>NC_041381.1:474335458-474627208 GCF_002162155.2 Triticum dicoccoides | reverse complement strand
CTGCATCTTGATTGCAGTTCTATCTGAGCCTCAACTGGTCGAGTGTTGTGCCAACTGTAAGTCTCATTGTTAGTCAAGAATGCATGCTTGTTCTAATTGCACATGCATCTTCAACATTACCTTGGTTATTTTGCATTGTTTTCAGAAATCGGAATTGGTTTAATAATTTACTCTCTTTTGAGAAAATCGGTAGGGCAGGCCTGGCGCAGTGGTGAAGTACTCCCCACTTGTGCCAAGAGGTCCTAGGTTCGAACCAGCCTCTCTACATTGCACTTTGCAGGGGTAAGACTAGGTTTCTATAATCCCTCCCCAGACCCCACCTTGTGTGGGAGCTTCTATGCACTGGGTCTGTCCAAAAGAGAAAATCGGTAGTTGCAGAACATATTATTTCAGTATCATGTACTGTTTTGCATTTTCCATAAAAATGGAAGGATTACCTCCTACATTCAAAGTAATCTTATTTGTTCTTTGTTATTTGTTCCCAGGAAACATGAATTGAATGATGATAGTACAGATCCAAAACATTGAATTGAATTGAATGATGATAGTACAGGAAACAGGAACGATCGATATATTGTTAAAAGAATGAAAGTATGCCCTGCCTGAAGATTTTAGCTTTCTTTTTCTTAAGAAGGTAGAAGGTTTCTGCCTGTTAACATCAATATAATTTCTATGATCTGCTACCCTTGTATGTTTTCTCTTTGGTTAGACAAGAAGCTATTGACGTTGGTCAGTAGATCTCTCTTAAGTTCCAGATGTGGATGAAATGCTTCTTTCTAGATGTTTAGTCCGTCAAGTAGTTTGAACTGATTTGGCTCCCAATCCGCTTTTAGCTCTAATGATTTGGATTACTGGATTTGGCCTGCTTTATGGTCATTGATTAACAAGGTTTTCAGTTGTATGTGCATGTGTGGCAGAAAAAAAGCTGTTGAAGGGGCGCCTCCCACCTGGCACCGCCCAGCTTCCTCTTAAGCGGCGCCACCGGGTGGCGCCCCAACCACTAGTTCTCATTCTGTCCCGCTCCATCGGGCGACTCCCGGAATCTCGCGTAAAACTAACTAGGAGTACGTGATCATGCGTTTGGAAATGAAAAGAAGTGCGTGATCGTGCGTTAGGAAAGTGAGCTATGATGCATGGGCACTTTTGGATATAGTAGTATATTTTTTTTGTTCGACAAACCAGACCTCTCTGTGATGATCGGCCGTTCTGCTCGGAAAGCTAGCTGCACGGGTCTCGAAATATGCTGAAATGGAATTGATGTGGCTCGCCAAACCATGCCCGCCAACAAAGTTTACTCGCCAAAGCATGCCTGGGACAGAATATAATACTGATCCAAAAGTAATTATTTTATTCGCGGGGAGTGTTAGTACGAGTAGTAAACTGTGGAGTTTTGCTACTAATTCAGTTGCTCGGATCTAATCCTTTTTCGTGTACGTTCGAGTGTTTTTAGATTGAATCTTTTGTTATACGTTAATCTTCATTGACGATGGTTGTTGTTCTGTTGCATTGATTCTATGGAACTTTAACACGATGATTTTCTGACAATACAAAAAGTTTTGCCCGGCTCCGACGAGGAAGAGGCGATGACAGCGGCGTGTCTTCGGTTCGCTGCAGGGCTTGTAGTCGTTGCTAGTCCGTCTTCGAATCTGGATATAATTTTTTATTATTTCTCGTTCATTATACTATCATGATAAAAGATGGATAGATTGAATTTCTTTTTGAAAGATAATAACCATATCAACAAACGTCTCCGTGACGTTCTAAACTTTGAATTCTTTCGGACGTAAACTGAGCGCAGCTGCCCGTGTTCTTCCACCTACCAAAGCTTGGTTCCTCGCTTCGATCCGCTCGACCCAACGCTTGCCAACCAGACCGGTCGGTCACGGTCAGGGTAAAAAGCTCACCCAACCACTTCCACAGGGATAACGTTGTCCGTGCCACTACGATCCAGCTCCGGTTCCCCACTTCCCACCACCTATCACAACGGCTACTGCGACACGCGTGCGCGGAGCACCAAGGATGCATAGCATAGGACCACGCGCGCTTCATTCTCTCAGTACATTTCTCAACCGCGAACGAACCTGTGATTGGATGGTTAAAGAGATTGTGGTATCCCTAACCTAGCAGGGTTTAAATCCGGATGCTCGCATTTATTCCTGGATTTATTTCAAGATTTTCGACGATGCGCATTTGTCGGATTTCGGGATCCGGCAACCCGTGAGAGGTTCGAACTCTGAGATGCATGCGGAGATCTCAATCTGCCCAGCCTGCCTACTCGAGATCTTCCTAGGCCTAACGCGTCAAGCTCAAAGAGACACAAGGATACAGAGATTTATACTGGTTCATGCCACCATTGTGGTGTAATACCCTACTTCAGTGTGGTGTGGTGGATTGCCCCGAGGGGCTATGGATGAACAAGTACAATGGATGAACAAGCCTCCGAAGGAGAGGTGTTCTCGTGTGGTGTTCTACTTGTGCTTGGTCTGGTCTGGATCCGTCCCCTTCCTATGGTCGAGGCTAGACCTATTTATAGTGGCCTTGGTCCTCTTCCCAAATATGAGCGAGAAGGGATTCCACAACGACGGGATTTGAAAGGGGACAAGAAGTACAGTCTATCCTGACAAAAGTAGTCTTCGCCTGTGGAAAGCCTCTGGTCGTGACGCTGCGGTGGGCTTACTGATGACCTCTGTCTTGCCAGTCTTGGTCTCATTACACCGAAATGGCAACTTTTGGCTGATTCCTCGGGACTCCGCGCGTGTGGCTTGCCTCCCTTGCACCGAAGTGGAAATTTGCGCTCTGTGCCCGCCTAGCGCCCGCCTGGCGCCTGTCTGGTCTTGGTCGTCATGGCTCACGTTAGCTGAGCCTCGTGAGGTATCTTGTATAGAACTCTCCGCCCCTCAGGAGCCCTCCTGAGGAGGCTGCCTCCTTCGGAGGTCTTAGCGTCGTCCGCCTCGCGAGGCTTGCCCCCCTCGCGAGGGTCTTGCGATGCTGGAGTTGAAGCTGGGCCGTACCAGGCTGTCGATGGGGCCATGTGGTGGGCCGCAGGTAGGCAGGGCTGGATACCCCATATCCAGGACACCGATAGTAGCCCCCGGGCCCAAGGCGCGCTCGGACTTGGCTTCCAAGCGAAGCCAAAGGGCAAGTGCGGAGCGTCGATGGCCCTAACCGCCTGCGGGCGTGATGATGCGTGGCGATTGATGGGACGTGGGCGACTCCGCTTCCCCATGCTGCCTCGGCAACTGCTTGACTTGACAACTGCATGCTGCATGCAGGGAGGACCATCATTACTAGAAATCGTGGGAGGCCGACGATTTACCTTCTCCTGGCTATAAATGCACGAGCGGGTGGCACCCCTGCCCATCTTTCCTTCGTCTTGCTCCCTTTGCTTTCCTTCTCCTCCATCTTGCCTCCATGGCGCCGATCAGAAGGTATTCCTTGCCCGAGAAGGGGAAGGTCCCTTGGGAAGGGCCCCATCCTCTTCCGCCGAAGAAACGACTCCGCCTCCCCCATGACGCCGACGTGAGGCGAGAGGTGACCAGGCCTTGGCAGTCAAGGCCTCCGCCTGGCTTCCCTCTCCCCGCATATGCCCAGGCTCAGGACGAAGGAGTGCGCCGTCGGGCACCGCCTGATGATGGTGGCAGGGCCGCCATTGCCATGTCGTCCGTACCACGGACCCATGCCAAAGATAGCTCGCGCGAGTTTGTGGTGTGGGCGGAAATGCCCCCCAACACCTGGATCCGACTCCCACGGTTCTTCGCCGGTGAACTACCTCCGAGGGGGGCGGCCTAGCTGTGGCTGCAGCACGCTGGGTGTCGCAGCCCGGCAACCGGAGCTGAAGTAGAGGTGGTGCCGTTCGGAGACGTCTTCATGACGTGAGGATGGAGCGAGGTTGCCCAGGCTTGCTGCGCGGAGGGAACCCTGGCAATCCATTTCGAGTACGACGACACATCCATCTTGTTCTTCAAGGTCTTCGACGAGGAGGGCGAGCGGCTGGAGTGCTGCCCTGGAGGCGATGGCTCGGGGGGCGCCGCAGCGGGCGCTGGGCCCGCTGCCGTCCCCTTCAGCGCCTCATCCAGCAGCAGCAGCGACTCCCGGGAATCTAGCGACTCTCCTGAGCCTAGCGATTCTCCGGAGTCAAGCGACGACAGCTACGTGCCGCCAAGCTCCCGCCGGGGCCGCAGCGCAGCTGCAGCTGCCGCCCGACATCGTTGACGACACCGTAGGGCCCTGTAGTTGTTTCTCCTATGCGAGATGAAGACCAGCCCTCGCGGGGTTTGTAAGGATTTGAATGCACTTAATAGTAATGTGGTTTCTTTTGGTTTCGTGATGGTTATGCGTATTCTAGTTCGGCTAGGTTCCTCCCTTTTCTTTTCCCTAGACAGCGTGGCGCTCTACATCGACAGGACCCAGTCCCCAGGCAGGCTTCAGTCATCGCTAGTATTCCAGGTCACGATGCCGTGGTCAAGGCTAGGAGGTGAGCGGCCCAAGGTCCGGTAAGAGCTCATGAGACGCAATGCTCACGAGGTCCCCTTTGGCGTGCAAGCAGCTGCACAGAAAATCGAAAAGGGGAGCTGAACTGCCCAAGTGGAACTGCGACGCAAGGCATGTGAGGAGAGAAGCTAGTGCTATAGCGAGCCGAGGCTTATCTTTTTGGATGCCCAAATCCGATTGGGAGACGATGCCCGCTCTTGTGCCCGTAGTGCCGTTGGATGCGACCTACGGTGGCCACCTTCCTGTCTTGCTCGTCATGTTGCTCTACATCCTCGGGACCCGGCCCTCGAGCAAGCTCAGCCGCCGCTGGTATGCCAGGTCGCGATGCCGTGGTCAAGGCCAGGGGGTGAGGGCTGGAGAGCCAGTAGGAGCTCCCGAGGCGCGATTCTCGGGAGATCCCCCTTTAACGTGCAAGTGACTCACAAAGGCAGATGATGGTTGTTCAGGCTGACCCGTGGCCCATCGCCAGGTGAACCAGAGCTTGATCCTCGGGTTTATCAGCATTGCAGGGACGGATCCAAGCACAAGCGCCATGCCATTGCGAGTGTCATGAGGCAATACCGAACTGGTGTTAGTCAACACACATGGTGATTATGGAGTGACAACCATAGACAAGCTCATAGAAACGATTAGATAATCTTGATGAATGCAAAGCAACACATGTCGTAAGGCTGTGCCTCATACGGCCTGGGGATGATGCAGCCCGAGGGGCGCCCCCAACCTGAACGAGCTAGAGAGATGTCACCTGGTACCGTTACTAAAGAATTGTTGAAGTAGCCAAAAAATGCATGCCGTTGAAGTTGTTCCTCATGAGCCGCCCCGGCGTCGAGCCTCGGGAGACTCGGAGGGGCCGGGAGGCTCCTGAGGGTGCTCCTCCATCTCCGCCAGGAGCGCCTGGTGCCTGGCCTTGCATGCCGTCTGAGTGCGAGGCTAAACAACATGCGAACGTAGCTGTGAGGTGGTCCCTCGCATCGGCCGACACGAGACGGCCACATGAGCTGCTGAGACGTGGCCCTGCTGAGTCCGGGGATGTCGATGCAGACGCGGAACTCCTTACCCTCGCCAGGGCAGTGAACTGCACCACGCGGCAGATGGCGATCGCCTTGCAGAACCCTTCCTTCCTGAATCTCTTTGATTTCCTTGCTAATAAACTCCTGGACGCCTGGTGCCTCACGCCTGCTGCCTTCTCCTGGGAAGCGTGCTCTGAATAGCGCCTCCACATGGTGCCTGAGCACAACTCTTGCAATGTTGGTTAGGTCTGAGACCCTCCAAAGGAGAGCCCCCGAGCCCAGCCCGAGAGGAGCACCGGGCGCGCCTTCCTATGCGATGGGTGATGGCACCGTGTCCGGAGGCGCGAGGCTCAACGCTGCATCTTCGAGTGCTGCTCCCTCACGACATCCCTGTCCCAGCTGCAGCTTCTTTGTCTTAGGGGCAACCTCAGGAGGGAGGGTGCCGTCTTCGACTTCGGGGTTCTCAACTGCTGCAACTTGGAAGGTGCGCTCGAGGGAGCACACCGCATCCTTCTCCTGATTGGCGACCGTGATGACGCCGCTGCTTCTTGGCATCTTGAGGACATTGTAGCCATGGTGCGTGGCCGCCATGAACTTGGCTAGCGCTAGGTACCCTAGGATGGCGTTGTAGGGCAGGCGGATGTCGGTGACGTCGAAGTCGATGAGCTCGGTGTGGTAGTTGTTGCGCTCGCCGAAGGTGATAGGGAGGCGAACTTGCCCGATCGGGTGTGTTGATCCGTCGGTCACTCGTGAGAATGGCTGGTGGGGTGAAGCTGGTAGTATGGCATCTGTAGCCTATCGAACGTCTGAATAGAGAGAACATTGAGCCCGCTCCACCATCGATGAGGGTCTTGGTGACGGTCACATTGCCGATGACTGGGCAGTAGAGCATGGGGAGCGCGCCTGCGGTGGCCGCACACTTGAGCCGGTCCAAGGAGTCGAAGGTGATGGCGCACTTGGACCACTTGAGAGGGCGAATTGCTTCAGGCTTGGGGAGCGCTGCATTCACCTCGCGCGCGAACTGCTTGAAGATGCGGTGGGAGGCTGGGGCCTGTGAGCCGCCCAAGATGCAGGTGATGGCCCGAGGCTCCTGGAAGCCCCCAGCTCCCTGTCCTGGTGGTGGTCTTCATTCCTCCTTGGCGGTGGGGGCAGAGGAGGCAAGGCTGCGTTACCCTGAGGTTGATCCTCACGAGGCTGCTCCCTCCAGTTTCCCTCGCGAGGTTGGTCCTGCCAGCGGTCCTCACGAGGCTGGTCGCGCCACTCCTGACGACGGTCGCGTACATCCCAACGTCCTCCGCCTTGGCCACCTCCGCGACCGTAGCCTCGATCGTTGCACTCGAGGCGTCGACTAAGGCGCCCGTCACGGAGAGCCCTGAGCTCCTGGCAGTCGCTGGTGTTGTGGCTATAGACGTTGTGGAAGGCGTAGAACGGGTGCTTGCCCTTGGACGACTCGGGGTGGTCGCAGCCGCGCTTGGTCTCTGGCTCGTCCGCGAGCACGGCTGGTCCCTTGCGCTTCGTGTCCTTGGCCTTGGTCTTCTTGTCTTCTGGATCAACATCAGGGAGCTCGAGGAGGGAGAGGCGTCCCTCCTCAGCCCTTGCACACTTGTTCGTGATATTGAACATCTCCTGAGCGGTGTAGAGGTCCTCGTGGATGGCGAGCTCCTCCTTCATCTTGACATCGTGAACGCATCGGTGAACGCGGAGATGATGGCCTCGTCTGACACCATGGAGATCTTGAGGCGTACGTTGTTGAAACGCTGGATGTACTTCTGCAGGGTCTCTTCAAGTTGCTACTTGATGCGTCACAGGTCGCCCGTGGCCGGCAGACGGTCATGAGTACCCTTTAAGTTAGCGATGAAGCGACTGCGCATCTCCTCCCAGGAAGAGACCGACCCCTCGGTCAGGTTCAGGAGCCAAGAGCGCGTGATACGTCTCCAACGTATCTATAATTTTTATTGTTCCATGCTATTATATTATCTATTTTGGATGTTTATGGGCTTTACTATACACTTTTATAACATTTTTGGGACTAACCTACTAACCGGAGGCCCAACCCGAATTGCTATTTTTTTGCCTATTTCACTGTTTCGCAGAAAAGGAATATCAAACGGAGTCCAAACGGAATGAAACCTTCGGGAGTGATCTTTTTGGAACAAACGGAATCCAGGAGACTTGGAGTGGACGTCAAGCAGCAAACAAGGTGGCCACGAGGGTGCCCGACACGCCCTAAGGGGGGGCACCCTCCTGCCTCGTGGCCCCCTCGTGGCTCCACCGACCTACTTCTTCCTCCTATATATATCTACGTACCCCGAGAACATCCAGGGGCACCACGAAAAACTATTTCCACCGCCGCAACCTTCTGTATCCGTGAGATCCCATCTTGGAGCCTTCGCCGGTGCTCCGTTGGAGGGGAAATCGATCACGGAGGGCCTCTACATCGTCACCAAGGCCTCTCTCTCTTTGAATTTCAATACAAAGTTCTCCTCGATCTTCTTGGAGATCTATTCGATGTAACTCTTTTTGCGGTGTGTTTGTTGAGATCCGATGAATTGTGGGTTTATGATCAAGTTTATCTATGAGAAGTATTTGAATCTCCTCTGAATTCTTTTATGTATGATTGGTTATCTTTGCAAGTCTCTTCGAATTATCATTTTGGTTTGGCCTACTAGATTAATGTTTCTTGCAATGGGAGAAGTGCTTAGCTTTGGGTTCAGTCTTGTGGTGTCCTTTCCTAGTGACAACAGGGGCAGCAAGGCACATATTGTAGTGTTGCCATCGAGGATATAAAGATGGGGTTTATATCATATTGCTTGAGTTTATCCCTCTACATCATGTCATCTTGCTTAATGCGTTACTCTGTTCTTATGAACTTAATACTCTAGATGCAGGCAGGAGTCGGTCGATGTGTGGAGTAATAGTAGTAGATGCGGAATCGTTTCGATCTACTTGTTGTGGACGTGATGCCTATATCATGATCATGCCTAGATATTCTCATAACTATGCACTTTTCTATCAATTGCTCGACAGTAATTTGTTCACCCACCATAATACTTATGCTATCTAGAGAGAAGCCACTAGTGAAACCTATGCCCCCCGGGTCTATTCTCTATCATATAAGTTTCCAATCTACTTTATTTTGCAATCTTTACTTTTCAATCTATATCATAAAAATACCAAAAATATTTATCTTATCATATTATCTCTATCAGATCTCACTTTCGCAAGTGGCCGTGAAGGGATTGACAACCCCTTTATCGCATTGGTTGCGAGGTTCTTGTTTGTTTGTGTAGGTACAAGGGACTTGCGTGGAGTGTCCTACTGGATTGATACCTTGGTTCTCAAAAACTGAGGGAAATACTTACGCTACTTTGCTGCATCACCCTTTCCTCTTCAAGGGAAAAACCAACGCATGCTCAAGAGGTAGCAAGAAGGATTTCTGGCGCCATTGCCGGGGAGGTCTTCGCTCAAGTCAAGACATACCAAGTACCCATCACAAACTCATCTCCCTCACATTACATTATTTTCCATTTGCCTCTCGTTTTCCTCTCCCCCACTTCACCCTTGCCGTTTTATTCGCCCATCTTTCGTTCGTCTTTTCGTTTGCTTGTGTTGCCATGTGCCTTCTATGCGCTTGCATCTTCGCTTGCTAAAAACTATTGTTATGGATCCTCATCCTCTTGATAATCTTTTTAAAAGATCCAATTATGATGAACCAATTGATGGTGAGTTTTGTGCACTAGATTATCTTTATGAGGTTTTGCTTGAAATTCGTGAATCTGAAAATTATGATGAAGAAATTTATTAAGAGATTCACGATAACTCCTTGAATAAAAAGCATGATTACAATGATTTTACTATAATTCTCTTGATGTCAATTGTGCTAATAATATGCAAAATCCTAAGCTTGGGGATGCTAGTTTTGCTATGTCTACTACTTGTTGCAATGATCATGATTGGGGCGATTCTTCTTATGATCTTGAAAATTTACTTAAGCCCCATGATGAATATGAGATTGATAATAGTGTTTGCAATATTATTGAAAGTGGGTTTGGAAGAGTGTCAACTTTAGATCCCACATATTCGGATTTTGATCAACTTATGAATTTTTTGATAAAAGTGGGTTTGGAGAGGTCATGACTTTAGTTAATGATAATCCCACTATTTTGGAAGAGTGTCAACTTTGCATGCATGTGGATCATGTTGAAAATATTTTATGTGATAGCTATTTTGTTTAATTTTCTTATGATCCCACATGTAATTATTATGAGAGAGGAAAATATGGTTGTAGAAATTTTCATGTTACTAAATTACCTCTCGTCATGTTGAGATTGCTATCGTCACTTTCTTCTTCCTTGCATATGCTAGTTTTTGCTTACCTTGCAAATTTGTTTGCTTATAATATGCCTATACATAGGAAGTATGTTAGACTTAGATATGTTTGTCATGTGTTTTGATGCTCTGTTTGTGCTTCAATTCTTGTCTTTCATGTGAGCATCATTGAAATTATGCCTAGCTAGGGGCGTTGAACGATAGCGCTTGTTGGGAGGCAACCCAATTTTATTTTTGTTCCTTGATTTTTGCTCCTGTTTAATAATAAATAATCCATCTAGCCTCTGTTTATATGTGGTTTTATGTTTTAATTAATGTTTGTGCAAAGTAGAACCTATAGGATCATCTTGGGTGAAAGTTAATTTGATTCTGCTGAAAAAACAGAAACT
The DNA here is from genome assembly GCF_002162155.2 of Triticum dicoccoides. NCBI lineage: Eukaryota > Viridiplantae > Streptophyta > Magnoliopsida > Poales > Poaceae > Triticum > Triticum dicoccoides. The sequence continues at coordinate 474,616,989 of NC_041381.1, read as the reverse complement.
TTTGCACTCACGAGAAAAAATCTAATAAATCACAGAAACGTGCTTTTGAGTTGATTCTTCTTGAAGTAGATCAATAGACAAATTGCCTAGGGCTTCCGATTTTGGTAGGATTTTTAGAGTTCCAGAAGTATTCGAAAGTTACAGATTGCTACAGATTGTTCTGTTTTTGACAGATTCTGTTTTTCGTGTGTTGTTTGCTTATTTTGATGCATCTATGGCTAGTATCGGGGGGTATGAACCATAGAGAAGTTGGAATACAGTAGGTTTAACACCAATATAAATAAAGAATGAGTTCATTACAGTACCTTAAGTGGCGGTTTTTCTTTCTTGCACTAACGGAGCTCATGAGATTTCCTGTTGAGTTTTGTGTTGTGAAGTTTTCAAGTTTTGGGTAAAGATTTGATGGACTATGGAATAAGGAGTGGCAAGAACCTAAGCTTGGGGATGCCCATGGCGCCCCAAGATAACTCAAGGACAACCAAAAGCCTAAGCTTGGGGATGCCCCGGAAGGCATCCCCTCTTTCGTCTTCGTCTATCGGTAACTTTAGTTGGAGCTATATTTTTATTTACCACATGATATGTATTTTGCTTGGAGCGTCTTGTATGATTTGAGTCTTTGATTTTTAGTTTACCACAATCATCCTTGATGTACACACCTTTTGGGAGACACACACATGATTCTGAATTTATTAGAATACTCTATGTGATTCACTTACTTTTTTTTGAACTAGATAGTTTTTGCTCTAGTGCTTCACTTATACTTTTTAGAGCACGGCGGTGGTTTTATTTTATAGAAATTATTGATCTCTCATGCTTCACTTATATTACTTTGAGAGTCTTTTAGAATAGCATGGTATTTGCTATGGCTAAAAATTGATCCTAATCTGATGAGCATCCAAGTTGGGTATAATAAAAACTATCATAGGAAGTGAATTGGATGCTATGATCAACTTGATGCTTGATAATTGTTTTGAGATATAAAGATGGTAATATTAGAGTCATGCTGGTTGTATAATTATGAAATTGAAGAATACTTGTGTTGAAGTTGGCAAGTCCCGTAGCATGCACGTATGGTAAAAGTTGTGTAACAATTTTATTGCATAGGGTGCTCTTTTGATTGCCTTCCTTATGTGTGGAGGTCGGGGGCACGCGATGGTTAACTCCTACCAACCTCCCCCCTAGGAGCATGCGTAGTAGTACTTTACTTCGAGGGCTAATAAACTTTTGCAATAAGTATATGAGCTCTTTATGACTAATGTGAGTCCATGGATTATACACACTCTTACCCTTCCATCATTGCTAGCCTCTTTGGTACCGTGCATTGCCCTTTCTCACCTTGAGATTTGGTGCAAACTTCGCCGGTGCATACAAACCCCGTGATACGATACACTCTATCACACATAAACCTCCTTATATCTTCCTCAAAACAGCCACGCACCTACCTATTATGGAATTTCCATAGCCATTCTGAGATATATTGCCATGCAACTTTCCACCATTCCGTTCATCATGACACGTATCATCATTGTCATATTGCCTTGCATGATCATGTAATCGACATCGTATTTGTGGCAAAGCCACCTTGCATAATTTTTCATACACGCCACTCTTGAGTCAGTGCCCATCCCGGTACACCGCCGGAGGCATTCATATAGAGTCATATCTTTTTCTAGTTTCGAGTTGTAATTCATGAGTTGTAAATAAATAGAGGTGTGATGATCATCATTATTAGAACATTGTCCCCAATAAAAAAAGAGAGAGAAAGTCCAAATAAAAAAAGGGCCAATAAAAAAGGAAAGGCCAAATAAAAAAAAGGCCCAAAAAAAGGGGGGACAATGTTACTATCCTTTTCCACACTTGTGCTCCAAAGTAGCACCATGTTCTTCATATAGAGAGTCTCTTATGTTGTCATTTTCATATACTAGTGGAAAATTTTCATTATAGAACTTGGCTTGTATATTCCAGCGATGGGCTTCCTCAAAATGCCCTAGGTCTTCGTGAGCAAGCAAGTTGGATGCACACCCACTTAGTTTCTTTTCTTGAGCTTTCATACATTTATAACTCTAGTGCATCCGTTGCATGGCAATCCCTACTCCTCATGTTGACATCAATTGATGGGCATCTCCATAGCCCGTTGATTAGCCTCGTCAATGTGAGACTTTCTCTTTTTTTCCTTCTCCACACAACCTCCATCATCATATTCTATTTCACCCATAGCGCTATATCCATCTCTCGCGCTCATGTATTGCGTGAGAGTTGAAAAAAGCTAAAGCACGTTAAAAAGTATGAACCAATTGGTTGGCTGAAACCGGGGTTGTGCATGATGGGAGTATTTTGTGTGATGAAAATGAAGCATAGCCTAAGTATATGATTTTGTAGGGATAAACTTCCTTTAACCATGTTATTTTGAGAAGACATGATTGCTTTGTTAGTATGCTTGAAGTATTACTATTTCTTATGTCAATATGAACTTTTATTTTGAATCATTTGGATGTAAACATTCATGCCACAATAAAGAAAATTACATTAAAGAATATGCTAGGTAGCATTCCACATCAAAAATTCTGTTTTTATCATTTACCTACTCGAGGACGAGTAGGAATTAAGCTTGGGGATACTTGATACGTCTCCAATGTATCTATAATTTTTGATTGTTCCATGCTATTATATTACTTATTTTGGATATTTATGGGCTTTACTATACACTTTTTATATCATTTTTGGGACTAACCTACTAACCGGAGGCCCAGCCCGAATTGTTGTTTTTTTGCCTATTTCAGTGTTTCGCAGAAAAGGAATATCAAACAGAGTCCAAACGGAATGAAACCTTCGGCAGCGATCTTTTTGGAACAAACGGAATCCAGGAGACTTGGAGTGGACATCAAGCAGCAAACAAGGTGGCCACGAGGGTGCCCTACGCGCCCTAGGGGGGGGGGCGCCCGCCTGCCTCGTGGCTCCCTCGTGGCTCCACCGACCTACTTCTTCCTCCTATATATATCTACGTACCCCGAGAACATCCAGGGGCACCATGAAAAACTATTTCCAACACCGCAACCTTCTGTATCCGCGAGATCCCATCTTGGAGCCTTTGCCGGCGCTTCGCCGGAGGGGGAATCGATCACGGAGGGCCTCTACATCATCACCAAGGCCTCTCCGATGAGTTGTGAGTAGTTTACCACAGACCTTCGGGTCCATAGTTATTAGCTAGATGGCTTCTTCTCTCTCTTTGAATCTCAATACAAAGTTCTCCTCGATCTTCTTGGTGATCTATTCGATGTAACTCTTTTTGCGGTGTGTTTATCGAGATCCGATGAATTGTGGGTTTATGGTCAAGTTTATCTATGAGAAGTATTTGAATCTCCCCTGAATTCTTTTATTTATGATTGGTTATCTTTGCAAGTCTCTTTGAATTATCAGTTTGGTTTGGCCTACTAGATTGATCTTTCTTGCAATTGGATAAGTGCTTAGCTTTGGGTTCAATCTTGCGGTGTCCTTTCCCAGTTATAGCAGGGGCAGCAAGGCACATATTGTATTGTTGCCATCTAGGATAAAAAGATGGGGTTTATATCATATTGCTTGAGTTTATCCCTCTACATCATGTCATCTTGCTTAATGTGTTACTCTGTTCTTATGAACTTAATACTCTAGATGCAAGTAGGAGTCGGTCGATGTGTGGAATAATAGTAGTAGATGTAGAATCATTTTGATCTACTTGTTGTGGACGTGATGCCTATATACATGATGATGCCTAGAGATTCTCATAACTATGCACTTTTCTATCAATTGGTCGACAGTAATTTGTTCACCCACCGTAATACTTATGCTATCTTGAGAGAAGCCACTAGTGAAACCTATGGCCCCCAGGTCTATTCTCTATCATATAAGTTTCCAATCTACTTTATTTTGCAATCTTTACTTTTCAATCTATATTATAAAAATACCAAAAATATTTATCTTATCATATTATCTCTATCAGATCTCACTTTCGCAAGTGGCAGTGAAGGGATTGACAACCCCTTTATCGCGTTGGTTGCGTGGTTCTTGCTTGTTTGTGTAGGTACGAGGGACTTGCGTAGAGTCTCCTACTGGATTGATACCTTGGTTCTCAAAAACTGAGGGAAATACTTACGCTACTTTGCTGCATCACCCTTTCCTCTTCAAGGGAAAAACCAATGCATGCTCAAGAGGTAGCAGCACGCGCCATCCTTGAGGGCCATCGGGAACCAGTTTGCCATGATCTTCTCGTCGCTGCTAGCCGCCTCGATGCTCAGCTCGTAGAGCTGCAAGAACTTGGCGGGGTCTGCGGTGCCATCGTAGCACGGGGACAGGTCGAGCTTGAACTTGCTTGTCCAGACGATGTTGCGGAGCTCTGGAGTGAATGTGTGGCACCCTGCCGTGACCATCGGAGGTCGTCGAGAGGGTGGAACGTGATCCTGGGGCACGCGCGCCGCCACCTCCTATGGCAGCACACGGGCATGGTGCTGGGGTACTGGAAGCACGTGCGCTTCCCCTTGCAGGCGCTGCACCACCTGGCAACTTACGTCATCCCGAGCCGGCGCCGAGCGCTGTGGGTCGTGCTGTGGAGCCATGCATCTAGGCTCGATGATGGCGCCCCGAGCCGGAGGTGGTGGAGGAGCCCCGTGCGCCACGTCGCCCGCTGCAGGTGGTTGCTGAGGCAGTGAGCGAGCTGGCCCATCGGAGCCCGCGTGCGTGACACTGATGAGCTCGGCGATGCATGTCAGCCATTCCTCGTAGAGATCCCCCACCGTGCGGTAGCAAAGAAGCTCCCGCGCCATGAGCAGGGCGGCTTGCGGGTCCACCTGGCTGCGGCGCGCTTGGGATGATGAAGCTACTGGGGTCAGCGGTGGAGTAGCGGTGCAGCCGTCACGATGCACCGACAGGTGCTGCGATGAAGCCTGCTGCTTGTGGCCGGCAGGGCCCGTGGTGGCATTAGCCACCGGAGAAGGAGCGTGGTGGTCGCGGCCGTCACCCGCCAGAGCCGTCTAAGCAACGTGGGCGGCAACTGCGGCCCGACGCTCGGCGCGAGCTCGGCGCGCGTCAGCCATGGAGATGTTAGAGCGAAGGCGGATCGAACGCCAGAAGAGAGGATCCAACGCACCCTACCTGGCGCGTCAAATGTCAGATTTCGGGATCCGGCAACCCGTGAGAGGTTCGAACTCTGGGGTGCGTGCGGAGATCTCAACCTGCCCAGCCTGCCTACTCGAGATCTTCCTAGGCCTAACACGTCGAGCTCAAAGAAACACAAGGACACATAGATTTATACTAGTCCAGGCCACCATTGTGGTGTAATACCCTACTCTAGTGTGGTGTGGTGGATTGCCTCGAGGGGCTATGGATGAACATGTTGGGTTTCGTAGTAATTTCAAAAATTTTCCTACGCGCACACAGGATCATGTGATCCATAGCAACGAGAGGAGAGTGTTGTCTACGTACCCAATGCAGACCGACTGCGGAAGCGATGACACGACGTAGAGGAAGTAGTCGTACGTCTTCACGATCCAACCGATCAAGCACCGAAACTACGACACCTCCGAGTTCGAGCACACGTTCAGCTCGATGACGATCCCCGGACTCCGATCCAGCAAAGTGTCGGGGAAGAGTTTCGTCAGCACGACGGCGTGGTGACGATCTTGATGAACTACAGCAGCAGGGCTTCGCCTAAACTCCGCTACAGTATTATCGAGGAATATGGTGGCAGGGGGCACCGCACACGGCTAAGGAATCGATCACGTGGATCAACTTGTGTCAACTTGTGTGTTTAGAGGTGCCCCTGCCTCCGTATATAAAGGAGCCAAGGGGGGAGGAGGCGCCGGCCAGGAGGAGGTGGCGCAGGAGGAGTCCTACTCCTACCGGGAGTAGGACTCCCCCCCAATCCTATTCCAACTAGGATTCCCAAGGGGGAAAGAGGGAGAGGGGTGGCCGGCCACCTCTCCTAATCCTAATAGGACTAGGGGAAGGGGGGAGGCGCGCAGCCCCCTTGGGCTGCCCCTTTCTCTTTTCCACTAAGGCCCATGATGGCCCATATGGCTCCCGGGGGGTTCCGGTAACCTCCCGGTAACCCGGTAAAATCCCGATTTCACCCGGAACACTTCCGATGTCCAAACATAGACTTCCAATATATCAATCTTTATGTCTCGACCATTTCGAGACTCCTCGTCATGTCCGTGATCACATCCGGGACTCCGAACAACCTTCGGTACATCAAAATGCATAAACTCATAATATAACTGTCATCGTAACCTTAAGCGTGCGGACCCTACGGGTTCGAGAACAATGTAGACATGACCGAGACACGTCTCCGGTCAATAACCAATAGCGGGACCTGGATGCCCATATTGGCTCCTACATATTCTACGAAGATCTTTATCGGTCAGACCGCATAACAACATACGTTGTTCCCTTTGTCATCGGTATGTTACTTGCCCGAGATCCGATCGTCGGTATCCAATACCTAGTTCAATCTCGTTACCGGCAAGTCTCTTTACTCGTTCCGTAATACATCATCTCACAACTAACATATTAGTTGTAATGCTTGCAAGGCTTATGTGATGTGTATTACCGAGAGGGCCCAGAGATACCTCTCCGACAATCGGAGTGACAAATCCTAATCTCGAAATACGCCAACCCAACATCGACCATTGGAGACACCTGTAGTACTCCTTTATAATCACCCAGTTACGTTGTGACGTTTGGTAGTACCCAAAGTGTTCCTCCGGTAAACGGGAGTTGCATAATCGCATAGTCATAGGAACATGTATAAGTCATGAAGAAAGCAATAGCAACATACTAAACGATCGGGTGCTAAGCTAATGGAATGGGTCATGTCAATCAGATCATTCTACTAATGATGTGACCTCGTTAATCAAATAACAACTCATTGTTCATGGTTAGGAAACATAACCATCTTTGATTAACGAGCTAGTCAAGTAGAGGCATACTAGTGACACTATGTTTGTCTATGTATTCACACATGTATTATGTTTCCGGTAAATACAATTCTAGCATGAATAATAAACATTTATCATGATTATAAGGAAATAAATAATAACTTTATTATTGCCTCTAGGGCATATTTCCTTCAGTCTCCCACTTGCACTAGAGTCAATAATCTAGATTACACTGTAATGATTCTAACACCCATGGAGCCTTGGTGCTGATCATGTTTTGCTCGTGGAAGAGGCTTAGTCAACGGGTCTGCAACATTCAGATCCGTATGTATCTTGCAAATCTCTATGTCTCCCACCTGGACTAGATCCCGGATGGAGTTGAAGCGTCTCTTGATGTGTTTAGTCCTTTTGTGAAATCTGGATTCCTTTGCCAAGGCAATTGCACCAGTATTGTCACAAAAGATTTTCATTGGACCCGATGCACTAGGTATGACACCTAGATCGGATATGAACTCCTTCATCCAGACTCCTTCATTTGCTGCTTCCGAAGCAGCTATGTATTCCGCTTCACATGTAGATCCCGCTACGACGCTTTTTTTAGAACTGCACCAACTGACAGCTCCACCGTTTAATGTAAACACGTATCCGGTTTGCGATTTAGAATCGTCCGGATCAGTGTCAAAGCTTGCATCAACGTAACCTTTTACGATGAGCTCTTTGTCACTTCCATATACGAGAAACATATCCTTAGTCCTTTTCAGGTATTTCAGGATGTTCTTGACCGCTGTCCAGTGATCCATTCCTGGATTACTTTGGTACCTCCTTGCTAAACTTATAGCAAGGCACACATCAGGTCTGGTACACAGCATTGCATACATGATAGAGCCTATGGCTGATGCATAGGGAACATCTTTCATATTCTCTCTATCTTCTGCAGTGGTCGGGCATTGAGTCTTACTCAATTTCACACCTTGTAACACAGGCAAGAACCCTTTCTTCGCTTGATCCATTTTGAACTTCTTCAAAATTTTGTCAAGGTATGTGCTTTGTGAAAGTCCAATTAAGCGTCTTGATCTATCTCTATAGATCTTAATGCCTAATATGTAAGCAGCTTCACCGAGGTCTTTCATTGAAAAACTTTTATTCAAGTATCCCTTTATGCTATCCAGAAATTCTATATCATTTCCAATCAGTAATATGTCATCCACATATAATATCAGAAATGCTACAGAGCTCCCACTCACTTTCTTGTAAATACAGGCTTCTCCGAAAGTCTGTATAAAACCAAATGCTTTGATCACACTATCAAAACGTTTATTCCAACTCCGAGAGGCTTGCACCAGTCCATAAATGGATCGATGGAGCTTGCACACTTTGTTAGCTCCCTTTGGATCGACAAAACCTTCTGGTTGCATCATATACAACTCTTCTTCCAGAAATCCATTCAGGAATGCAGTTTTGACATCCATTTGCCAAATTTCATAATCATAAAATGCGGCAATTGCTAACATGATTCGGACGGACTTAAGCATCGCTACGGGTGAGAAGGTCTCATCGTAGTCAATTCCTTGAACTTGCCGAAAACCTTTTGCGACAAGTCGAGCTTTGTAGACAGTAACATTACCATCAGCGTCAGTCTTCTTCTTAAAAATCCATTTATTCTCAATTGCTTGCCGATCATCGGGCAAGTCAACCAAAGTCCATACTTTGTTCTCATACATGGATCCCATCTCAGATTTCATGGCTTCAAGCCACTTTACGGAATCTGGGCTCACCATCGCTTCTTCATAGTTCGTAGGTTCATCATGGTCTAGTAACATGACTTCCAGAACATGATTACTACACCACTTTGGTGCGGATCTTACTCTGGAAGACCTACGAGGTTCTGTAGTAACTTGATCTGAAGTTTCATGATCAATATCATTAGCTTCCTCACTAATTGGTGTATTTGTCACAGGAACTGATTTCTGTGATGAACTACTTTCCAATAAGGGAGTAGGTACAGTTACCTTATCAAGTTCTACTTTCCTCCCACTCACTTCTTTCGAGAGAAACTCCTTCTCTAGAAAGGATCTATTATCAGCAACAAATTTGCCTTCGGATCTGTGATAGAAGGTGTACCCAACAATTTCCTTTGGGTATTCTATGAAGACACACTTCTCTGATTTGGGTTCGAGCTTATCAAGTTAAAAAACCTTTTTTTTCTTATAAGCATCACAACTCCAAACTTTAAGAAATGACAGCTTAGGTTTACTGCTAAACCATAGTTCATACGGTGTCATCTCAACGGATTTAGATGGTGCCCTTTTAATGTGAATGCAGCTGTCTCTAATGCATAACCCCAAAACAATATTGGTAAATCAGTAAGAGACATCATAGATTGCACTATATCCAATAAAGTGTGGTTACGACGTTCGGACACACCATAACGTTGTGGTGTTCCAGGTGGCGTGAGCTGTGAAACTATTCCACATTGTTTTAATTGAAGACCAAACTCGTAACTCAAATATTCATCTCTACGATCAGATCGCAGAAACTTTATTTTCTTGTTACGATGATTTTCAACTTCACTCTGAAATTCTTTGAACCTTTCAACTATTTCAGACTTATATTTCATCAAGTAAATATACCCATATCTGCTTAAATCATCTGTGAAGGTGAGAAAATAACGATATCCGCCACGAGCCTCAATATTCATCGGGCCACATACATCGGTATGTATGATTTCCAACAAATCTGTTGCTCTCTCCATAGTACCGGAGAACGGTGTTTTAGTCATCTTGCCCAAGAGGCACGGTTCGCAAGTACCAAGTGATTCATAATCAAGTGGTTCCAAAAGTCCATCGGTATGGAGTTTCTTCATGCGCTTTATACCGATATGACCTAAACGACAGTGCCACAAATAAGTTGCACTTTCATTATCAACTCTGCATCTTTTGGCTTCAACATTATGAATATGTGTATTACTACTATCGAGATTCAATAAAAATAGACCACTCTTCAAGGGTGCATGACCATAAAAGATATTACTCATATAAATAGAACAACCATTATTCTCTGATTTAAATGAATAAACGTCTCGCATTAAACAAGATCCAGATATAATGTTCATGCTCAACGCTGGCACCAAATAACAATTACTTAGGTCTAATATTAATCCCGAAGGTAGATGTAGAGGTAGCGTGCCGACTGCGATCACATCGACTTTGGAACCGTTTCCCACGCGCATCGTCACCTCGTCCTTTGCCAGTGCCCGCTTATTCTGTAGTCCCTGTTTCGAGTTGCAAATATTAGCAACAGAACCAGTATCAAATACCCAGGTGCTACTGCGAGCTCTAGTAAGGTACACATCAATAACATGTATATCACATATACCTTTGTTCACCTTGCCATCCTTCTTATCCGCCAAATACTTGGGGCAGTTCCGCTTCCAGTGACCAGTCTGCTTGCAGTAGAAGCACTCAGTTTCAGGCTTAGGTCCAGACTTAGGTTTCTTCTCTTGAGCAGCAACTTGCTTGCCATTCTTCTTGAAGTTCCCCTTTTTCTTCCCTTTGCCCTTTTTCTTGAAACTAGTGGTCTTGTTAACCATCAACACTTGATGCTCCTTCTTGATTTCTACCTCCGCAGCTTTCAGCATTGCGAAGAGCTCGGGAATAGTCTTGTTCATCCCTTGCATATTATAGTTCATTACGAAGCTCTTGTAGCTTGGTGGCAGTGATTGGAGAATTCTGTCGATGACGCAATCATCCGGAAGATTAACTCCCAATTGAATCAAGTGATTATTATACCCAGACATTTTGAATATATGCTCACTGACAGAACTGTTCTCCTCCATCTTGCAGCTATAGAACTTATTGGAGACTTCATATCTCTCAATCCGGGCATTTGCTTGAAATATTAACTTCAACTCCTGGAACATCTTATATGCTCCATGACGTTCAAAACGTCGTTGAAGTCCCGATTCTAAGCCGTAAAGCATGGCACACTGAACTATCGAGTAGTCATCAGCTTTGCTCTGCCAGACGTTCATAACATCTGGCGTTGCTCCAGCAGCAGGCCTGGCACCCAGCGGTGCTTCCAGGACGTAATTCTTCTGTGCAGCAATGAGGATAATCCTCAAGTTACGGACCCAGTCCGTGTAATTGCTACCATCATCTTTCAACTTTGCTTTCTCAAGGAACGCATTAAAATTCAACGGAACAACAGCACGAGCCATCTATCTACAATCAACATAAACAAGCAAGATACTATCAGGTACTAAGTTCATGATAAATTTAAGTTCAATTAATCATATTACTTAAGAACTCCCACTTAGATAGACATCCCTCTAATCCTCTAAGTGATTACGTGATCCAAATCAACTAAACCATAACCGATCATCACGTGAGATGGAGTAGTTTTCAATGGTGAACATCGTTATGTTGATCATATCTACTATATGATTCAAGCTCGACCTTTCGGTCTCCGTGTTCCGAGGTCATATCTGCATATGCTAGGCTCGTCAAGTTTAACCTGAGTATTCTGCGTGTGCAAAAACTGGCTTGCACCCGTTGTAGATGGACGTAGAGCTTATCACACCCGATCATCACGTGGTGTCTGGGCACGACGAACTTTGGCAACGGTGCATACTCAGGGAGAACACTTCTTGATAATTTAATGAGAGATCATCTTATAATGCTACCGTCAATCAAAGCAAGATAAGATGCATAAAAAGATAAACATCACATGCAATCAATATAAGTGATATGATATGGCCATCATCATCTCGTGCTTGTGATCTCCATCTCCGAAGCACCGTCATGATCACCATCGTCACCGGCGCGACACCTTGATCTCCATCGTAGCATCGTTGTCGTCTCGCCAATCTTATGCTTCCACGACTATCACTACCGTAGTAATAAAGTAAAGCATTACATCGCGATTGCATTGCATACAATAAAGCGACAACCATATGGCTCCAGCCAGTTGCCGATAACTCGGTTACAAAACATGATCATCTCATACAATAAAATTTAGCATCATGCCTTGACCATATCACATCACAACATGCCCTGCAAAAACAAGTTAGACGTCCTCTACTTTGTTGTTGCATTTTTTACGTGGCTGCTACGGGCTTAAGTAAGAACCAATCTCACCTACGCATCAAAACCACAACGATAGTTTGTCAAATAGACTCCGTTTTAACCTTCGCAAGGACCGGGCGTATCCATACTTGGTTCAACTAAAGTTGGAGAGACAGTCGCCCGCAAGCCATCTCTGTGCAAAGCACGTCGAGGGAACCGGTCTCGCGTAAGCGTACGCGTAAGGTTGGTCTGGGTCGTCTCGTCCAACAATACCGCCGAACCAAAATATGACATGCTGGTAGGCAGTATGACTTGTATCGTCCACAACTCACTTGTGTTCTACTCGTGCATATAACATCAACATCAATAACCAGGCTCTGATACCACTGTTGGGTTTCGTAGTAATTTCAAAAATTTTCCTACGCGCACACAGGATCATGTGATGCATAGCAACGAGAGGAGAGTGTTGTCTACGTACCCAACGCAGACCGTCTGCGGAAGCGATGACACGACGTAGAGGAAGTAGTCGTACGTCTTCACGATCCAACCGATCAAGCACCGAAACTACGGCACCTCCGAGTTCGAGCACACGTTCAGCTCGATGACGATCCCCGGACTCCGATCCAGCAAAGTGTCGGGGAAGAGTTTCGTCAGCACGACGGCGTGGTGACGATCTTGATGAACTACAGCAGCAGGGCTTCGCCTAAACTCCGCTACAGTATTATCGAGGAATATGGTGGCAGGGGGCACCGCACACGGCTAAGGAATCGATCACGTGGATCAACTTGTGTCAACTTGTGTGTTTAGAGGTGCCCCTGCCTCCGTATATAAAGGAGCCAAGGGGGGAGGAGGCGCCGGCCAGGAGGAGGTGGCGCAGGAGGAGTCCTACTCCTACCGGGAGTAGGACTCCCCCCCAATCCTATTCCAACTAGGATTCCCAAGGGGGAAAGAGAGAGAGGGGTGGCCGGCCACCTCTCCTAGTCCTACTAGGACTAGGGGAAGGGGGGAGGAGCGCAGCCCCCTTGGGCTGCCCCTTTCTCCTTTCCACTAAGGCCCATGATGGCCCATATGGCTCCCGGGGGGTTCCGGTAACCTCCCGGTAACCCGGTAAAATCCCGATTTCACCCGGAACACTTCCGATGTCCAAACATAGACTTCCAATATATCAATCTTTATGTCTCGACCATTTCGAGACTCCTCGTCATGTCCGTGATCATATCCGGGACTCCGAACAACCTTCGGTACATCAAAATGCATAAACTCATAATATAACTGTCATCGTAACCTTAAGCGTGCGGACCCTACGGGTTCGAGAACAATGTAGACATGACCGAGACACGTCTCCGGTCAATAACCAATAGCGGGACCTGGATGCCCATATTGGCTCCTACATATTCTACGAAGATCTTTATCGGTCAGACCGCATAACAACATACGTTGTTCCCTTTGTCATCGGTATGTTACTTGCCCGAGATTCGATCGTCGGTATCCAATACCTAGTTCAATCTCGTTACCGGCAAGTCTCTTTACTCGTTCCGTAATACATCATCTCACAACTAACATATTAGTTGTAATGCTTGCAAGGCTTATGTGATGTGTATTACCGAGAGGGCCCAGAGATACCTCTCCGACAATCGGAGTGACAAATCCTAATCTCGAAATACGCCAACCCAACATCGACCATTGGAGACACCTGTAGTTCTCCTTTATAATCACCCAGTTACGTTGTGACGTTTGGTAGTACCCAAAGTGTTCCTCCGGTAAACGGGAGTTGCATAATCTCATAGTCATAGGAACATGTATAAGTCATGAAGAAAGCAATAGCAACATACTAAACGATCGGGTGCTAAGCTAATGGAATGGGTCATGTCAATCAGATCATTCTACTAATGATGTGACCTCGTTAATCAAATAACAACTCATTGTTCATGGTTAGGAAACATAACCATCTTTGATTAACGAGCTAGTCAAGTAGAGGCATACTAGTGACACTCTGTTTGTCTATGTATTCACACATGTATTATGTTTCCGGTAAATACAATTCTAGCATGAATAATAAACATTTATCATGATTATAAGGAAATAAATAATAACTTTATTATTGCCTCTAGGGCATATTTCCTTCAGAACAAGCCCCCGGAGGAGAGGTGTTCTGGTGTGGTGTTCTAGTTGTGCTTGGTCTGGTCTGGATCCGTCCCCTTCCTATGGTGGAGGCTAGTCCTATTTATAGTGGCCTTGATCCTCTTCCCAAATATGAGCGGGAAGGGATTCCACAACGACGGGATTTGAAAGGGGACAAGAAGTACAGTCTATCCTGACAAAAGTAGTCTTCGCCTACGAAAAGCCTCTGGTCGTGACGCTGCAGTGGGCTTGCTGATGACCTCTATCCTGCCGTCCTAGCGGTCTTGGTCTCATTGTACCGAAATGGCAACCTTTGGCTGATTCCTCGAGACTCCGCGCCTGTGGCTTGCCTCCCTTGCACCAAAGAGGAAACCTGCGCTCTGTGCTCGCCTGGCACCTACCTGCGCCCGTCTAGTCTTGGTCATCATGGGTCACGTCAGCTGAGCCTCGTGAGGTATCTTGCATAGAACTCTTCGCCCCTCAGGAGCCCTCCTGAGGAGGCCGCCTCCTTTGGGGGCCTTGGCGTCATCCGCCTCGTGAGGCTTGGCCCCCTCGCGAGGGTCTTGCGATGCTGGCCTTGAAGTTGGGCCGTACCAAGCCATCGATGGGGCCACGTGGTGGGCCGCAGGCAGGCAGGACTGGATACCCCCATATCCAGGACGCCGACATCATTCAGTGGGAGGAGACATTCCCATCAACGATGAGGCGCATATGATGACTTCGTAAATCTCAAGATGATATGCCGGCTCAGTCTTTCCGAGGCGCTCATAGGGGTAGGGTGTGCGTTCATAGGGGTGAGTGTATGCGCGTGTATATGAGCACTTGTGTCTGTACTGATGTTAAAAAAAGCACATTTTTCAACCGAACCGAACGTAGCCAACAGCTCAACACCACCTAGAAAGCCTAAAAAGGTCAAGGTCAAAATATACTATGAGCACTGTATTCAGACATGGGATCCTCTGTGCTTTTGCCAGGGTAGGCACGACTATTATCTCTGTGGACGCGATTGTAGGCTCACCTCTTATGTTGTGGTGAATCTTATGAAAAAAATGAAGGAGTCTCAAAGTCGACGGTGTGAAGAATGAACCACTAAATCGTACATGGAGTTTTTAATCTCGGGCTCAAATGCTACATAAATTCGAAAAAAATTTAAAATAATATTAAAAAAATTCTGATTTTTTCTGGTAAACTTCAAAGTTTGTTTGAAGTGCATGCAAAAATTCATCATGAAATGACACCAGTGAAAGGCATGGTAAAAATGATGCCTTGAAAGTGTTACTTTCGAACGCATTATGGAGCTCTGCTTTTTTTTGCCACAACTTGCTCCAGTGTGATTTCATGATGAATTTTTGCATGCACTTCAAACATTTCTTAAAGTTTGCCACAAAAAATTTAGATTTTTTTTGAAACTTTTTTCTATTTTTTAAAATTGTACTGTTCATGGTAGGAGCATTTGAGCTCAGGATTAGAAGGATACTTTTGCACTAACTCCTGATTCTTTAGTACAAATAAGGTTATTTTTTTAAGAAAAAAGTGGCCTTGTGCGAGGCTGACCTGGGCTCGGAAGCACTTTCACAACAAGGATGGTGGGTTGGGCTCCTAATTTTCGGAGGGGGTGGGGGCATATCCTATTTGAAGCCCCACTGTAGTTTTGCCGTCGCTCTTGTGCTTTGAGATGGGAAAAAGAATCTCCTTCTTGATGCAAGATGCATTGGTTCGCATGGTGAAACATATGCATCCCAAACGACAAAAGTAGGATGGGATTTCGTGGCGTTCATAGTTTTAACTTGGCATTGCTGGCCAACAATCTTGGAGACTCATAGAGCATCATGATTGTTCAAGGCTACTCCGATCTAAATATTTCCCTTTCGGTGAGTTTCTCAACTGTGAACTCAAGAAGGGGTCTACATATGTTTGGCAGAGTATTTATGCTGGATCGCAATTTTTTTAAAGGAAGTATTTGGGGGGTTGACAATGGTTTGAAAATAAATATTTGGTAAGACTACTGGATCCCTACTAGTTCATCAAGGAAAATTATCATTCCTAGAGGGAACATAGTTCTTACAAGAGTTCGTGAACTTATCAGCCCTGCAACAGGAGGTTGGGATGAGAGGCTAATTAAGGGAAAAATTGGCCCATAGATGCAGACCGCATTATGTAAGTTCCCCTACATCAGCATGCCAAGGAGGACTATGTTGCATGTCACTTGACAAAATCTGGAGTATTCAGCGTTCGCTCGGCTTATTACAGGTAATAGGAAGACTCATACGCAAATTTGAGCGCGAACTCAAACCTATCACGTGGTTCGGTCCCACATCCAATCTGGAAGAAACTATGAGGATTGAGAGTACCAAGTAAGGTCAAGATTTTCATATGGAGATCGCTACACAACGTTTCCCATGCGAACCACTAATAAGAAACCCTTATAGGTAACCACTCAATAGTGGCACGGATTATTTGACCCGCGCTACTGCTACTTAATAGTAGCCGAGTAAAAACATTGTGCTACTGGTAGAGAATAGTAGTAGCACGGACATAGCAGGCCCGTGCTACTACTAAGTGGTCTCACCATGCCCTCGGGACAGGCCATAGTAATAGCGCGGGGTGGCACACCCGCACTAGTACTATCAATTAGTGGCAGCGCGGGTTTCATACCCCGTGCTACTACTATGGATAGACATGTCCACCTAGTGGGCACCATTTAGTAGTAGCGTCGGTGCCCAAGGCCACGCTACAAGTAATGGGATTAGTAGTAGTGCGGTCCCTGTACCCCGCGATACTACTAAGTGCAACAACCACCTTTATTTCTCCATCCTCCCTCTTCCTCTAGCTAGCTCTTTCCTCACACTTGCTTTCTTCTCTCTCCCTTTTGAAGGAAATATGCCCTAGAGGCAATAATAAAGTTGTTATTTATATTTCCTTATATCATGATAAATGTTTATTATTCATGCTAGAATTATATTAACCAGAAACTTAGTACATGTGTGAATACATAGACAAAACACAGTGTCCCTAGTATGCCTCTACTAGACTAGCTCATTAATCAAAGATGGTTATGTTTCCTAACCATAGACATGTGTTGTAATTTGATGAACGGGATCACATCATTAGGAGAATTATGTGATGGACAAGACCCATCTGTTAGCTTAGCATTATGATCATTTCAGTTTCATTGCTACTGCTTTCTTCATGACTTATACATGTTCCCCAGACTATGAGATTATGCAACTCCCGAATACCGGAGAAACACCTTGTGTATTATGAAACATCACAACGTAACTGGGAGATTATAAAGATGCTCTACAGGTGTCTCGGAAGGTGTTTGTTGGGTTGGCATAGATCGAGATTAGGATTTGTCACTCCGTGTATCGGAGAGGTATCTCAGGGCCCTCTTGGTAATGCTCTTCACTATAAGCCTTGCAAGCAATGTGACTAATGATTTAGTTGCGGGATGAAGCATTAGGAATGAGTAAAGAGACTTGCCGGTAACGAGACTGAACTAGGAATGATGATACCGATGATTGAATCTCGGGCAAGTAACATACCGCTGACAAAGGGAACAACATATGTTGTTATGCGGTTTGACCGATAAAGATCTTCGTAGAATATGTAGGAGCCAATATGAGCATCCAGGTTCCGCTATTGGTTATTGATCAGAGATGTGTCTCAATCATGTCTACATAGTTCTCGAACCCATAGGGTCCGCGCGCTTAATGTTCGATGACAATTTGTATTATGAGTTATGTGTTTTTGATGACCAAAGTTTGTTGGGAGTCCCGGATGAGTTCACGGACGTGACAAGGAGTCTCGAAATGGTTGAGACATAAAGATTGATATATTGTAAGGTTATGTTCAGATACCGGAAAGGTTTCAGAAAGGTTCGGGCATTTTTTGGAGTACCGGGAGGTTACCGGAACCCCCCGGGGGATTAATGGGCCTTAATGGGCTTTAGTGGAAAAGGAGAGGAGGGCCGCAGGGTGGCCGCCCCGCCATGGCTGGTCCGAATTGGACTAGGAGGGGGCGACGCCCCCCCTCTTTCCTTCTCCCTCTCCACCTCTTTCCCTCTCTTCCCCTCTTGGAAAAGGAAGGGGACTCCAACTAGGATTAGGAATCCTAGTTGGACTCCCCCTATAGGCGTGCCCGCCTTGGCCGGACTCCTCCTCCTCCCTCCTTTATATACAGGGACAGGGGGGCACCCCAAAGCATAACAGTTGTTCTCTTAGCCGTGTACGGTGCCCCCCTCCACGGTTTAACACCTCGGTCATATCATCGTAGTGCTTAGGCGAAGCCCTTCGCCGGTAACATCATCGACACCATCGCCACGCCGTCGTGCTGACGGAACTCTCCCTCGTTCTCAACTGGATCAAGTACTCGAGGAACGTCATCGGGCTGAACGTGTGCTGAACGCGAAGGTGCCGTACGTTCGGTACTTTGATCGGTTGGATCGTGAAGACGTTCGACTACATCAACCGCGTTGCTAAATGCTTCTGCTTTTGGTCTATGAGGGTACATGGACACACTCTCCCCTCTCGTTGCTATGCATCTCCTAGTTAGATCTTGCATGATCGTAGAATTTTTTTAAATTACTACGTTCCCCAATAGTGGTATCCGAGCCAGGTCTCTTCGTAGATGTTTTATGCATGAGTAGAACACAAAGAGTTGTGGGAGATAATAGTCATACTGCTTACCACCAACGTATTATTTTGATTCGGAGGTATTGTTGCATGAAGCGGCCTGGACCGACATTACATGACCGCATTCATGCGACTGGTTCTACCGACATGCTTTTGCACATAGGTGGCTGGCGGGTGTCAGTTTCTCCAACTTTAGTTGAATCGAGTTTGACTACGTCCGGTCCTTGTTGAAGGTTAAAACAACACACTTGATGAAAAATCATTGTGGTTTTGATGCGTAGGTAAGAACAGTTCTTGCTAGAAGCCCGTAGCAGCCACATAAAACTTGCAACAACAAAGTAGAGGACGTTTAACTTGTTTTTGCAGGGCTTGTTGTGATGTGATATGGTCAAGACATGATGTGATATAAATTGTTGTATGAGATGATCATGTTTTGTAACAAAGTTATTGGCAACTGGCAGGAGCCATATGGTTGTCGCTTTGTTGTATGAAATGCAATCGCCATGTAATCGCTTTACTTTATCACTAAGCGATAGCGATAGTCGGAGTAGCAATAGTTGGCGAGACGACAACAATGCTACAATGGAGATCAAGGTGTCAAGCTGGTGATGATGGAGATCATGACGATGCTTCGGTGATGGAGATCATGAGCACAAGATGATGATGGCCATATCATGTCACATATTTTGATTGCATGTGATGTTTATCTTTTATGCATCTTATTTTGCTTAGTACGGTGGTAGCATTATAAGATGATCCCTTACTAAATTTCAGGGCTGACCCTGAGGGGGGCAGGGGGGCGACCGCCCCGGGCCCCCCATGGTCATGGCCCCCCTCACACGTAGTCCATGGGCCCTTGCCCAGTGAGGCAGGCCAGTATCGCAGGGATCATGCAGAGCCGCAGACGCAACTTAATTTTCTTGGTTTCCTAAAAAATAAATTAATTTCCTTCGATATCGCATGCTAATCACGTATGCAGACACATCTTTCTTGATTCTCAAAGAAAAAATTGCAGCTTTCCTGATTCTATCGTGGCTATTCCCCAACTAGTACGTCGTCATGTACAGATGTATTCCATGACTCCAGTCTCCATTCAAAATTGATATCGTATTCCATATTTCCAATCCCCGATCTGATCTCGCTCTTCCTGTTTCTCTCGCCGGCAATGATCGTTGAATGGATGGGTTGATCAAGGCCGACGCAATGCCTATTCCGGGCCATGATCGCTGAAAGCCACTGTAGATAGCCGAGCGCCTCCCGCCTCCCGCTAGGGCCAGGCACCAGTCTCACTTTGCGTCATCGTCGAGCGCCCGTCGTCTAATCACCGGCGCTGATCCAACCCATTCTAGGTACATCTTATTACTGTTTCTCACTTATATGGCTAACTAACTAATTTAGTTTGGCACGGACATGCATATCTAGCATCATTGAACCTATAAAATATTCTTCTTGGGTTTATCTAAGTATCTATCTCTACCATTCTATATTTGTGTATATTAATTAGAATCCAAATACAACACGCCGGCCGCTCTACATGACACTTCAAACTTCCTCTGTTTGAATTTATTAGGTCCCCTAAAAAATTGAGCATGAAGTTGATTAGAAATTTTACTCGCAAATATACAAGTTATATACCAAAAGTCTATCATTGGGTTACTATTTGAAGAATGTTGCTAATGATCTATATTTGTGATATATAGCACATGGTTTATTAGTCAAATGTTAGGTCAAAAATAGGCTTAAACCCGAGGAGGACTAATAAATTCGGACAAAGGAAATACCATATCAAGCACACTCGTGGAGCTCACAAGAGGATCGCCCTCGTCAAACGTCATAGTTCAAGTTGTTGGGATAACTATACGAGCGAAAGTGAGCTTGTTATAAATATCATATCCATTATCATTGTTACAGTTTCTATATATAAGGGGGCCCAAGTTTTAGTTTCGCCCCGGGCCCCCAAAACCTCAAGACAGGCCCTGTAAATTTCAAGGTATAAGTGTTCTCCCTGAGTATGCACTGTTGCTATAGTTTGTCGTGCTGAGACACCACATGATGATCGGGTGTGATAAGCTATACGTTCACATACAACGGGTGCAAGCCAGTTTTGCACGTGCAGAATACTCGGGTCAAACTTGGCGAGCCTAGCATATGCAGATATGGCCTCGGAACACAAAGACCGAAAGGTCGAACATGAATCATATAGTAGATATGATCAACATAGTGATGCTCACCATTGAAAACTACTCCATCTCACGTGATGATCGGACATGGTTTAGTTGATTTGGATCACGTGATCATTTAGATGACCAGAGGGATGTCTATCTAAGTGAGAATTCTTAAGTAATATGATTAAATTGAACTTTAATTTATCATGAACTTAGTCCTGATAGTTTTTTCATGTCTACGTTATTGTAGATCAATGGCCCGTGCTACCGTTCCTTTGAATTTTAATGCGTTCCTAGAGAAAGCTAAGTTGAAAGATGATGGTAACAATTACACGGACTGGGTTCGTAACTTGAGGATTATCCTCATTGCTGCATAGAAGAATTACGTCCTAGAAGCACCTCTAGGTGCAAGGCCTGCTACAGATGCAACTGCAGACGTTTTGAATGTCTGGCAAAGCAAAGCTGATGACTACTCGATAGTTTAATGTTCCATGCTTTACGGCTTAGAATCGGGACTTCAAAGACGTTTTGAACGTCATGGAGCATATGAGATGTTCCAAGAGTTGAAGTTAATATTTCAAGAAAATGCCGGAGTTGAGATATATGAAGTCTCCAACAAGTTCTATAGCTGCAAGATGGAGGAGAATAGTTCTATTAGTGAACATATACTCAAAATGTCTGCGTATCATAACCACTTGACTTAGCTAGGATTTAATCTTCCTGATGATAGTGTCATTGATAGAGTTCTTCAATCACCGCCACCAAGCTATAAAGGCTTCGTGATGAACTATAATATGCAAGGGATGATGAAAATGATTCCCGAGCTCTTCGCAATGCTAAAGGCTGTGGAGGTAGAAATCAAGAAAGAGCATCAAGTGTTGATGGTTAACAAGACCAGTAGTTTCAAGAAAAAGGGCAAAGGGAAGAAGGGGAACTTCAAGAAGAGTGGCAAGCAAGTTGCTGCTCAAGGGAAGAAGCCCAAGTCTGGACCTAAGCCTGAAACTACGTGCTTCTATTGCAAAGGGACCGGTCACTGGAAGCGGAACTGCCCCAAGTATTTGGCGGATAAGAAGGATGGCAAAGTGAAAGGTATATTTGATATACATGTTATTGATGTGTACCTTACTAATGCTCGTAGTAGCGCATGGGTATTTGATACTGGTTTTGTTGCTCACATTTGCAACTCAAAACAGGGGCTACAGATTAAACAAAGATTGGCTAAGGATGAGGTGACGATGCGCGTCGGAAATGGTTCCAAGGTCGATGTGATCACCATTGGCACACTACCTCTACATCTACCTTCGGGGTTAGTTTTAGACCTGAATAATTGTTATTTGGTGCCACCTTTGAGCATGAACATTATATCTGGATCTTGTTTGATGCGAGACGGTTATTCATTTAAATCAAAGAATAATGGTTGTTCTATTTATATGAGTAATATCTTTTATGTTCATGCACCCTTGTTGAGTGTTCTATTTTTGTGAAATCTCGATCATGGTGATACACATGTTCATAATATTGAAGCCAAAAGATGCAAAGTTGATAATGATAGTGCAACTTATTTGTGGCACTGCCGTTTAGGTCATATTGGTGTAAACCTGTAAGTACATCTAGTGCCACCCCTAGTTGGTTTTGGAGTATTGACGACAAACCTAGTTGAGGGACTAATGTGTTTGTGAGAATTGCAGGATAACACAGGTAGTAGTCCCTCATTGATTTGGTTTACCTACCAGAGATGACCCCTAAAAATGTGTGAAGACATTGAAGACAATGATGGTCTGTGAAGTTATTCACGTTGAAGACTATGACATGAGAAGACATCGCATGAAGACTATGGAGCGCGAAGACTTAGTTGTTTCGTTGTTTCCTTTTCTTCTTTGTTGAGTCATAGGAACCACCGCATTGTTAAGTGGGGTCCAAGTGAACAAAGTCAGAGTGACTGAAGTGATGCTCAACCAAATCCTATGTCAAACTACCGCGTGTGTTTGAAATCTGACCGTCGGGACACTTGTCAGTTCCTTAGTGACCCAGGGTCATTTCGGACAAATCAGGTCGGGTTGCCCAATGGCTATAAATAGCCCACCCCCTACACCATAAATTGGTGGCTACTCAGAGTTAGTGCATGACTTTTGTCATTTGAGAGCAACCCACCTCCAAAGCATTTAAGTGAGAATCCTTGCGAGGACAAAGCCCAAACCACCCAGAGCCCAAGAGTGTTTGGCATCACTGAAGTCTTTCTGTCTGTGTGATCTGAAGACTTGTTACACTTGAGGACTGTGAATCCTCCAGCCGGTTAGGCGTCGCGTTCTGTGCATCCAAGAGTCATTGTGGATTGCCGGTGAACAAAGTCTGTGAAGGTTTCGAAGTCTACCTTGAAGACTTACCAGAGTGATTGGGAGGGGACTAGGTGTCCTTAGCTCAAGGGGAATAAGGTGAAGACACGGTCTTCTGAGTTGAATCTCAGCCTCCCTAACCAGACGTACAGTTGTCACAGCAACTGGAACTGGTCGAACAAATCTCTGTCCTCTCCAAGCTACTGGTTCTATCTCTCACTTCTCTTTACTTACAGTTTGTCTTCGTGAAGTCATTGCCTGCTTGCATTATCTGTTTGACTTCACCGTGTGACTACTTGGTCTGATTGGCTTCATACTATCTTCCATCCTGATCCTTACTACCTAGCTGCTGATAGTCTTCGTGCTTTCACTTCATTGAATACTTGACTATGGCTTGCCTAGTGTAGTCTACCTTCCGCTGCATACGAATAGTGTCATTTCTATTGTTTGTCTTCGAAACTCCCAAGTTGTGAAGACTTCCATAAATATCGCCTATTCACCCCCTCTAGTCGATAAGTAGTTCTTTCAAAAGCGCATGAAGAAACTCCATGCAGATGGGCTTTTGGAATCACTTGATTATGAATCACTTGGTGCTTACAAACCATGCGTCATGGGAAAGATGACTAAAACTCCGTTCTCCGGAACAATGGAACGAGCTACTAACTTATTGAAATAATACATACCGATGTATGCGGTCCAATGAGTGTTGAGGCTCGTGACAGGTATCATTATTTTCTTACCTTCACAGATAATTTGAGAAGATATGGGTATATCTACTTAATGAAGCATAAGTCTGAAATGTTTGAAAAGTTCAAAGAATTTCAGAGTGAAGTAGAAAATCATCGTAACAAGAAAATAAAGTTTCTATGATCTGATCGTGGAGGCAAATATTTGAGTTACGAGTTTGGTCTTCATTTGAAACAATGTGCAATAGTTTCACAACTTTCGCCACCTCGAACAACACAATGAAATGGTGTGTCCGAAGTCGTAACCGTACTTTATTGGTTATGGTGCGATCTATGATGTCTCTTACTGATTTACCACTATCGTTTTGGGGTTATGCTTTAGAGACGGCTGCATTCACGTTAAATAGGGCACCATCGAAATCCGTTGAGACGACGCCTTATGAACTGTGGTTTGGCAAGAAACCAAAGTTGTCATTTCTTAAAGTTTGGGGCTGCGATGCTTATGTTAAAAAGCTTCAACCTGATACACTCGAACCCAAATCAGAGAAGTGCGTCTTCATAGGATACCCAAAGGTAACTGTTGGGTACACCTTCTATAATAGATCCGAAGGCAAGATATTCGTTGCTAAGAATGGACCTTTCTAGAGGAGTTTCTCTCGAAAGAAGTGAGTGGGAGGAAAGTAGAACTTGATGAGGTAATAGTTCCTTCTCCCGAATTGGAAAGTAGTTCATCACGGAAATCAGTCCTAGTGATTCCTACACCAATTAGTGAGGAAGATGATGATAATGAAACTTCAGATCATGTTAGTACCGAACCTCGTAGGTCTTCTAGAGTACGGTCCGCACGAGAGTGGTATGGTAATCCTGTTCTGGAAGTCATGTTACTAGACCACGATGAACCTGTCGGCATTCTGGGAACGAGGGTCCCTAGACTTGCCTGCCTGCGGCCTGTGGCGTGGCTCAAGTGGTGGCCAAGTACGACCCATCTTCATCGACTCAAGCTCAAGACCCTCGCGGGGCGGATGAAGGAAGGCTTCCTCAGGAGCGGCCTCACCAGGTAGGCTTGCGAGAAGACGGAGAGATCAAGGCAAGGGTACCTCACGAGGTGCTCGTGACGCAATCCATGATGATCGGGACCAGGCGGATGCCAGGCGGGCGCTGGCCTATGCAGTGTCCTTGTTTCCTCTTTGGTGCAAAGGGGGCAAGCATAGACCAAGGCATCAAGCAAAGGCTACCATTTCGGTGCAACGAGACCAAGACCAATAGAGCGGCAGGACGGAGGTCACCGTGGAGCCCAAGACGACATCATCACCAGTACCTTTGGCAGCCGAAGACTAACTTTAGTCAGGATAAGTTGTACTAGATGTTCCCCTTCAAAATGGCTGTTGTTGGTGCCCTTCCCGCTCGATATTTGGGAAGAGGACCGGGGCCTCTATATATAGGGCTAGCCATCATAGTAGGAAGGCATCTTGGATCGAGTCCTTCCCAGGCAGAACGCCACCACAAGAACACCCCTCGCGAGGCTGTTCTTCCTTTGTACTGTTCGTCACCAGCCCCTGAGGCAATCCACACACAACACACTGGAGTAGGGTATTACACCACAATGGTGGCCTAAACCAGTATAAACCTCGTGTCCCTTGTGTTGTTCATCTTGCTAGCTTAGATTCTCAGTGAGGCGTTGGAACATGGATCGGTAGGGGAGAGAACTTCGCGTGCACCCCAGAGTTCGAACCTTAAGGGTTTTGCCGGAACCCCACATCCGACATTTGGCGCGCCAGGTAGGGGTGCGCCGGAATCTGTCTTCCGCCATCGCGTGTTCCATCGTTCGTCGCGTCCATGGCTGACGCTCGCCGAGCTCATGCCGAGCGTCGGGCCGCCCTTGCCGCCCACGTCGCCCAGACGGCTCCCGTCGGTGGGCCTCCCTGTAGTTCCCCGTCACCTGCTGCCCATGCTGCCACCGGCCCGGCGGGGAACGAGCAGCAGGCGTCGTTGCTTCACCCCTTGGTGCGGCGTGAAGACCGCACCGCCACCCCATCGCTGACTCCAGCTGGTTCGTCATCGCACGCCCGTCACGCTCCGACGGACGCGCACGCCGTGTTGCTCCCGGCGCGTGAGCTCCTACACTACCGCCCCGTCGACGACCTCTACGAAGAGTGGCTCGCTCGCATCACCGAGCTCGTCAGCGCCGCAGGGGGCTCCCCTGTGCCGTCCCTCTCGCTGCCTCGCCCACTGTCCTGCGCGGGTAATGCAGCTCCGGAGGCGCCTCCGCCTGCTCCTCCCTAATAAGGCGCCCTGGCTCCAAGGTGCGCGGCCCCCGGACGAGACCCACCACGTCTGGCGCCCGCGCGGCAAGAAAGGAGCTGCCAAGAAATCCCTCCTTCCCAAGAAATGGCTCGCGTGCTCCCTGCACCAGTGCGCCACGATCGCATTCCTGTGCCAGCGCGTCGAGACCCCACGCTGCCCCTGGCAGCAGCGCGCGGGAACCCCCAGGATCAAGCCCCGTGTCAGCAAAGGGCTCCGGTGGCCACCGCGGGCTACCGCGCCTTCACCACTGAGTTGCGTAGCGTAGCTTGCCCGGGCAAGTTCAAGTCGGATCTGCCTCCTCGCTACGACGGCACCGCCGACCCCGTGGAGTTCCTACAGCTCTACGAGCTGGGCATCGAAGCGGCTAGCAGAGACGAAAAGTCATGGCGAATTGGTTCCCCATGGCGCTCAAGGACGGTGCCCGCACCTGGCTCCTGAACCTACCTCCCAGCACGATCTCCTCTTGGGACGAGATGCGCATCCGCTTCATCACCAACTTCCAGGGCACTCGCGACCGACCCCCGGCCATGAGTGACTTGCGCCGCATCAAGCAGCAACCAGGAGAGACCCTGCAGAAGTACATCCAGCGCTTCAACAATGCTCGCCTCAAGATCCCCAAGGTGACTGAGGAGGCTATCATCTCAGCCTTCTCTGATGGCGTCCGTGACATCAAGATGAAGGAGGAACTGGCGATCCACGAAGATCTGTGTTCATCTCTGGAGCTATTCAACTTGGCGACCAAGTGCGCCAGGGCTGAGGAAGGACACCTCTCCCTCCTCGAGCTCCCAGCCGCTGATCCTGAAGAGAAGACGTCCAAGGCTAAGGATGTGAAGCGCAAGGGAGTAGTTGTGCTCGCAGATGAGCGAGACTCAAAGCACGACAGGGACCAACCAGAGTCGTCCAAGGGCAACCGGTACTGTGTGTACCACGACCTCCACACTCGCAACACCAACGAATGCCAAGAGCTCAGGGCCGTGCGAGAAGGACGTGTCGGCCGGCGCCCCGAGCACAGCGATCGGGGCTATGGCCGAGTAGGAGGAAGAGGTGGAGGATGATGGGAAGATCGTGGCCCTCGCCAAGGGTGGCGTGACCGGCCTCGTGAGGACCGCTGGCAGGACCAGCCTCGCGAGGGGGCTTGGAGGGATCATCCTCGTGAGGATCGCCCGCAAGGCAACGCATGCCTTCCCCCTCTGCCACCACCACCAAGGAGGAATGAAGACCAGCATCAGGACGAGGGGGCTGGGGGCTTCCAGGAGCCGCGAGCTATCACTTGCATCTTGGGCGGTTCTCAGACCCCGGCCTCTTCAAGCAGTTTGCTCGCGAGGTGAATGCAGTCCTCCCAAACCTCGAGGCCTCGCACCCTCTCAGGTGGTCCATGTGTGCCATCACGTTCAGCTCAGCGGACCAACTCAAGTGTGCGGCGATAGCTGGGGTCCTCCCAATGCTCCGTTCCCTAGTCATCAATAATGTGCAGGTCACCAGGACCCTCATTGATGGTGGTGCAAGGCTCAATGTTCTATCCGTCGAGACATTCAACAATCTCCAAGTGCCATACAATCAGCTTCAGCCAACCAAGCCTTTCTCAGGAGTCACTGATGGTTCCACCACCCCGATAGGGCAGGTCTGCCTCCCTGTCACCTTCGGACAGCGCAAGAACTATCGTACCAAGCTCACCGACTTCAACGTTGCCCACACTCGCCTGCCGTACAACACCATCCTCGGGTATCTAGCCCTGGCCAAGTTCATGGCAGTGACTCACCATGGCTACAACATCCTCAAGATGCCAGGGAGTGGCGGAGTCATCACAGTCCTATGTGAGGAGAAAGATGCAATGTGCTCTCTCGAGCGCGCCTTGCAAGCCGCGTCAATCAAAGACCGAGATCGCAAGAGCGGGGACCTTCCCGAGGCATTCCCCAAGAATAAGAAGACATCACCTGGCCCGAGGCCTCAGGAGGCGGGCACCTCCGGAGGCACGGCGCCAGGATCCGCGCCCGTCAAAGGGGCGCCTCCCTCCGTCGCACGGGAAGGCGCGCCCAGCGCCCTCCTTGGGCAAGGCTCGAGGGCTTTCTCTTGGAAGGCCACTGACTTTGCCAAGGTCATGAGGGAGGCGCTCAGGCACCACGTAGAGGCGTGCTTCATGGCACGTTTACCTCAGGAAGGCATGAGGCAAGGAGGGCCCAACCCTCAAGAGTTCATCACTAAGGTCACTCAGGAGCTGCAGGAATCGAGAGTGATGCGCGGCAGTCGCCGTCTACCTGGCGTAGCTCCCCATCCAGGCGAGGATGGCGGGCTGCGCATCTGCATCGACGTACCAGGGCTCAACCGAGCCGCGTCTCAGGAGCGCCTCTGGCCTTCACGCGTGGGATGTTGCGAGGGTCCGCCTCACAACTTCGTTCGCATGCCTCTCGGCCTGCCGAACGCGTCCGCTGCTCATCAGCGCCTGGTGCGGAGCATTCTGGAGGCTCAGGAGGCCAGGCACTACGCGGTCCTGGCAGAGATGGAGTTGGTCCTTGGAGAGCCACCCGGACCCCCAGAGCCTCTCGAGGCTCAGGGCCCCGAGGGCTCGCATGGATTGGCTTCTTCACCATGCGTCATCAGCTACCTCAACATCCCTTCGTTTTCAGTGATACCAGGTGACATCTTTCAAGTTCTGTTTCAGCTGGGAGCGCCCCCAGGGCTGCATCATCCCCGAGCCGCTCGGGCCTGACCCAGTGGCATGTATCTTTCCCGCATCTATCTAAGTTGGTTAGCTCTTTCATACTCAACCTGCATATGGTAATTGCCTGCTCGATTGACACCAACCATTGGAGCTGCTCGCTCTGGCACGACGCTTGTGCATGGGTCCGTCCCTGCAACGTCGACAAACCTGAGTGGCTGAGCTCTAGCCGCGGCAGCCCCGCAAGGTGCCACCTCACCAGGCCCTCAGTGCCCTCTTCACTCGCACGGATCAACTAGTGGCTGGCCGGCAATCGTAATGGCAATCCTTGGCTTCCTCGTGATTGGTTTGCAGGACCTCTCTAAGGAATAGCGCCGGGGGAGACCATCGCGGGCTCTCTTTCTCTCTCTCCCGCGTGAACCACTTGCGCGTTGAAGGGGGGCGCCTGAGCATCGCGACTCATGGTCTCTTACTGGCTCTCCAGCCCTCACCCCCTGGCCTTGTCCACGGCATCGCGACCTGGCATACCAGCGGCGGCTGAGCTCGCTCGAGGGCCGGGACTTGAGGACGTAGAGCACTAAGGAGAGTGCGGGGGAGAGGTAAGAAGCTCACAAGGGCCTCACCCGGCGACTTCCCAACAACTTCCCAGCCGCCGACGCATAGGTCCGGCACCTCACTAAGGAATGACTCCAAGCTCCCGAGATAAGTCATGCCTCTAGAATTGCTAGCTAGCGCAACACCAAATCTTCACCTAATGCAGCTCTGTGATGGTGATGTTGCCTTCCTTTCTCGCCTAGCGACGGCGGCTTGAGCGCTAAAGGGGACCTCCTGAGCATCGCGCCTCGGGGGCTCTTACCGGACCTTGGGTCGCTCACCTCCTGGCCTTGACCACGACATCGCGACCTGGCATACCAGCGACGGCTGAAGCCTGCCTGGAGACCGGGACCTATCAGCGTAGAGCACCAGGCCTTCGTGAGGTTAGAAAGGAGGAACCAAGCCGAGACAGGACAAGCATCTCACACTGCTTCACGATAAGGATTACGTTTGTGAAAGACATTACAGGCGCTTTACATGCCCCTTCGGGGTGTTTCCTTGATTTCTTGCAGGAACAAAAGATGCAAATCCTAAGGAGCCCTAACTACAGGTGCCTTTGCGGCAGACACCATCATCAACAATGGGCCACGTGAGGCTGGCGCTAACCCCATCCAGATCAGCCGCAGCGGCTGCCTGACACAGCCACCCTGCTCCGGGCACGACGCAATCTCGGGGGCTCATAGCTGTCGTCGCTCGTCTCCGGAGTCACGAGAAGCTCGGGGGAGTCACTGGACCCCTCGGTGTCTCCGCTGCTACCGAAAGAGCTGCTGGAGAAGCGGGTGGCAGGCTCGGCCCTCGCCACCCCAGTGCTTCGGCCGTTGTCCCTGGGGCAGCACTCCAGCCGGCGTCCTTCCGCGTCGAAGACCTTGAAAATCATTAGGGAGGCGCCATCGTATTCAAGATGAATCACGAGGGCGCCCTCCATTTGGCAGACCTTGCCCCAGCCTCGGGTCATGTAGACCTTGCCCGGAGCGACAACCTTGACCTCTGCTCTGGTCGCGGGGGTGCTGCAGTCGGCGTGCTGCAGCCAGAGCTCGAGGGGCCCCCTCGGCGACATCTCAAAGGCGAAGGAAGCAGGAAGGCAAATCCAAGAGCTTGGAGGCATGGAGGCGTGAAGCACGAGCTCGCAAGAGGAGTCCATGGCGTGGGCTCCTGGGGGGACGACGTGCGCCGCCGTGATTCGTCGGTGTCGCCGGCAGCGCGGGCGGCACCGCTCGGCATCTTCCCCCTAGGGCCCTTGTCTTGGGTGTACAAAGGCAATGGAAACCCAGGAGGAGGCCGCTCATACCATGGCCTCGACGTCTCTTGCCAAGCGACCTCGTCACGACGGCCGAAGACTGGCCGCTTCTTCGGCGGGAGCGGGACGGGCCCCTCTCGGGGGGCCTTCCCCTTCTCTTCGGTTGAGAACCGGCAGATCAGCGCCATCAGCATCAAGATGGAGGAGGAGCAAGGAAGAAGAAGCAGAGCAAGGAGAAATGAATTGGGAGGGCTCACGCCATCCCGTGCTTATAGCGAAAGGAGGCCAACCGTCGACCTCCGCAATCACAGGTAATCATGACTCATTTTGCATGCAGGGACTTGTCAAGTCGAGTAGTTGCCGAGGCGACGTGGGGAAGCGGAGACGCGCACGTCCAATCAACCGCCACGCGGCGCCCAAGGCCGCAGGCTGATGGGGCCCGCGGTGCTCCGCACTTGCCCCTTCGCTTCTCTGCTAAGCCAAGTCCGAGCGTGCCTTGGGCTCGGGGGCTACTGTCAGCGTTCTGGGAACGGGGGTCCCCAGACTTGCCTGCGGCCTGCGGCGTGGCTCAAGTGGTGGCCCAGTACGGCCCATCTTCATCGTCTCAAGCTCAAGACCCTCGCGAGGGTCCAAGCCTTGTGGGACGGACGAAGGAAGGCTTCCTCAGGAGCGGCCTCACCAGGCAGGCTCGCGAGAAGGCGGAGAGATCAAGGCAAGGGTACCTCGGGAGGTGCTTGTGACGCAAGCCATGACGATCTGGACCAGGCGGGCGCCGGCCTGTGAAATGTCCTTGTTTCCTCTTTGGTTCAAAGGGGGCAAGCACAAGCCAAGGCATCAAGCAAAGGCTACCATTTCGGTGCAACGAGACCAAGACCAATAGAGCGGCAGGACGGAGGTCACCATGGAGCCCAAGACGGAGTCATCGCCAGTACCTTTGGCAGCCGAAGACCAACTTTAGTCAGGATAAGTTGTACTAGATGTTCCCCTTCAAAATGGCCATTGTTGGCGCCCTTCCCGTTCGATATTTGGGAAGAGGACCAGGGCCTCTATATATAGGGCTAGCCATCATAGTAGGAAGGCATCTTGGATCGAGTCCTTCCTAGGCAGAACGCCACCACAAGAACACCCCTCGTGAGGCTGTTCTTCCTCTGTACTGTTCATCACCAGCCCCTGAGGCAATCCACACACCACACACTGGAGTAGGGTATTACACCACAATGGTGGCTTGAACTAGTATAAACCTCGTGTCCCTTGTGTTGTTCATCTTGCTAGCTTAGATTCTCAGTGAGGCATTGGAACATGGATCGGTAGGGGAGAGATCTTCACATGCACCCTAGAGTTCGAACCTTAAGGGTTTTGCCGGAAACCCACATCTGACAGAACCTACGAACTACGAGGAAGTGATGATGAGCCCAGATTCCGCGAAGTGGCTTGAGGCCATGAAATCTGAGATGGGATCCATGTATGAGAACAAAGTGTGGACTTTGGTGGACTTGCCCAATGATTGGCAAGCCTTAGAAAATAAATGGATCTTCAAGAAGAAGGCTGACGCTGACGGTAATGTTACTGTCTACAAAGCTCGACTTGTTGCAAAAGGTTTTCGACAAGTTCAAGGAGTTGACTATGATGAGACTTTATCACCCGTAGCGATGCTTAAGTCTGTTCGAATCATGTTAGCAATTGCCACACTTTATGATTATGAAATTTGACAGATGGATGTCAAACCTGCATTCCTTAATGGATTTCTGGAAGAAGAGTTGTATATGATGCAACCAAAAGGTTTTGTCGATCCAAAGGGTGCTAACAAAGTGTGCAAGCTCCAGCAACCCATTTATGGACTGGTGCAAGCCTCTCGGAGTTGGAATAAATGCTTTGATAGTGTGATCAAAGCATATGGTTGTATACAGACTTTTGGAGAAGCCTGTATTTACAAGAAATTGAGTGGGAGCTCTGTAGCATTTCTAATATTATATGTGGATGACATATTGTTGATTGGAAATGATATAGAATTTTTGGATAGCATAAAAGGATATTTTAATAAGAGTTTTTCAATGAAAGACCTCGGTAAAGGTGCTTACATATTGGGCATCAAGATCTATAGATATAGATCAAGACGCTTAATTGGACTTTCACAAAGCACATACCTTGATAAAGTTTTGAAGAAGTTCAAAATGGATCAGTCAAAGAAAGGGTTCTTGCCTGTGTTACAAGGTGTGAAGTTGAGTCAGACTCAATGCCCGACCACCACAAAAGATAGATAGAAAATGAAAGTCATTCCCTACGCTTCAGCCATAGGTTCTATCATGTATGCAATGCTGTGTACCAGACCTGATGTGTGCCATGCTATAAGTATAGCAAGGAGGTACCAAAGTAATCCAGGAGTGGAGCACTGGACATCGGTCAAGAACATCCTGAAATACCTGAAAAGGACTAAGCATATGTTTCTCATTTATGGGGGTGACAAAGAGCTCGTCGTAAATGGTTACATCGATGCAAGCTTTGACACTGATCCGGATGACTCTAAGTCACAATCCGGATACATATTTATATTGAATGGTGGAGCTGTCAGTTGGTGTAGTCCTAAGCAGAGCGTCATGGCGGGATCTATGTGTGAAGCGGAGTATATAGCTGCTTCGGAAGCAGCAAATGAAGGAGTTTGGATGAGGAGTTCATATCCGAGCTAGGTGTTATACCTAGTGCATTGGGTCCAATGAAAATCTTTTGTGACAATACTGGTGCAATTGCCTTGGCAAAGGAATCCAGATTTCACAAGAGAACCAAACACATCAAGAGATGCTTCAATTCCATCCGTCATCAAGTGTCAGAGGGAGACATAGAGATTTGCAAGATACATACGGATCTGAATGTTGCAGACCCATTGACTAATCCTCTTCCACGAGCAAAACATGATTAGCACCAAGACTCCATCAGTGTTACAATCATTACTATGTAATCTAGATTATTGACTCTAGTGCAAGTGGGAGGCTGAAGGAAATATGCCCTAGAGGCAATAATAAAGTTGTTATTTATATTTCCTTATATCATGATAAATGTTTATTATTCATGCTAGAATTGTATTAACTGGAAACTTAGTACATGTGTGAATACATAGACAAAACATAGTGTCCCTAGTATGCCTCTACTAGACTAGCTCGTAAATCAAAGATGGTTATGTTTTCTAACCATAGACATATGTTGTCATTTGATGAACGGGATCGCATCATTAGGAGAATGATGTGATGGACAAGACCCATCCTTTAGCTTAGCATTATCATCATTTCAGTTTCATTGCTACTGCTTTCTTCATGACTTATACATGTTCCTCAGACTATGAGATTATGCAACTCCCGAATATCGGAGGAACACCTTGTGTGCTATCAAACGTCACAATGTGACTAGGTGATTATAAAGATTCTCTACAGGTGTCTTCGAAGGTGATTGTTGGGTTGGCATAGATCGAGATTAGGATTTGTCACTCCGTGTACCAGAGAGGTATCTCTGGGCCCTCTCGGTAATGCTCATCACTATAAGCCTTGCAAGCAATGTGACTAATAAGGTAGATGCGGGATGAAGCATTACAGAACGAGTAAAGATACTTGCCGGTAACAAGATTGAACTAGGTATGATGATACCGACGATCAAATCTCGGGCAAGTAACATACCGATGACAAAGGGAACAACATACGTTGTTATGCGGTTTGACCGATAAAGATCTTCGTAGAATATGTAGGAGCCAATATGAGCACCCATGTTCCTCTATTGGCTATTGATCAGAGATGTGTATCAATCATGTCTACATAGTTCTCGAACCCGTAGGGTCCACGCTCTTAACGTTCGATGACCGAAGTTTGTTCGGAGTCCCGGATGAGATCACGGACATGACGAGGAGTCTCGAAATGGTCGAGACATAAAGATTGATATGTTGGAAGGTTATGTTCGGATACCTTAAAGGTTTCGAAAAGGTTCGGGCATTTTTTGGAGTACCGAGAGGTTACCGAAACCCCCCACGGGATTAATGGGCCTTAATGGGCTTTAGTGGAAAAGGAGAGGAGGGCCGCAGGGTGGCTGATGTCGGTGTCAAAACCGGTGGATCTCGGGTAGAGGGTCCCGAACTGTGCGTCTAAGGCTAATTGTAACAGTAGATTGGGGACACGATGTTTACCCAGGTTCGGGCCCTCTCGATGGAGGTAATACCCTACTTCCTGCTTGATTGATCTTGATGATAGGAGTATTACAAGAGTTGATCTACCACGAGATCGTAGAGGCTAAACCCTAGGAGCTAGCCTATGATTATGATTGTTCTTGTCCTACGGACTAAACCCTCCGGTTTATATAGACACCGGAGGGGGCTAGGGTTACACAGAGTCGGTTACAGAGAAGGAGATCTAGCATCTGAATCGCCAAGCTTGCCTTCCATGCAAAGGAGAGTCCCATCCGGACACGGGAGGAAGTCTTTAATCTTGTATCTTCATAGTCCAACAGTCCGGCCAAAGTATATAGTCTGGCTGTCCGGATACCCCCTTATCCGGGACTCGCTCAGTAGCCCCCGAACCAGGATTCAATGACGATGAGTTTGGCATGCAGATTGTCTTCGGCATTGCAAGGCGGGTTCTTCTCCAAATCCAGAGTACCTATCATAGCAAATAGTGTCCGGCTTCCCATTAATGTTGTACTCCTCGGCTTCTGTCCTTCAATAATGGCCATCTCCATGTGTCAAGTGAATACAAGGAGCCGGGGCATTTTCACATTTGCCACCCTGACCCTATAAGCGAACCGTCTATTTGAAGAGACGGGGATCCTCAGATCCAAATCTCACCATCTTCCCTCAAGCAAGCATTCAACAGAGCGCGTCCGAAAAAAATCCATTCCATCATGGCCGGTTGCCGCAGCTCCTCCTCTCGCTCCCATACCTCTGTGCCGGGTGATTGGAAAAAGTGTTCTGTCCCCCATAGCCGTTTAGTAGAGTTGCAGACCCAAGGGTTTCTTCCACCTGCATACATGGTCCCCGTCCGAGCCGGACTAGCCACCTATAACGGCGGGGAGCAAGCGGAGAACTTTCCAAACCCATCTAGAGGGGAGCGGATATGCCTAGTCCCATATTTGTTGAGAGGAATTGGGTTTACCATTCCTCCGCAAGCTCCTGGAGTTCTACGGCCTCCAGCTGCATAACTTCACTCCTGCCTCCATACTGCACATCGCAGGGTTCGTTGCCTTCTGCGAGCTATTCCTGGGCTGCGAAGCTCATTTCGGGTTATGGAAGAGGCTATTCTGCCTCGTCCCTCGTAATCACGAGGGATCTATATATCAAGTGGGTGGAGCCGAAATATGGCGCGTCACCCAGGCCGGATACCTGTCTGGCACTCCAAAGAAGGCATCCGAGGACTGGCCTTCGGAGTGGTTTTATGTAGATGACGTTCCCCTTCCGGACCCAGTCCGGCCAGGTCTTCCTCAGTTCAACAACGCCCCGCTAAAGAAACAACAAAGTTGGCACCCTCGGAGCCCCTAGGAGGAAGATGATAGAGAAGTCCTCTACCTGATGGGCAGGATGAAAATACTGACCCAATCAGGACTGACAATAACAAAAGTTATGTCAATATGCATAACGCGGGGGGTGCAGCCACTTCAATATCGGGGGAAACCCATGTGGCACTTCAACAGAGAAGACGACGCCACCCGCCACGGTCATAAAGGTCCAGACTCCGCCACCGCTCTGGTGAGAATATTGTCCGATTTATACAAAGGAGAAGAAGAGGAGTTCCTCTGCATTAAGCCGCGGGATGGATTTTCCATGTACAACCCCCAAGCTGGGTAAGCTGTCATTCTTCACTCGACTCTATTCATTCTTGTGTCCTTTGTCACCAATCATTCATCATGCTATTTTCAAAGCAGAAACTGAGGAGGTCCGTGGAAGAGTTCAACAACCCACCTCCGCAGCCAGAGGATCCTGGCCGGGCTCTCGACCCCGGACTTGAAGAAGATCCGGATATATTCGTGGAGCTTGTCGACAGGACATTCTATCAAGCAAGCCATGACGGCGCCTTGGTGGCCATCCTTGCCGATTATCCCGGGCTGCTCCCGGTGTCGAATGTAAGTAAAGCCGGAGCCCTAACTTCCTAATTATGCTGTGCCTTACGCGCATATGTTGTATTTTTACAGAAATGACCATCAGGACGCTGTGCCGAGCCCGCAGGGGATCATCATCAAAGGGAACCCGGGCCGGGCAGGCTTAAGAGGAAGGCGGTTAGGATTGAGACGCTGGGGCAGAGGTACAAATTAAACTTGCTCCGTGATTATCTTTGCTAAAATGTGACAGTTTTCATTATGTCCTGGCAGAAAGAGCAGCCGCCGGACTATATCCGGAGATGCTGCCGACCACGCCTCAAGCAGCCGGATTCCTAAACCGGACTCACGGGTGGAGGCTAACATGGGGGCAACACCGAATTGCCCTCATACAGAGTATGCAGACAGGCTTTCTGCTACAAACTCCAAAGTGGAGAGCGCCATGAATCACCGGCGCAGACGGGCCGTACTCCGCAATGGTATTTTCTTCAAGGAGGCTTTCAATGCCTTCAATTTCGGAGACGCATATATTCGCGCCGCTCAAGATGGGCTTGCCAGAGCGATGGACCAGTATGCGAAGGATATACGGGTAAGAAAATTTGATAAGTATGTGTAGTAGTAGCCCCTGAGACTTGAAACGGTTGGCACAATTGATTTAAGGATCATTGTATGTATAGGTTCTTGTAGAGAAGAATACACATTTATCTCAGGAGCTGGAGGAATGCAAAACCCATCTAAAGGCCGCAGTTGTCGGAGCAGAGGAATCCCAAAAGGCCTCTTCTGGTAATACTTACCTTGATAAAGGAATTTATAAGGACACATACCAGTTATGTATTCGGCATAGTTGACGAATCTAACAAGAGATTCTACAGGCAATCCTGGAGAGAATCCGAAGATCGCGAAAGATAGTGAGCCACATCTGCGAAGTCAGCTGAAGGCGGGTGAGCGCGTGCCGATGCAGGTTATTCAAGAGAAAAATAATCTCCAAGATGCCAATATCCGACTGAGCGTCGAACTGGCAGATGTTCGAGCTTAGCTTGCTGACTCCGTAAAGAAGAACAGGAGGCTTCGACGCGGCATTTATAATAAGTGCTTTAAATGACCTGCAGAACAGTTCGGCGAGGAAGCGAATTAACAGAGTTATGTCTGTAGGTATGCTGACGGGCCATCCTGGAGAGGAGATGCCCGGATCCGCAGGTGATTTGCTGCAAGATCTTTCACAACTGCACGAGCGAGCTCGGCAGGTGATGCAGGGTATTGCCTAGGCCTTGTGGCCATCTTCTTCCCTGCTAGGAGACATGAGCAAGCTTGTGGAGATGCTCAAAGGAGCACGATGGCGCTTCTGATTATGGAAGATATCAACTTGCCGACAAGGTGCGAGGGAAGCCTGGGCCATGGTGAAGACGCGATATGCCAAGGCTGACCCGAACCATATGGCCGAAGTTGGACCGGTGGGGTCAGATGGGCAAGAGATTCCCGTAAGTCTAGTATATGACCAAGTAGCATTAGCCACAAAGTATTCCCAACAGGATTGTAGGCTAGACAACCTGTTGGATGGTATAGAGGAAGAATATAGCCAGTCCAAGTGACTATGTAATTCAATGGACCTATGTACTCCCTAGCCGGATTGAAAATCATTTGTCATGGCGGACCTTTTTGCTTCAGCCCCCGGACCCGACAATCCGAGGTGTATCCGAATACCCGCTCAGTTATGTAAAACCGGGGTATGCGTGGAAACCAGGTGTAGGGGTCATAAGTGCTTGAACAGACAAGTACCCAACTAGTTATGTTATATTACATGGATAGTAAGAAACATCTTCCCGAGAGAATAGTTCCGTTAGGGGTTCCTTTCCCTGGGTACGCATGCATCGATGTGCATGTCCGAACTGCGAACAGAAGCGCAGGAAACAAAACATCTGTGGATTTATGTTGTAATAAACGAAAAACATCTTTTGTTCACCGAACGAATATTCCCTTAAGAACGCTAGCTTTTGGCTTCACCCAGTGTGAGGTACACATCCAGCTGAACCGGCAGTAACAATCGCAGAGGTGCTCCCCTTATGCCCTAGCCGAATTAACGGGAACGTAGGGCGTAAACACAAGAGCCAGGCAACCCAACATGGCCAAAATTTAAGTCATATCGATGCATATAATGGCGAAGAAAAGGCACATATGGAAAGAACATGCATATGTGGTTGGCAGGAAGCCATTAAAGCAATTATATCTGGCTTCTGTATAGGAAGCCCCCAGGTATAGTGAGCACGCATAGTGCGTCCAGAGCGATCAAAGCATCGATACAATATTTAAGGCTTTATGTGAAAAAGGAAAAGAGGGCGAGATAGGAAGGAGGACATAATTGAAAGAGCGGAGGTAAGGAGACGAACACTAAGTTCGACAGTAGGCGTAGAATCTTTGGAGTCTGGCCGTGTTCCATGGGTTCGGCTCGAGTCTGTTATCAGATGTATTGCGCAAACGGTACACTCCTCCTGTGAGAACTTTATCAATGATGAAGGGACCCTCCCACTTGGGTTTGAGCTTGTCGTTCTTCTTCTCGGGTAGGCGTAGAACATGTTCGCCAACGTTATAAATTTTGGCCCATACTTCTCTGCTTTGATACCTTCAAGCCTGCTGCTGATAGAATGCGGAACGGGCTTTTGCAACGTCACGCTCCTCCTCCAGGGCATCTAAGTTGTCCTGCCGATCTAGTTCGGCTTCCTTCTCTTCGTACGTGCGCACGCGAGGTGAGTCATGGATTATGTCGCAGGGTAGCACTGCTTCTGCGCCGTACACCATAAAAAATGGTGTGTATCCGATTGTACAATTCGGCATGGTCCATAGCCCCCAGAGTACGGAGTCGAGTTCCTCGACCCAATGCGTGTCTGATTCCTTCAAGGATCGCACTAGTCTGGGTTTGATGCCGCTCATGATGAGACCATTTGCACATTCGACTTGACCGTTTGTTTGGGGGTGATAGACAGAGGCGTAATCGAGCTTGATGCCCATGTTGCCGCACCAAGTTTTCACCTAATAGGCTGTGAAATTTGAGCCATTGTCAGTGATGATGCTATGGGGGACACCGTAACGGTGTACAACCCCTGATATGAAGTCTATCACTGGTCCGGATTCGGCCGTTTTAACTGGTTTGGATTCTATCCATTTGGTGAACTTGTCCACAATGACCAATAAGTATTTTTTTCTTATGGCTTCCCCCTTTAAGAGGTCCGACCATGTCCAGCCCCCAGACCGCAAAGGGCCAAGTTATGGGGATTGTTTGGAGAGTGTTAGGGGGCATATGGCTCTGATTGGCGAAGAGTTGGCAACTGACACAACGTTGGACAAGGTCCTGTGCATTTGCCCGGGCAGTCGGCCAGTAAAAACCTATGCGGAAGGCCTTGCTTACAAGTGCCCGAGCTGCAGCGTGGTGCCCGCTGAGTCTGGAATGGATTTCGGCTAAGATCTGCCGCCCTTCCTCTTCGGAGATGCATCTTTGGAGCACTCCGGTAGCGGTTTTCTTGTAGAGCTCTCCTTCATGGACTTTGTAGGCCTTAGAATGTCGCACAATACAACATGCCTCATTTTGGTCCTTGGGGAGCTCTTGCCTATTTAGGTAGGCTAAGAAGGGCTTGGTCCACGGGGCAATGACAACCAAGATTTTGTTGGCCGAAGGTGTTATTTCGGTGGCAGAGCCTCCGATTACATCAGATGGTTCGGAATCTGGGGTTGTGTTCGGAGCCGGGCTGGTATTGCCGGACTCCCCTTCCCATACAACGGATGGCTTGAACAGCCTTTCCAAGAAGATATTAGGTGGGACGGGGTCGCATTTCGCGCCGATGCGGGCAAGGATATCCGCCGCTTGATTGTTTTCTCGGACCACATGGTGGAATTCGAGCCCCTCGAACCGGGCTGATATTTTGAGGACGACATTACGGTAGGCCGCCATTTTAGGATCCTTGGCATCGAAGTCTCCATTTACTTGTGATATTGCGAGGTTCGAGTCCTCGCACACTTTTAGGCGTTGGATGCCCATGGAGACTGCCATCCGAAGACCATGCAACAGAGCCTCATATTTGGCCGCATTGTTGGAATCTATGTATAATATTTGGAGTACGTATTGGACCGTGTCTCCGGTGGGGGGACACCTACTCCCAGTCCGGCCAACATTTTAGAGTCGTCGAAGTGCATGATCCAATTGGAGTAGGTGATGTACTCTTTAGGGAGTTCGACTTCTGTCCATTCGGCGACAAAGTCAGCCAGTACTTGCGACTTGATGGCTCGCCGTGGTTTGTATGTAATGTCGAACGGAAGGAGCTCAATATCCCATTTGGCAATCCGACCCATAGTGTTGCGGTTATTTATTATGTCATTGAGTGGTACTTCGGAGGCCACCGTAATCGAACACTCTTGAAAGTAGTGTCGTAGCTTCCGGGATTCCATGAAGACCGCGTATGCTATCTTTTGATAGTGTGGCCATCGGGATTTGCATGAGTGAGGACAGTGGAC
This sequence comes from Triticum dicoccoides, assembly GCF_002162155.2. NCBI lineage: Eukaryota > Viridiplantae > Streptophyta > Magnoliopsida > Poales > Poaceae > Triticum > Triticum dicoccoides. Next base: position 474,575,728 of record NC_041381.1, on the reverse strand, counting down.
ACGTAATATACCGGCTTTTGGAGTGGGAACTTGTGTCCGTTTGCTTCTCGTTCGACAACGAGCACTGCGCTTACAACCTGGCGTGTTGCAGCTATGTATAATATCATTGGTTCACCAATATTTGGTGCTGTCAGGACTGGATTGCTGGCCAATAGGGTCTTTATTTCTTCCAGTTCGGCCTTGGCCGCATCCGTCCACTTGAAGTGTTCGGTGCGCCGAAGAAGGCGATAAAGAGGTAGTGCCTTTTCTCCTAATCGGGAGATAAAGCGGCTTAAGGCAGCCACGCATCCAATTAGTTTCTGGATCTGCTTGAGGTCTGTTGGGATAGCCAATTGTGACAGAGCTTGGATTTTTGCCAGATTTGCTTCGATTCCTCTATTGGAAACAATGAAGCTGAGCAATTTCCCTGAGGGTACACCGAAGACACATTTTTCGGCTTGAGCTTGATGTCGTATGTTCGGAGGTTGTCGAACGTTAGTCTCAAATCATCTATTAGAGTTTCGACGTGTCTTCTTTTGATGACCACATCGTCCACGTATGCCTCAACTGTTTTGCCGATTTGCTTCTCCAGGCATGTCTGAATCATGCGTTGATAGGTTGCGCTGGCGTTTTTGAGCCCGAAAGGCATAGTGTTGAAACAAAAGGGGCCGTATGGCGTTATGAAGGCTGTTGCGGCTTGGTCGGATTCTGCCATCTTTATCTGATGGTATCCGGAGTATGCGTCGAGGAAATACAGTGAGTCATGTCCGACGGTGGCGTCAATGATTTGGTCAATGCGAGGGAGGGGGAAAGGATCCTTAGGGCAAGCCTTATTGAGGTCCTTGAAATCGACACATAGACGCTAGGATTTTTCCTTCTTTGGTACCATTACCAGGTCTGCTAGCCAATCCGGATATTTTATATCTCTGATGAATCCGGCCTCGAGTAGCTTGGCTAGCTCTTCTCCCATGGCTTGCCACTTAGGCTCTGAGAAGCGCCTAAGAGTCTGCTTAACTGGCTTGTATCCTTTCAGTATATTGAGGTTGTGTTCAGCCAGCCTGCGTGGGATGCCCGACATGTCTGAAGGATGCCAGGAGAAAATGCCCCAGTTCTCACGTAGGAAATCTCGCAGTGCGGCGTCTATTGTGGGGTTCAATTGTGTCCGAATGGCAGCTGTTTTTGTGGGGTCCGTTGGGTGGACCTGGAATTTGACTATCTCGTCTGCGGGCTTGAAAGAGGTGGACTTGGGTCTCTTGTCGAGTATCACGTCATCTTTCTCCACTCTGGCGCGCAGCATTGTTAGTTCTTCAACGGCGAGGGCTTCAGATAATGCCTCCAGGGCTAGTGCGGCAGTTTTATTTTCGGCGCGGAGTGCGATGTCCGGGTCACTAGCTAGAGTGATGATTCCATTGGGTCTGGGCATTTTGAGCTTCATGTACCCGTAATGGGGTATAGCTTGAAAGCTTGTGAATGCGTCCTGCCCTAAGAGGGCGTGTTATCCGCTGCTAAACAGGGCCACTTGGAACGTGATTTCTTCGGACCTGTAATTCTCCGGCGTGCCGAATACCACATCCTGTGTGATTTTTCCCGTACACCGTGCCTCCCGACTAGGGATGATTCCCCTGAAGGTCGTGCTGCTTTGCTCGATACGGCTCTTGTCAATTTCCATCTTGTTGAGTGTTTCCTCATAGATGAGGTTTAATCCACTTCTGCCGTCCATGAGCACTTTAGTGAGCCGGAAACCGTCCACGATTGGACTAAGGACCAAGGCGGCTGGTGCCCAAACTGTTCGGAATTGAGGTTCATCACTGGCATTGAAAGTTATGGCCGTGTCATTCCACGGATTTATTGTTGCCACGTGGCAAACTTCGGCGAGACTGCGTTGAGCTCGCTTGCGCCTATTATTTGAGGCGAAAGTCTCGAAGACTATCAATACCGTATTCTTATTTCCGTCCGGATGTTGCTCTGCTGTATGGTTTATGAGGAGATCCTCGCCGCTCTTTGCTACCTGCTGGAGTATCCAACATGCTCTAAGGCTATGTGTTGGCATGGTATCTGGTGTACTCTGAATTTTGTATGGCCCATTGAGCCATTCCTCCAATATGGTTCCACGCCTTGCATCGGGCTTTGGTTTTTTGGTTATTGAATCGGGTAACTTACGTGAGTTTGCCCTTTTAGTTCGGACGAAGGGTTTAGTGAGAGCCGAATATCCCATAAGTTTGTTTGGGTTTTCCAAGCGCTTTCCATCGCGCAGTATTTCTGCACTATGGCCGCTAAGTCAGCGAAGTGTACTATGTCACGGTGACTTATAGCGTTGAGGATCCCTTTGTCCATGCAATTTTTGCAAAAGAGGGAGATTGCATCTCCCTCGCGACAGTCCTTGACCTTGTTTATCACAAGGAGGAATATGGCCTAGTATTGATGTACTGTCTCTTGGGGCTCTTGTCTGATATGCGAAAGATTGAATAAATCTGGGTGGGTGGGTGGTTTTGAATCCGAACCCTGATTCAATCTGAGACCCAGGGGCAAAGAAGCTTCTGAGCTTAACGGCTCAGGCTCCGGGATGTTGCCCAATTTCTTCGGCCCGCCGCCCGATTCTAAATTCGGGGTTTGGGTCATGCCCTCCTGCGAGCGGCTGTCCAGCTCAAAGAGCTCAGAAATCCAGACATAGTTCATCCTCAAATTAGAGGGAGAATTCGTATGATGCTCTTCCACTACCGCTATCTCATAGGTGACCGACGGAGAGTGAATATCCCTTTGGTTGGGTTTAAGCCCGATCCGGTCATAGTCCGTACAGACGCCCAAGGCAGTGGTGCGATCCAAGAGCTCATTAAGGGAGGAGAGCTCCATTGGGTCCATCTGTTCGGCGAGTTCCGAATCAACGTGGAGGCTGTTTTTGATGACCTGAGAAGTCATCATTGGCGCGACAGCCGATCGGGCGGTCTTAACGAAGCCGCCCAGCCGAAGAGTTTGGCCTAGGGCCAGGGCTCCCCCAGAGGTGATGTTGTCCTTCACAACGAGATGATCCATTAAGCCTTATCGCGATGACACAGTGGAACTCTTAATGAAAGCACCAATGTCAGTGTCAAAACCGGCGGATCTCGGGTAGGGGGTCCCAAAATGTGCGTCTAAGGCTAATGGTAACAGGAGACTGGGGACACGATGTTTACCCAGGTTCGGGCCCTCTCGATGGAGGTAATACCCTACTTCTTGCTTGATTGATCTTGATGATAGGAGTATTACAAGAGTTGATCTACCATGAGATCGTAGAGGCTAAACCCTAGGAGCTAGCCTATAATTATGATTGTTCTTGTCCTATGGACTAAACCCTCCGGTTTATATAGACACCGGAGGGGGCTAGGGTTACACAGAGTCGGTTACTGAGAAGGAGATCTAGCATCCGAATCGCCAAGCTTGCCTTCCATGCAAAGGAGAGTCCCATCCGGAGACGGGACGAAGTGTTCGATCTTGTATCTTCATAGTCCAACAGTCCGGCCAAAGTATATAGTCCGGCTGTCTGGATACCCCCTTATCTAGGACTCCCTCAGCCGCCCCCATGGCTGGTCTGAATTGGACTAGGAGGGGGCGCCCCCCCCTCTTTCCTTCTCCCTCTCCACCTCTTTCCCTTTCTCCCCCTCTTGGAAAAGGAAGGGGACTCCAACTAGGATTGGGAATCCTAGTTGGACTCCCCCTATAGGCGCGCTGAAGGAAATATGCCCTAGAGGCAATAATAAAGTTATTATTTATTTCCTCATATCATGATAAATGTTTATTATTCATGCTAGAATTGTATTAACCGGAAACATAATACATGTGTGAATACATAGACAAACATAGTGTCACTAGTATGCCTCTACTTGACTAGCTCGTTGATTAAAGATGGTTGTGTTTCCTAGCCATAGACATGAGTTGTCATTTGATTAACCGGATCACATCATTAGGAGAATGATGTGGTTGACTTGACCCATTCCGTTAGCTTTTTAGCACTTGATCGTTTAGTATGTTGCTATTGCTTTCTTCATGACTTATACATGTTCCTATGACTATGAGATTATGCAACTCCCGTTTACCGGAGGAACACTTTGCATGCTACCAAATGTCACAACGTAACTGGGTGATTATAGAGGAGCTCTACAGGTGTCTCCGAAGGTATATGTTGAGTTGGCGTATTTCGAGATTAGGATTTACTACTCCGATTAACGGAGAGGTATCTCCGGGCCCTCTCGGTAATGCACATCACTATAAGCCTTGCAAGCAATATAGCTAATGAGTTAGTTGCGGGATGATGCTTACATAACAAGTAAAGAGACTTGCCGGTAACGAGATTAAACTAGGTATTGAGATACCGACGATGATATCTCAGCCAAGTAACATACCGATGACAAAAGGAACAACATATGTAGTTATGCGGTTTGACCGATAAAGATCTTCGTAGAATATGTGGAAACCAATATGAGCATCCAGGTTCCGCTATTGTTTATTGATCGGAAGCAAGTCTTGGTCATGTTTACATAGTTCTCGAACCTGTAGGGTCCGCACGCTTAAAGTTTGGTGACGATCGGTATTATGAGTTTTTGTGTTTTGATGTACCGAAGGTAGTTCGGAGTCCCGGATATGATCACAAACATGATGAGGAGTCTCGAAATAGTCGAGCCGTAAAGAACGATATATTGGATGACTATGTTTGGACACCGAAATAGTTTCGGATGGTTTCGGGCATATACTGGAGTACCGAGGGGTTACCCGAACCCCCCCAGGGGTTTATTGGGCCTCATGGGCCCTAGTGGAGAAGAGGAGGGGTGTCCAAGGCAGGCCGCGCGGCCCCTCCCCCTCTAGTCCGAATTGGACAAGGAGGGGGGGGGGCTTTCCTTCCTCTCGTCTCTCCCTTCCTTCCCCCTCCTACTCCAACTAGGAAAAGAGGGAGTCCTACTCCCGGTGGGAGTAGGACTCCCCCCTTGGGCGCGCCTCCTCCCCTTGGCTGGCCCTCTCCTCCCCTCCTTTATATACGGAGGAGGGAGGCACCCCATAGACACAACAATTGATCATTGACCTCTTAGCCGTGTGCGGTGCGCCCCTCCACCATATTCCACCTCGATAATATCCTAGCGGTGCTTAGGCGAAGCCCTGCGTCGGTAGCATCATCAACACCGTCATCACGCCATCGTGCTGAAGAAACTCTCCGGCAAAGCTCTGCTGGATCGGAGTTCGTGGGACGTCATCGAGCTGAACGTGTGCTGATCTCAGAGGTGCCGTACGTTCAGTACTTGGATCGGTCGGATCGTGAAGACATACGACTACATCAACCGCGTTGTGCAAACACTTCCGCTTTCGGTCTACGAGGGTACATGGACAACACTCTCCCCTGTCGTTGCTATGCATCACCATGATCTTGCGTGTGCGTAGGAATTTTTTTGAAATTACTATGTTCCCCAACACGCGCCCATCCTTGGCCAGCCTCCTCCTCCTCCCTCCTTTATATACGGGGGCAGGGGGCACCCTAAAGCATAAGAGTTGTTCTCTTAGCCGTGTGCGGTGCCCCCCTCCAAAGTTTAATACCTCGTTCATATCGTCGTAGTGCTTAGGCGAAGCCCTTCACCGGTAACATCATCAACATCGTCGCCACACCATCGTGATGACGGAACACTCCCTCGTCTTCAACTGGATCAAGAGCTCGAGGGTCGTCATCAGGCTAAACATGTGCTGAACATGAGGTGCCGTACGTTCGGTACTTGGATCAGTTGGATCGTGAAGACGTTCAACTACATCAACCGCGTTACAAAACGCTTCTGCTTTTGGTCTACGAGGGTACATGGATACACTCTCCCCTCTCGTTGCTATGGATCTCCTAGATAGATCTTGCGTTATCGTAGATTTTTTTTTGAATTATTACGTTCCCCAACACCTTCTCCCCATCATACCTCCCTCTCCTTTTCCCCTCAACCATATCTAGTACTGGCTCTCATGTGACACCCGAGTTTTTGGCCCTTTTTGTTTTCTTTGGATTTTGAATTTGGATTTCTTTTGAATTGGCTCCATGGACTTAAAACTTGGGAATATCCCCATTCCTTCTTCTCCCAAGTGGTTTATCACTCTCAAATCTTTCCCAAGACCATGACATTCCAATCCTATCCCAACCCCAACCATTATTTCTTGGGAATAATTCTTTTCCATTAAATGAATAATCATATTTTATCCTAGGTTGTGAAGCAACCTATATTTTTGTCTTATCAAAAATTCCAACAAAATTGTCATAATTCCTTTGGACCATATGAACCTTGGATATGTAAATATATTCAAGATCTCATGCTCACGATGAGCACACCATCCAATTCTTGTTTCTGGTCACATTTTGAGGTTGTGAAGCAACTATATTTTCTATTGCTTCATAATTTCTGAAATTTTACCAGAACATGTACCCACATATATTACTTCCCTCCACAAAATTTTAGCTCAATTTACCAAGTCATTTTCTCTCAAAACAATTCTCAAGTTTTAGTCTAGTAGGGATCACTATGAAGTACCATTTATACTAATCCGAGGGCCAGGGCTCCCCCAGAGGTGATGTTGTCCTTCGCAACGAGATGATCCATCAAGCCTTATCGCGATGACACAGTGGAACTCTTAATGAAAGCACTAATGTCAGTGTCAAAACCGGCGGATCTCGGGTAGGGGGTCCCGAACTGTGCGTCTAAGGCTAATGGTAACAGGAGACTGGGGACACGATGTTTACCCATGTTCGGGCCCTCTCGATGGAGGTAATACCCTACTTCCTGCTTGATTGATCTTGATGATAGGAGTATTACAAGAGTTGATCTACCATGAGATCATAGAGGCTAAACCCTAGGAGCTAGCCTATAATTATGATTGTTCTTGTCCTATGGACTAAACCCTCCAGTTTATATAGACAAGGAGGGGGCTAGGGTTACACAGAGTCGGTTACCGAGAAGGAGATCTAACATCCGAATCGCCAACCTTGCCTTCCACGCAAAGGAGAGTCCCATCTGGAGACGGGACGTAGTCTTCGATCTTGTATCTTCATAGTCCAACAGTCTTGCCAAAGTATATAGTCCGGCTGTCCGGATACCCCCTTATCCAGGACTCCCTCAGCCGCCCCCCATGGCTGGTCCGAATTGGACTAGGAGGGGGCGCCCCCCCTCTTTCCTTCTCCCTCTCCACCTCTTTCCCTTTCTCCCCCTCTTGGAAAAGGAAGGGGACTCCAACTAGGATTGGGAATCCTAGTTGGACTCCCCCTATAGGCGCGCTGAAGGAAATATGCCCTAGAGGCAATAATAAAGTTATTATTTATTTCCTCATATCATGATAAATGTTTATTATTCATGCTAGAATTGTATTAACCGGAAACATAATACATGTGTGAATACATAGACAAACATAGTGTCACTAGTATGCCTCTACTTGACTAGCTCGTTGATCAAAGATGGTTGTGTTTCCTAGCCATAGACATGAGTTGTCATTTGATTAACCGGATCACATCATTAGAAGAATGATGTGGTTGACTTGACCCATTCCGTTAGCTTTTTAGCACTTGATCGTTTAGTATGTTGCTATCGCTTTCTTCATGACTTATACATGTTCCTATGACTATGAGATTATGAAATCCCGTTTACCGGAGGAACACTTTGCGTGCTACCAAACGTCACAACGTAACTGGGTGATTATAGAGGAGCTCTACAGGTGTCTCCGAAGGTATAGGTTGAGTTGGCGTATTTCGAGATTAGGATTTACTACTCCGATTATCGGAGAGGTATCTCCGGGCCCTCTCGGTAATGCACATCACTATAAGCCTTGCAAGCAATATAGCTAATGAGTTAGTTGTGGGATGATGCATTACATAACGAGTAAAGAGACTTGCCGGTAATGAGATTAAACTAGGTATTGAGATACCGACGATGATATCTCAGCCAAGTAACATACCGATGACAAAAGGAACAACATATGTATTTATGCGGTTTGACCGATAAAGATCTTCGTAGAATATGTGGAAACCAATATGAGCATCCAGGTTCCGCTATTGTTTATTGATCGGAAGCAAGTCTTGGTCATGTCTACATAGTTCTCGAACCCGTAGGGTCCGCACGCTTAAAGTTTGGTGATGATCGGTATTATGAGTTTTTGTGTTCTGATGTACCGAAGGTAGTTCGGAGTCCCGGATATGATCACAAACATGATGAGGAGTCTCGAAATGGTCGAGCCGTAAAGAATGATATATTGGATGACTATGTTTGGACATTGGAATAGTTTCGGATGGTTTCGGGCATATACCGGAGTACCGAGGGGTTACCCGAACCCCCCCAGGGGTTTATTGGGCCTCATGGGCCCTAGTGGAGAAGAGGAGGGGCGGACAAGGCAGGCCGCGCGGCCCCTCCCCCTCTAGTACGAATTGGACAAGGAGGGGCCTTTCCTTCCTCTCGTCTCTCCCTTGCTTCCCCCTCCTACTCCAACTAGGAAAAGAGGGAGTCCTACTCCCGGTGGGAGTAGGACTCCCCCCTTGGGCGCGCCTCCTCCCCTTGGCTGGCCCTCTCCTCCCCTCCTTTATATACGGAGGAGGGAGGCACCCCATAGACACAACAATTGATCATTGACCTCTTAGCCGTGTGCGGTGCACCCCTCCACCATATTCCACCTCGGTAATATCGTAGCGGTGCTTAGGCGAAGCCCTGCGTCGGTAGCATCATCAACACCGTCATCACGCCATCGTGCTGAAGAAACTCTCCGGCAAAGCTCTGCTGGATCGGAGTTCGTGGGACGTCATCGAGCTGAACGTGTGCTGATCTCAGAGGTGCCGTACGTTCAGTACTTGGATCGGTCGGATCGTGAAGACATACGACTACATCAACCGCGTTGTGCAAATACTTCCGCTTTCGGTCTACGAGGGTACATGGACAACACTCTCCCCTGTCGTTGCTATGCATCACCATGATCTTGCGTGTGCGTAGGATTTTTTTTGAAATTACTACGTTCCCCAACACGCGCCCATCCTTGGCCAGCCTCCTCCTCCTCCCTCCTTTATATACGGGGGCAGGGGGCACCCTAAAGCATAAGAGTTGTTCTCTTAGCCTGTGCGGTGCCCCCCTCCAAAGTTTAATACCTCGTTCATATCGTCGTAGTGCTTAGGCGAAGCCCTTCACCGGTAACATCATCAACATCGTCGCCACACCATCGTGATGACGGAACACTCCCTCGTCTTCAACTGGATCAAGAGCTCGAGGGTCGTCATCGGGCTAAACATGTGCTGAACATGAGGTGCCGTACGTTCGGTACTTGGATCAGTTGGATCGTGAAGACGTTCAACTACATCAACCGCGTTACTAAACGCTTCTGCTTTCGGTCTACGAGGGTACATGGATACACTCTCCCCTCTCGTTGCTATGGATCTCCTAGATAGATCTTGCGTTATCGTAGATTTTTTTTTGAATTATTACGTTCCCCAACACCTTCTCCGCATCATACCTCCCTCTCCTTTTCCCCTCAACCATATCTAGTACTGGCTCTCATGTGACACCCGAGTTTTTGGCCCTTTTTGTTTTCTTTGGATTTTGAATTTGGATTTCTTTTGAATTGGCTCCATGGACTTAAAACTTGGGAATATCCCCATTCCTTCTTCTCCCAAGTGGTTTATCACTCTCAAATATTTCCCAAGACCATGACATTTCAATCCTATCCCAACCCCAACCATTATTTCTTGGGAATAATTCTTTTTCCATTAAATGAATAATCATATTTTATCCTAGGTTGTGAAGCAACCTATATTTCTGTCTTATCAAAAATTCCAACAAAATTGTCATAATTCCTTTGGACCATATGAACCTTGGATATGTAAATATATTCAAGATCTCATGCTCACGATGAGCACACCATCCAATTCTTGTTTCTGGTCACATTTTGAGGTTGTGAAGCAACTATATTTTCTATTGCTTCATAATTTCTGAAATTTTACCAGAACATGTACCCACATATATTACTTCCCTCCACAAAATTTTAGCTCAATTTACCAAGTCATTTTCTCTCAAAAAAATTCTCAAGTTTTAGTCTAGTAGGGATCACTATGAAGTACCATTTATACTAATCCGAGGGCCAGGGCTCCCCCAGAGGTGATGTTGTCCTTCACAACGAGATGATCCATCAAGCCTTATCGCGATGACACAGTGGAACTCTTAATGAAAGCACCAATGTCAGTGTCAAAACCGGCGGATCTCAGGTAGGGGGTCCCGAACTGTGCGTCTAAGGCTAATGGTAACAGGAGACTGGGGACACGATGTTTACCCAGTTTCGAGCCCTCTCGATGGAGGTAATACCCTACTTCCTGCTTGATTGATCTTGATGATAGGAGTATTACAAGAGTTGATCTACCATGAGATCGTAGAGGCTAAACCCTAGGAGCTAGCCTATAATTATGATTGTTCTTGTCCTATGGACTAAACCCTCCAGTTTATATAGACAACGGAGGGGGCTAGGGTTACACAGAGTCGGTTACTGAGAAGGAGATCTAGCATCCGAATCGCCAACCTTGCCTTCCACGCAAAGGAGAGTCCCATCTGGAGACGGGACGAAGTCTTCGATCTTGTATCTTCATAGTCCAACAGTCCGGCCAAAGTATATAGTCCGGCTGTCTGGATACCCCCTTATCTAGGACTCCCTCAGCCGCCCCCATGGCTGGTCTGAATTGGACTAGGAGGGGGCGCCCCCCCTCTTTCCTTCTCCCTCTCCACCTCTTTCCCTTTCTCCCCCTCTTGGAAAAGGAAGGGGACTCCAACTAGGATTGGGAATCCTAGTTGGACTCCCCCTATAGGCGCGCTGAAGGAAATATGCCCTAGAGGCAATAATAAAGTTATTATTTATTTCCTCATATCATGATAAATGTTTATTATTCATGCTAGAATTGTATTAACCGGAAACATAATACATGTGTGAATACATAGACAAACATAGTGTCACTAGTATGCCTCTACTTGACTAGCTCGTTGATCAAAGATGGTTGTGTTTCCTAGCCATAGACATGAGTTGTCATTTGATTAACCGGATCACATCATTAGGAGAATGATGTGGTTGACTTGACCCATTCCGTTAGCTTTTTAGCACTTGATCGTTTAGTATGTTGCTATTGCTTTCTTCATGACTTATACATGTTCCTATGATTATGAGATTATGCAACTCCCGTTTACCGGAGGAACACTTTGCATGCTACCAAACGTCACAACGTAACTGGGTGATTATAGAGGAGCTCTACAGGTGTCTCCGAAGGTATATGTTGAGTTGGCGTATTTCGAGATTAGGATTTACTACTCCGATTATCGGAGAGGTATCTCCGGGCCCTCTCGGTAATGCACATCACTATAAGCCTTGCAAGCAATATAGCTAATGAGTTAGTTGTGGGATGATGCATTACATAACGAGTAAAGAGACTTGCCGGTAATGAGATTAAACTAGGTATTGAGATACCGACGATGATATCTCAACCAAGTAACATACCGATGACAAAAGGAACAACATATGTAGTTATGCGGTTTGACCGATAAAGATCTTCGTAGAATATGTGGAAACCAATATGAGCATCCAGGTTCCGCTATTGTTTATTGATCGGAAGCAAGTCTTGGTCATGTCTACATAGTTCTCGAACCCGTAGGGTCCGCACGCTTAAAGTTTGGTGACGATCGGTATTATGAGTTTTTGTGTTTTGATGTACCGAAGGTAGTTCGGAGTCCCGGATATGATCACAAACATGATGAGGAGTCTCGAAATGGTCGAGCCGTAAAGAACGATATATTGGATGACTATGTTTGGACACTGGAATAGTTTCGGATGGTTTCGGGCATATACCGGAGTACCGAGGGGTTACCCGAACCCCCCCAGGGGTTTATTGGGCCTCATGGGCCCTAGTGGAGAAGAGGAGGGGCGGACAAGGCAGGCCGCGCGGCCCCTCCCCCTCTAGTACGAATTGGACAAGGAGGGGCCTTTCCTTCCTCTCGTCTCTCCCTTGCTTCCCCCTCCTACTCCAACTAGGAAAAGAGGGAGTCCTACTCCCGGTGGGAGTAGGACTCCCCCCTTGGGCGCGCCTCCTCCCCTTGGCTGGCCCTCTCCTCCCCTCCTTTATATACGGAGGAGGGAGGCACCCCATAGACACAACATTTGATCATTGACCTCTTAGCCGTGTGCGGTGCGCCCCTCCACCATATTCCACCTCGATAATATCGTAGCGGTGCTTAGGCGAAGCCCTGCGTCGGTAGCATCATCAACACCGTCATCACGCCATCGTGCTGAAGAAACTCTCCGGCAAAGCTCTGCTGGATCGGAGTTCGTGGGACGTCATCGAGCTGAACATGTGCTGATCTCGGAGGTGCCGTACGTTCAGTACTTGGATCGGTCGGATCGTGAAGACATACGACTACATCAACCGCGTTGTGCAAACACTTCCGCTTTCGGTCTACGAGGGTACATGGACAACACTCTCCCCTATCGTTGCTATGCATCACCATGATCTTGCATGTGCGTAGGATTTTTTTTGAAATTACTACGTTCCCCAACACGCGCCCATCCTTGGCCAACCTCCTCCTCCTCCCTCCTTTATATACGGGGGCAGGGGGCACCCTAAAGCATAAGAGTTGTTCTCTTAGCCGTGTGCGGTGCCCCCCTCCAAAGTTTAATACCTCGTTCATATCGTCGTAGTGCTTAGGCGAAGCCCTTCACCGGTAACATCATCAACATCGTCGCCACACCATCGTGATGACGGAACACTCCCTCGTCTTCAACTGGATCAAGAGCTCGAGGGTCGTCATCGGGCTAAACATGTGCTGAACATGAGGTGCCGTACGTTCGGTACTTGGATCAGTTGGATCGTGAAGACGTTCAACTACATCAACCGCGTTACTAAACGCTTCTGCTTTCGGTCTACGAGGGTACATGGATACACTCTCCCCTCTCGTTGCTATGCATCTCCTAGATAGATCTTGCGTTATCGTAGATTTTTTTTTGAATTATTACGTTCCCCAAGACCTTCTCCCCATCATACCTCCCTCTCCTTTTCCCCTCCACCATATCTAGTAATGGCTCCCGTGTGACACCCCAGTTTTTGGCCCTTTTTGTTTTCTTTGGATTTTGAATTTGGATTTCTTTTGAATTGGCTCCATGGACTTAAAACTTGGGAATATCCCCATTCCTTCTTCTCCCAAGTGGTTTATCACTCTCAAATCTTTCCCAAGACCATGACATTCCAATCCTATCCCAACCCCAACCATTATTTCTTGGGAGTAATTCTTTTTCCATTAAATGAATAATCATATTTTATCATAGGTTGTGAAGAAACCTATATTTCTGTCTTATCAAAAATTCCAACAAAATTGTCATAATTCCTTTGGACCATATGAACCTTGGATATGTAAATATATTCAAGATCTCATGCTCACAATGAGCACACCATCCAATTCTTGTTTCTGGCCACATTTTGAGGTTGTGAAGCAACTATATTTTCTATTGCTTCATAATTTCTGAAATTTTACCAGAATATGTACCCACATGTATTACTTCCCTCCACAAAATTTTAGCTCAATTTACCAAGTCATTTTCTCTCAAAAAAATTCTCAATTTTAGTCTAGTAGGGATCACTATGAAGGAAGTACCATCACTCTCGACAAAATTCCAGCTCAATCCAACACTTCATGTGAGTGCGTCATTAAAATCTAGTTTCTGGACTAGTTTGTCAGTTGTGAAGCAATTTGTGTGCAAACTTGATCAATATCCTTCCAAATTCTTTCTAATGGTAGTCCTTACTACCCCTAATCCAGGTGACAACAATTTTCTATAATTAATCAAGTAATTTGACCCCTAGCATCCAGTCTAATCTTGCTATAGCAAAGTTCAGTTGATGCTACCCTTCACTACAACTCAGCTTTAATCGAACCAATGACTCAATGAGGCTCGGTGTTGAAGGGACTACACACTAGACATAGTCTGGTTGGCCTAGAAGCACCTCGCGTCCAACAAGTTCTTGGCATGTAGCCGACGTGCTCTGGATGCTGGGACCCTTTGTTATTTCCCAAATGTTGTGCTTGTGCCACCTCAGCTCGCGGCCGCTACACCCTTGCCAAGAAGTTCGTTTAACTGGACTCTACCGCCAAGAGCATCATCTGTGGTCATCTAACCAAAGGACAGATGGTCGTGTGAGTGCTTTGGAAACATCGAAGCTAGTTTGGGACTGGCTCTCCAAGGTCAATGAAGGCGTCTCAACTCAGTGAGATCAAAGGATCAGTGTCCTCCGCAACCTCTTCAACCGCTTCAAGAGACACGACAATGAGAACGTCCAGCTCACATTTGATTGCCTCACTCTTATCACAAATGAGCTCCAAGCACTCGTCACCACTGAGATCACGAAGCATGAAATAGTCAAGACACTACTGAGATCACTTGACAGCTCATTTGACACCTTATCCCCGATGATTCAAGAACGCCCTGACTTCAAGATTCTTGATCCGTCTGACGTACTTGAGAGGCTCAACACACATGAGTTTCAGCTATCTGAGAAATGAGATATCTATGGCCCCAACTATGGCTGAACTCATGCTTTGAAGGCAAAGGTTGTTTCCTCATCTGAAGAAGAATCTGACTGCAGTTCTGGTGATACTGAAGACATTGGAAATGAGCTTGCTATGCTTGTGAAGAAGTTCCAGAAATTCACCAAGAAGAAAGGCTTCAGAAAGTCTTCACGATCCAGCTCAAGAAATGATGAAGCTTCCACCCGTGACCACAAGAAGAGAACCTGCCACAAGTGCAAGAAACCTGGTCACTACATCTCTGAGTGTCCACAGTGGGACAATGAGAAGAAGAAGAAGAGGAAGAGCAAAGAATATGATTCTGATGACAAGAAGAAGAAGAAATCCTAAAAGTCTTCTTCCAACTCTTCTTCCAAGTCTTCATCACACAAGAAGAGCTCATCTGGCAAGGCTCGTGCTTTTGTTGGCAAGGAGATGGATTCAGAGGAGGAGTCTGCTTCCGAGGAGGCGGAGGTGGAGTCTGAGGAGGAGTCCGACTCTGGCGTTGTGAGTCTGGCTCTAGCTACAGCCTATGTTGCCAAGTCCATCTTCAACACCGAAGACAATGGCTCCGTCACCAACGCTGATGATAATGACAAGGACGACTCGGATCCCACCTACTGCTTCATGGCATGTGGTACCAAGGTAAAATCACGCGATGCCTACTTTCAAACATCAAGTGAAGATGACTCCGATGGTGAATCCAAACCTAGTTACAAAACACTTGCTAAAATTGCAATTGAACAACAAAAAGCTATGGAACACATTCAAAAACTGTTAGACAAAAGCGATGACCTGTTGGACGCGGAAATGATCCGATCTCAGTCCTTAATTGAAGACATCAAAAATCTTCATGTTAAGTACGAAGAACTTGAAATTCGTCATGAAACACTCACAACAACACATGAAAAGCTTTCCTACGATTATCTTCAAAGGAAGCAAGATCTTGAGAAATTGAGAGCGATTCATGAAGATCTTCAAAAGGAGAATGAGTCACTTCACGCTCAACAGATCAGTACCGCTCAGGAAGGATTTGAACCACCATGTCTAAAATGCATTGAGCATGATAACGTTGCCTCTATTGCTGAATGTTCTACTGCTACTCCTGTTGCAATATCTTTAACTGCTAATGTGGTAACTTACCCCTCTGCTGAGGATACCACTACTATTGCTGATGAGAATGCTAGATAGAATACACTGCTTGAGATAGGATGTACAAAAGTCTTAGAGGGCATCAGACATTATGCGATGTCCTCAAAAAGCAAATTCTGAACCGAAACCCTAGGAAAGAGGGTGTTGGGTTCGAGAGGAAAATGAATGTTGATGGGTCTTACTGGAAGCCTGAGCAGTACCCCAAAACCACATGGGTTGCTGCAAAGGAACCTTTAGTAGATCCATCCACCTTATCTGGTTTCACTTGTGCTAACCCTATTATTACTGATGAATCCTTTGATGCAAACTATAACTGTTGAAGAATCAGAATGGCGAAGTGTTTGCCAGGTATATTGGTACTAACTGCAGGAATGGGCCACCTATGAAGAAGATATGGGTACCCAAAAGCTATCTTGAGAATCTTCCAGTGAATGTCATCATGACACCACCTGTGAAGAAGACAAACCCCATACAAAAGGCTTCATATGGTCCGAAAGCTTCATACAGACCGAGGACTCATCTGAGTCACCCTAATGTCAATGTTTTGCAGGGAAATCATACTCAGACCCATGAATAGGAGCGTGTTTCATCAAACCACTATGTTCATAGAACAAAGAACTTTTCTGCTTATTCCTATGAGTATTATTCACCTCCTGCAAGGCTATTTACTAGGGCTCCAAAGCCAAAGTTCTCAGGTGCTGCACTTAGACTCATTGCTTCTAAGCCACCCCTGAAAATGTGGGTGGTTAAGAAAACTTAACACTCTTTTGGAGGGAAGGGTCTCCAGCCGGAAATCAAAGGCGTCCGATGCTAATGCTGGGGACCTTAAACATCTTGTGGGGCGCAAGATAAAATGCCCAAATAGTCTTACTATGTATTTTGTCCCAGGATTCCTTGACACTCATCCTATCTATCCTAACCAGGATCTGAATTTCCATGTTCCACTTGTTCATCAAATGTTTATGCTTCACAACTCGCTTGGTGAAGCCTATCCCCCAAACTGCACTGTAGGCTATGACACCTCGTACTTCAGAATGGATTATGGACAGTGGATGCACTAACCACATGACTGGCAATCGAAGTCTTCTGATGGATTCAACGCTACTTCCATCAGACAAGAGTCACATAACATTTGCTGACACTGGTAAAAGCAAGGTATTGGGTCTAGGTAGAGTTGCAATATCAAGGGATCATCACATGGATAAAGTGATGCTTGTTGAATCCCTTGGTTTCAACTTAATGTCTGTCTCAATGCTTTGAGACTTAAACATGATTGTGCTATTTCAAAAATATCGTTGCCTTGTACTAATGGAATATGACAAGTCTCTAGTCTTTGAAGGGTATCGGAAAGATGATCTGTATATGGTAGATTTCTCAGCAGGACCGCAGATGGCCGTATGTCTTCTAGCAAAAGCTTTAGAGTGTTGGCTTTGGCATCAAAGGTAGGGCATGCTGGCATGAGGAACTTGCACACTATCGCAAAGAAGAAGGATGTCGTGGGCATCGAAGGCGTCAAGTTCAAGAAGGATCATCTGTGTGGTGCCTGTGAAGCTGGAAAGATGACTAGGGCCAAGCATCCCTCGAAGACAATCATGACTACATCTCAACCCTTCGAGCTGCTACACATGGACTTATTTGGCCCTACTCACTACTCTACTCTCACTACCACTGCTTGTCTCTATGGCTTTGTCATTGTTGATGATTACTCTAGATATACTTGGGTGCATATAATCCTCTACAAGAATGAAGTGCAGGATGTCTTCAGACGCTTTGCCAATCGTGCCATGACGAACTATGGCGTCAAGTTCAAGCATATCAAAAGTGACAACGGCACTGAGTTCAAGAACACCGGCCTCGACCTTTATCTAGATACTATGGGCATCACTGATGAGTTCTCTGCTCTATACACACCTCAGCAGAATGGCATCATGGAGCGCAAGAAGATAACCCTTATTGAGATGGCCCGATCGATGCTCGATGAGTACAAGACTCCACGGAAATTCTGGCCTGAAGCCATTGATACTACATGCCACGTCATCAACCATGTTTATCTTCACAAGCTTCCGAAGAAAACATCCTATGAACTCCTAACTGGTAAGAAGCCAAATGTAAGCTACTTCAGAGTATTTGGTGCTAGGTGCTGGATCAAGGATCCACATCACACTTCAAAATTTTCACCGAAAGCACATGAAGGTTTTATGCTTGGTTACGGAAAGGATTCGCACTCCTACAGAGTCTTCAACCTCTTTCGCTATAAAGTGGTTGAAACTGTGGATGTGCGGTTCGATGAGACTAACGGCTCACAAAGAGAGCACCTGCCAAATGTGCTAGATGAAGTACCTCCTAGTGAATCACTCAAGCAAATGGGAATTGGAGAGATCATACCTTCTGAGGCTCAGACTGAAGAGGAACTTATCATTTTTGCACCTAATCAACCTGAAGACATTGCTCAGCCTGAAGACAATTCCACAAATGATGACATTGATCAACAAGAGCAAAATCTTCGTCCTGTTCATCCTCGTGTTGCAAATTAAGTATAGATTGAGAAGATAATAGACAACATCAATGCACCTGGTCCACTCACTCGTTCAAGAGCTACTCAAAGAGCAACACAACTAACAAATTTCTGTGGGCATTTTGCATTCGTCTCAATCTCTGCACCCAAGAAAGTTACTGAAGCCTTCATGGAACCTGAATGGATTCAAGCCATGTAAGAAGGGCTTCAACAGTTTGAGCTGAACAATGTGTGGGAATTGGTCAAGCGTCCTGATCCTCGTAAGCACAATATCATTGGCACCAAATGGATATATCGCAACAAGCAAGATGAGCATGGTCAAGTTGTCAGAAACAAGGCTCATCTCGTTGCACAAGGATACACTCAAGTGGAAGGGATTGACTTCGATGAAACATTTGCTCCGGTGGCTAGGCTTGAAGCCATTCGCATACTACTAGCCTATGCAAATCATCACAACATCCTTCTGTATCAAATGGACGTGAAGAGTGCCTTTCTCAATGGAAAGATTGAAGAAGAAGTATATGTTGCACAACCTCCTGGCTTTGAAGATTCAAAACATCCTGATATGGTATACAAGCTCAACAAGGCATTATATGGCCTCAAACAAGCCCCTCGTGCTTGGTATGACACACTCAAAGACTTTCTGAAGAGCAAAGGCTTCAAACCTGGTTCACTAGATCCTACACTCTTCATGAAGACATATGATGGTGAACTATTTGTGTGCCAAATCTATGTGGATGGCATTATCTTCAGCTGCACTAACAAGAAATACAGTGATGAGTTTGGTCACATGATGCAAGAGCAATATCAGATGTCCATGATGGGCGAGCTGAAGTTCTTCCTGGGTCTCCAAATCCGTCAGCAACGCAACGTCATCTTCAGATCTCAAGAAAAATATCTCAAAGATTGCCTGCAGAAGTTTGGAATGCAAGAAAGCAAAGGTTACACGACGCCAATGCTAACCAAAAGTCATCTGGGTCCCGACGCCAATGGTAGAGAGTTCGATCAAAAGGTATACCGCTCCATGATTGGTTCTTTACTTTATTTATGTGCATCTAGGCCAGATATAATGCTTAGTGTTTGCATCTGTGCCCGATTCCAAGCGGCACCAAAGGAATCGCATCACTTAGTTGTGAAGCGAATTCTTCGATATTTGGCTTACACCCCAACACTAGGATTATGGTATCCAAAGGGCACAGAGTTTGATCTAATTGGATTCTCAGATGCTGATTATGCTAGTGACAAGGTTGATCACAAGTCCACATCAGGCACATGTCACTTTCTGGGACTATCTCTTGTCTGTTGGTCTTCAAAGAAGCAGAACTGTGTATCTCTCTCCACTTCTGAATCCGAATACATTGCTGCTGGATCTTGCTGTGCTCAGCTTCTCTGGATGAAGAAAACTCTCAAGGACTATGGTATCCACCTGAAGAATGTGCCACTCTACTGCGATAATGAAAGCGCCATCAAGATTGCCAACCCAGTTCAGCACTCGAAGACAAAGCACGTTGAAATTCGTCATCACTTTCTTAGAGATCATGTCATGAAGGAAGATATTGATATCATTCACGTCAACACTAAAGAGCAATTGGCTGATATCTTCACAAAGCCCTTGGATGAGAAAAGGTTTTGCAAGTTGCGATGTGAGCTAAATATCTTGGAATCCTCAAATGTCCTGTGATTGTACACACATCCTAACACATGCATTTTGATGACTTATATGTGCAACACACGAAGTAATGTATATTTTCAATCAATGAAGACATACACTCTAAGTGTGAATACATTAATGCAGAATTTGACTTCGGAGCGCCACGATAATTGTGCGCCGTGTCTGGGTCTAATACTTCCTATACGGTGGGTAACGCCACCACCAAACTTTTGTTTGAAGTGTTTCCCTTGGCGTTATGATTGCAAAGTCTTCGTACTTGATTTGTCTTCATCTTTGACTTAAGTTCATATTTATCTTCATCCTGTTGATTTGGTCTTATACGAATTATATACATATTTGTGTTCTGTCCTCTACAACATTCACTTATAGCTATGACTTCTTGCTGAATCTTTTGATCTAAGTGAATGTGATCGGACCCTAACCTATCTATGCTTCTACCTCAACTCTATCTGTCCAAATCATATGCATTCTATTGAAATCTGTCGATTGTCTTCACTGAGACCTTGTCAGCTGAAGTCAATCTGACAAACATTTAGATCTGCTTTTAATGCTATATCCTTATTGCCTGAAAGCCGAAGAATTCAGAACGACCACCCCGACAATCCAAGCGTGCGTTAACACATAGTGAATGCATGAACTCCTCAAACTACGGTCATCACCGAGAAGTATCCCGATTATTGTCACTTCGGGGTTGTCGGATCATAACACATAATAGGTGACTATAGACTTGCAAGATAGGATCAAGAACACACATATATTGATGAAAACATAATAGGTTCAGATCTGAAATCATGGCACTCGAGCCCTAGTGACAAGCATTAAGCATAGCAAAGTCATAGCAACATCAATCTAAGAACATAGTGGATACTAGGGCTCAAACCCTAACAAAACTAACTTGATTACATGGTAAATCTCGTCCAACCCATCACCGTCCAGCAAGCCTACGATGGAATTACTCATGCACGGCCGCGAGCATCATGAAATTGGTGATGGAGGATGGTTGATGATGACAACGGCGACGAATCCCCCTCTCCGGAGCCCCGAACGGACTCCAGATCAGCTCTCCCGAGAGAGATTATGGCTTGGCGGCAGCTCCGTATCGTAAAACGTGATGAAACTTTATCCTTGATTTTTTTCTCCGCGAGACGGAAGATATAGAGTTGGAGTTGAGGTCGGTGGAGGTCCACGAGGCCCACGAGATAGGGGGGCGCGCCCTACAGGGGAGGGGGGCGCCCCCTGTCTCGTGGACAGGCCCTGGGCCCCCTGGTGTATTTCTTTCGCCCAGAAATTCGTATTAATTCCAAAAAGTGCCTCCATGGATTTGTAGGTCATTCCGAGAACTTTTCTTTTCTACACGTAAAACAACATCATGGCAGTTCTGCTGAAAACAACGTCAGTCCGGGTTAGTTTCATTCAAATCATGCAAGTTAGAGTCCAAAACAAGGGCAAAAGTGTTTGGAAAAGTAGATACGTTGGAGACGTATCAACTCCCCCAAGCTTAAACCTTTGCTTGTCCTCAAGCAATTCAGTTGATAAACTGAAAGTGATAAAGCAAAACTTTTACAAACTATGTTTGCTCTTGTTGTTGTAAACATGAAAAGCCACCATTCAAGTTTCAGCAAATATTATGAACTAACCATACTCACGATAACACTTAGGTCTCACAATTACTCATATCAATAACATAATCAGCTAGCGAGTCATAATAATAAAACTCGGATGACAACACTTTCTCAAAACAATCATAACATGATATAACAAAATGGTATCTCGCTAGCCCTTTCCGAGACCGGAAAACATAAATGCAGAGCACCTTTAAAGATCAAGGACTGACTAAACATTGTAATTCATGGTAAAAGAGATCCAGTCAAGTCATACCCGATATAAACCAATAGTAATGAATGCAAATGACAGTGTGCTCTCCAGCGGGTGCTTTTTATAAGAAGGGGATGACTCAACATAAAAGTAAATAGATAGGCCCTTCGCAGAGGGAAGCAGGGATTTGTAGAGGTGCAAGAGCTCGATTTTAAAATAGAGATTGAATAATATTTTGAGTGGCATACTTCCGCTGTCGACGCAACAACTATGAGATGGCTGTATCTTCCATACTACATGCATTATAGGCAGTTCCCACGTAGAATGGTAAAAGTTTATACTCCCCCAACCACCAACAAGCATCAATCCATGGCTTGCTCAAAACAACGAGTGCCTCCAACTAACAACAATCCTGGGGGAGTTTTGTTTAATTATTTTGATTTGTTTTGATCTTTTTGGATCATGGGACTAGGCATCCCGGTTATCGGCCCTTTCTCGTGAATGAGGAGCGGAGTCCACTCCTCTGAGAATAACCCACCTAGCATGGAAGATATAGGCAGCCCTAGTGGAAACATGAGCGGCTAGAGCATGCAAAACAGAATTTCATTTGAAGGTTTAGAGTTGGACACATACATATTTACATGGAACGGCAGGTAAATACCACATATAGGAAGGTATAGTGGACTCATATGGAACAACTTTGGAGTTTAAGGAGTTTGGATGCACAAGCAGTATTCTCGCTTAGTATAGGTGAAGGCTACCAAAAGACTGGGAAGCGACCAACTGAGAGAGCGACAACAGTCATAAACATGCATTAAAACTAATTCACACCGAGTACAAACATGAGTAGGATATAATCCACCATGAACATAAATATCGTGAAGGTTATGTTGATTTGATTCAACTACATGCATGAACATGTGCAAAGTCGAGTCACTCAATTCATTCAAAGGAGGATACCATCCCATCATACCACATCATAATCATTCTAATAGCATGTTGGCACACAAGGTAAACCATTATAACTCAAAGCTAATCAAGCATGGCACAAGCAACTATAATCTCTAAATGTCATTGCAAATATGTTTACTTCATAATAAGCTGAATCAGGAACGATGAACTCATCATATTTACAAAAACAAGAGAGGTCGAGTTCATACCAGCTTTTCTCATCTCAATAAGTCCATCATATATCGTCATTATTGCCTTTCACTTGCACGACCGAACGATGTGTATAATAATAAGAGTGCACGTGCATTGGACTAAGATGGAATCTGCAAGCATTCAACTCAAGAGAGAAGACAAATAATATGGGCTCTAAATTAAATAAACAATCATGCATACGAGAGCCACTAAACATTTTCAATATGGTCTTCTCGACCCCCCCAAAGGAAAGAAAAGAAGATAAAAGTATTTACACGGGAAAGCTCCCAACAAGAAAGAAGAAGAATTAGAAATTTTTTTGGGTTTTCATTTTAATTTCTACTACAAGCATGGAAATTAAACTAACTAATTTTTTTGGTTTTTCTCAAGGTTTATCAAACACACAAGAAGAAAACTAGAAAAAGAAATTTAAACTAACAAGGATAATACAATGAAAGAGTATGAGCACCGACAACTAGTGTGTGAACATGAATGTAAAGTCGGTGAGAAATACGTACTCCCCCAAGCTTAGCCTTTAGGCCTAAGTTGGTCTAATACCAGGGACCGCCTGGCTGATATCCATAAGGGAAACCGGGGTCGTACTGAGATGCAGCGGCAACCGCCTCCTAAGCTGCGGCGTGTTGGCGAGCTGCCTCCACTCCCCTCTCATATTCAACTGCTTTCTCCCTGGTGACAACATATCTTACTTTTGCCTGATAATCAAAAAGGTAGGGAGCAGGAAGAGTAATAGGGACGATGTTGCGTCTGTCATAGATTAGTCGATAATGGAGGAATTGTTCAGTCCTCTCAAGAAAATGATGATTAAACATAGCTTATTTATCCAAATAAACAGGGGGTAAAATCATATCCCCCTCTCGTGGGGCTATGCCAAGATAATTAGCCACACGGGTTGCATAAATTCCTCCAAATAAATTTCCCTTTCTACTATTATTCTGCAACCTACGTGCAACTATTTCCCCCAAGTTATAACCTTTAAAACCTAACACAGCACTCTTGAGGATACTCAGATCAGGGACACACATGTGATATGCTTCATCCTTACCATTATTACATCTACCGATGAAGGAGCAAAATAATGTATAGCAGGAAAATGAATGCTCCCTATGGTAGCTTGTGCTATGTCCCTAGATTCTCCCACAGTAATACTAGCAAGGAAATCTCTAAATTCAGATTTGTGAGGACCATTAATATTACCACACCGCGGGAGTTTGCAAGCAATTGTAAAATCCTCTAAATCCATGGTATAAGATGTATTATAAATATCAAATATGACACTAGGAGAAGTACACGTACAGTTATATTTAAACCTCCGCACAAAGGAATCAGTCAATTGATAGTACTGGGGACACTTATCTTGTAGGAAGTCCTGCAGCTCGGCATTACACACATATGCGTCAAATTCCTCCTTGAAGCCTGCTCTGACCATAAAATTATCGGATGGCCACTCACAAGCTCGTACATCTGTGTTCCTCGGCAATTCAACATCTTGCTCACGTATAGCAATCCTGGGCCCTTTCTTCACCGAAGAACCACCCTCGTACATTCTTCTAAGCATATTTCTTTTTCTGAAAATTTCTGAAATTTTAGTAACTTCAAAATAAAAGTGCATAAAACTAAACAAGATTGATAACAACTACTCCTACATGTGCCTAGAGCCTATATCATGCATTAGAATTACTTGGAACCTCATAAATTTAACATGCAAGCTCAAGAACAGGGTCACCAAGACAACAAGGATTTGCAATGCATAAAGCACTAGAACAAAAACTAATTGGACCAATGGAGGAGTCACACACGAAGCAACAATCTCCCAAAGCAGTTTTGTGAATGGAGCTTTGAGCAAGGAGATCAAAAATCGCAGCAAAACGAGCTAGAACTCGTGCTTGAGCTGGATGGGGATTTTTTTGGGTAGAAGATGGAGTGTGTGGGTGCTGGCATAAGTGGAGGGGAGCTACCAGGGGCCCACGAGATAGGGGGCGCGCTCTACAGGGGGGCGCCCTCCTCTCTCGTGGCCTGGTGCTTGCCCCTCCTCAGTGTTTTCAGTGCCTAAAATCCTCAAATATTCCAGAAAAAATCATACTAAATTTGCAAGGCATTTGGAGCACTTTTATTTTTGGACTATTTTTTATTGCACGGATAAATTAGAAAACAGACGGATAATACTATTTTTGCTTTATTAATCTAAATAATAGAAAGTAAAAAGAAAGTACAGAAGGTTGTGCCTTCTAGTTTCATCCATCTCATGATCATCAAAATGAATCCACTAACAAGCTTGATCAAGTCTTGTTAACAAACTCATTCCGAATAACACGGAACCGAAGAAATTTCGAAGTGACACTAAGTTACCTCAATGGGGATATGAAAATCCCCAACAATAAGAGTATCATACTTTTTCTTGACAGTAGGGAGAGGAAATTCAAAACCTCCAATAATAATTGATGGAATTTTCTCAATAGTATTTATGCTATGAACTTGGATTTGCTTCCTCGGAAAATGTACCGTATGCTCATTTCCATTAACATGAAAGGTGACATTGCCTTTCTTGCAATCAATAACAGCTCCTGCAGTATTTAAAAAGGGTCCACCAAGAATAATAGACATACTATCGTCCTCGGGAATATCAAGAATAACAAAGTCTGTTAAGATAGTAACATTCGCAACAACAACAGGCACGTCCTCACAAATGCCGACAGGTATAGCAGTTGATTTGTCAGCCATTTGTCAGCCATTAAAGGTATAGTTGGCAAGCATGGTGGAAATCTCAGTTTCAGGTATTTTCCTCTTATTAGTGATGATATCTTTCATATATTTAGCATAAGGGTTTGTTTTAAGCATATCAGTTAAGCGCATGCGTAAGAAAATAGGTCTAATCATTTCAGCAAAACGCTCAAAGTCCTCATCATCCTTTGACTTGGATGGTTTAGGAGGAAAGGGCATGGGTTTCTAA
The DNA here is from genome assembly GCF_002162155.2 of Triticum dicoccoides. Classification (NCBI taxonomy): domain Eukaryota; kingdom Viridiplantae; phylum Streptophyta; class Magnoliopsida; order Poales; family Poaceae; genus Triticum; species Triticum dicoccoides. Next base: position 474,549,941 of record NC_041381.1, on the reverse strand, counting down.
ACCCATGGTTCTCTTTCTTTACCGTGCTTCCTAGCAACAAAATCTCTCTTATCATAATGTTGGTTTCTTGATTGTGGGTTATCAAGACCAACCGCAGGTTCAATTTCTATATCATTGTTATTACTAGGTTGATCATCTACATGAACATCATTATTAGTATTATCATCGGGTTCATGTTCATCTTCGGATGGTGTTTCAGCATCAGAGATAGAAGTATTATTAGGATTCTCAGGTGTTTCTTCATTAGGTTCACTAGAAGTTTGCAAAGTCCTATCATTCTTCTTTTTCTTCTTCTTAGAAGAACTAGGAGCATCTAGATTATTATTCTGAGAATCTTGTTCAATTCTTTTAGGGTGGCCTTCAGGATACAAAGGTTCCTAAGTCATTCTACCAGTTCTAGTAGCCACTCTAACAGCAAAGTCATTTTTATTATTTAACTCAGCAAGCAATTCATTCTGAGCCTTAAGTACTTGTTCAGCTTGAGTAGCAATCATGGAAGCATGTTTGCTAGTGAGTTTATTTTCACTTTTAATTCTAGCTACATAATCATTCAAGCGTACTATCGTATAAGCAGTATTCTTCAATTATCTACCAACATAATCATTGAAATTTGCTTGTCTATTCATGAAATCATCAAATTCATCTAAGCAAGGGCTATGAAATTTAGTAGATGGGATTTCATCTTTATCATATCTATAGAGAGAATTTACCTTTACTACCTGTGTCGGGTTATCAAGACAATGTGTTTCTTCAACAGGCGGTATATTAAGACCATGTATTTCTTCAATAGGAGGTAAATTCTTAACATCTTCAGCTTTAATACCTTTTTATTTCATTGATTTCTTTGCCTCTTGCATATCTTCAGGACTGAGAAATAGAACACCTCTCTTCTTTGGAGTGGGTTTAGGAATAGGCTCAGGAGTTGGCTCAATTGGTTCGGGAATTTCCTCAGGAATTGGCTCAGGAAGAGTCCAATTATTTTCATTAGTCAACATATTATTCAATAGTAACTCTGTTTCGTCGACTGTTCTTTCCCTGAAAACACAACCAGCACAACTATCCAAGTAGTCCTTGGAAGCATCGGTTAGTCCATTATAGAAGATATCAAGTATTTCATTTTTCTTAAGTGGATGATCAGGCAAAGTATTAAGTAATCGGAGAAGCCTCCCCAAGCTTGTGGGAGACTCTATTCTTTGATTTGCACAAAATTATATATTTCCCGCAAGGCAGCTTGTTTCTTATGAGCAGGGAAATATTTAGCAGAGAAATAATAAATCATATCCTGGGGACTATGCACACATCCAGGAGCAAGAGAATTATACCAAGTCTTAGCATCACCCTTTAATGAGAACCGAAATATCTTTAGGATATAAAAATAGCGAGACTTCTCATCATGAATAAACAGGGTAGCTATATCATTCAACTTGGTAAGATGTGCCACAACAGTTTTAGATTCAAGGCCATAAAAAGGATCGGATTCTACCAAAGTAATAATTTCAGGATCAACAGAGAATTCATAATCCTTATCAGTAACACAGATAGGTGAAGTAGCAAAAGCAGGGTCAGGTTTCATTCTAGCATTAAGAGATTGCTGCTTCCATTTAGCTAATAGTTTCTTAAGATCATATCTATCTTGGCAAGCAAAGATAGCTTCAACAGCTTCTTTATTCATAACATAACCCTTAGGAACAACAGGCAAAACATAATCATTTGAAGAATTTTCATCATCACTATCATCAATAATAGCATCTTCAATAATTTCATTCTCTCTAGCCCTAGCAAGTTGTTCATCAAGAAATTCACCTAATGGCACAGTAGTATCACGCACAGAAGTAGTTTCATCATAAGTATCAAGCAAAGCAGAAGTGGCATCATCGATAACACGCGACATATCAGAATTCATAGCCATAACAGGTTTAGGAATCTAGTGTAGAGCTAGATGGCAGTTCCTTACCTCCCCTCGTAGTTGAGGGATAGATCTTAGTTTTAGCGTCTTTCAAGTTCTTCATAGTGATCAACAGATATAAATCGCTATTGACTCAGAGAATAGAGCTATGCTCCCCAGAAACGGCGCCAGAAATTAGTCTTGATAACCCACAAGTGTAGGGGATCGCAACAGCTTTCGAGGGTAAAGTATTCAACCCAAATTTATTGATTCAACACAAGGGGAGCCAAAGAATATTCTTGCGTATTAGCAGTTGAGTTGTCAATTAAACCACACCTGGATAACTTAGTATCTGCAGCAAGGTATTTAGTAGCAAAGTAGTATGATAGTAATGGTAACGGTGGCAAAAGGTAAATATAGTAATAGCAATATTTTTGGTGTTTTGTAGTGATTGTAACAATAGCAACGGAAAAGTAAATAAGCGAAGAACAATATGTGAAAAGCTCGTAGGCAATGGATCAGTGATGGATAATTATGCCGGATGCAATTCCTCATGTAATAGCTATAACATAGGGTGACACAGAACTAGCTCCAATTAATCAATGTAATGTAGGTATGTATTCCGTAAATAGTCATACATGCTTATGGAAAAGAACTTGCATGACATCTTTTGTCGTACCCTCCCCTGGCAGCGGGGTCCTAGTGGAAACTAAGGGATATTAAGGCCTCCTTTTAATAGAGAACCGGACCAAAGCATTAACACATAGTGAATGCATGAACTCCTCAAACTACGGTCATCACCGAGAAGTATCCCGATTATTGTCACTTCGGGGTTGTCGGATCATAACACATAATAGGTGACTATAGACTTGCAAGATATGATCAAGAACACACATATATTGATGAAAACATAATAGGTTCAGATTTGAAATCATGACACTCGGGCCCTAGTGACAAGCATTAAGCATAGCAAAGCCATAGCAACATCAATCTCAGAACATAGTGGATACTAGGGATCAAACCCTAACAAAACTAACTTGATTACATGGTAAATCTCATCCAACCCATCACCGTCCAGCAAGCCTACGATGGAATTACTCATGCACGGCGGTGAGCATCATGAAATTGGTGATGGAGGATGGTTGATGATGACGACGGCGATGAATCCCCCTCTCCGGAGCCCCGAACAGACTCCAGATCAGCCCTCCCGAGCGAGATTAGGGCTTGGCGGCGGCTCTGTATCGTAAATCGCGATGAAACTTTCTCTTTGATTTTTGTCTCCGCGAGACGGAAGATATAGAGTTGGAGTTGAGGTCGGTGGAGGTCCAGGGGGCCCATGAGATAGGGGGCGCGCCCTACAGGGGGGGGCGCCCCCTGTCTCGTGGACAGGCCCTGGGCCCCCTGGTGTATTTCTTTCGCCCAGAAATTCTTATTAATTCCAAAAAGTGCCTCTGTGGATTTGCAGGTCATTCCGAGAACTTTTCTTTTCTACACATAAAACAACATCATGGCAGTTCTACTGAAAACATCATCAGTCCGAGTTAGTTTCATTCAAATCATGCAAGTTAGAGTCCAAAACAAGGGCAAAAGTGTTTGGAAAAGTAGATACGTTGGAGACGTATCAGAGACATCCTATACAAAATTCTTCCACCCAGGTCCAAGTCTGAAGCTATTGATCAAGGCTTCAATCCGTGCATGGTTCGCGAACCACAGCCAGAGAATGCTGACCCATCTTCTCTGTTGTGGTGTCGCAAAGACAATCTGTTCAAGCGCAACTTCAAGTTTGCCAAAGACTCTGCTGTAAAGAACAAGAAGACATTTGGACTTGACTTCAACCCAGGTCCATCTGCTCCTCGGGAAGATGGCACCCATGAAGCCAATGAAAATAGAATCGGCCCCTTCTACAATCTGGAAGGCCTCATCACTCACATTGTTATTCAAGGTACCAATATGGATCACTCTACTGATGATGCTGACTCTGATGAAGCCCCAGCTCCTCCTAAGCCGCAGAAGCAGAAGAAAACCAAGGCTTGAAAACCTACTACTGCATCAAAAGCTTCATGTGCAAAGCCATTGGCAACTGCCCCTCCTGCACCAAGTATCAATTCTGAAGATCTCTCTCGAATCTCCAAGAAGAAAGAGAAGCCCCAGAATAAAAATGTCCAGAGTTATGGTCAAGCCTTGACACCTGCTGCCGTTCTGGGGAATGAGACTGAAGCCATTGATCTGTCAATAGATGATGAGTGTGGTGATGATGCCCTTGAGCTGTTGTTTAAGAGCAAGCAAGAGGCGGAGATCTTCAATGATCTACCCCTCTTTGATGTGAACATTCTGGACAATTTCATTGATGAGTGGTTTGACAACCCAAATCTCAGCTTTGATGATCTTCAGCTTCCAATTGGCATCAGCGTCACCTTCCAAGGCGCCATTGCTCCTGAGCTGGCTCTGGCTTAGAGGATTGTTGAACTGAAAAACAAAATTGACTATGAGAAAGAACAGTTCAAGAAGCACGTGGCCAAGCTCAGTGTGGCTAATGTTCAGAACTTCAAGCTGATGTTGCATGACCTCAAGGAGGCATTTCGCAAGAAGCGCGAAGAAGCCAAAGGTTCACGAGAGCGAATGAAAAATCTAGCTGCCAAGTGTGTTCAAGCTTACAATGAAGTTGAGAAGCGCAAGGCACTTGGGCGTCCTGGCATAGACCCCAAGCTGGCTGCAAAGAGGAAGAAGCCTGCTGTGGCCCAAGCTGAAGCACCGAGGTGGGAAGAACCTCGCATTGTCTTCCCTGCCAGTATGACAGGCTCGAAGCCTAAGGTCCCCACAGTGGCTTCGGAACTGAAGAAAACCAGGGCAGCTGAAGCCGAAGCCAGAAAGCACATACTCAAGAACACCACTGATGATGCTCCACCCACCAAGAAAAGAAAGACCAAGAAGAAAGATCGGGCTGCTCCCACAAAGCCCCTCGTTGTCGAGCCCATCTCTTTTGCTCGTCCTGCATCCGAACACCAAGAGCGCCAATTGATAGTTCACAAGCCTGCTTCCATAGAGGCTCCTAAAGCTGAAGAAGTTCCAGTCGTTGACCCCATCACGGCTGAAGACATTGGTCTCCAAGACAATGCGAATGATGATGAAGTCCTTCCTCAAATCGAGCGCCAACCAGTATCATCGCCTGTTCTCACGAACAACAAACTCATCAGTATTGGTCGTCCTTTGACGCCAATCTCTCAAGATGCCTCATGGGCTAATCGCCCCCAACCAGCAACTCCAAGTCAAGACTCACCGAGAACTCCCCCACCTCAAGTCACCAATCCGGTGCTTGATGATGATGACGACTATGTGGTCCATCCAACTCCAACTCCAAAGGCGTCGCCCACATTCCACAGGCTTTGCAAAGGACTAAGGCCACAAGTCGCTCCATCGAGTGTTCCAGAAGGATAAGTGCAACCAAACTTGGCAGCACAACAAGTGTTTCCTGAAGCCACTCCTACTACAAATGTCTCTGCGACTAAAGCCAATGCTGCTAAAGACATACCAGCTGCATCAGCCGATGAAAATCAAGAACCCCGTCAAGAAGAAGAATGTGTTGACACAACCCCTACCAACCAAGAAGATGTTCTCGAGGAGAACGTGTTTGTGCCCGACCCTCCAGCTACTCAAGGGGAGGTTGAAAATCCCGAGGCGGCCACTGAGGGAGTCCTGGATAAAGGGGTATCTGGACAGCTGGACTATATACTTTGGCTGGACTGTTGGACTATGAAGATACAAGATTGAATACTTCATCCCGTGTCCGGATGGGACTCTCCTTGGCGTGGAAGGCAAGCTTGGCGATTCGGATGTAGATCTCCTCCTCTGTAAACCGACCCTGTGTAACCGTAGCCCCCTCTGGTGTCTATATAAACCGGAGGGTTGAGTCCATGGGACACAACAACAATCATACCATAGGCTAGCTTCTAGGGTTTAGCCTCTCTAATCTCGTGGTAGATCAACTCTTGTAATACTCATATCATCAAGATCAATGAAGCAGGAAGTAGGGTATTACCTCCATCGAGAGGGCCCGAACTTGGGTAAACATCGTGTCCCCAGCCTCCTGTTACCATCAGCCTTAGACACACAGTTCGGGACCCCCTACCCGAGATCCACCGGTTTTGACACCGACATTGGTGCTTTCATTGAGAGTTCCTCTGTGTCGTTGCTGTTAGGCTCGATGGCTTCTCCAACCTTCAACAACGCCGTCCAGGATGAGACTTTTCTCCCCGGACTGATCTTCGTGTTCGGCGGCTTCACACTGCGGGCCAACTCGCTTGGCCTTCTGGAGCAGATCGATAGCTACGCCCCTGGCCATGAGGTCAGGTTTGGAAACCTAAACTACACTGCAGACATCCGCAGAGACTTGATCTTCGACGGATTCGGGCCCGTGGGAGGAGCACAGAACGATCGCGATGTGCATGACCTAGATCTGCAGTCGGACAGTATTCAGAACGTCGCACCTGCTACAGCTCCGGACTTCGTTCCAAAGCAGGTCGCGCCTTTCGAGGATGGGCAGATGGACCCCGCCCCAAAGGCCGCACACTCCTCGGCGTTGGAACCGAACATAGACTCCTCTCCTAAAGGGATCTATGTCTCTGGACCCCCGGACTCATCTCCGGTCATGTGTTCCGGACCGCGTGCATCCGCGCCCATCAAATCTAACTGGGCTCTGTCGGTGTTCTGGGAATGGGTGTCCCCAGACTTGCCTGCCTATGGCCTGCGGCGTGGCTGAAAGGGGGCCCAGCACGGCCCATCTTCATCAACACAAGCTCAAGACCCTCGCAAGGGGCCAAGCCTCGCGGGGCGGACGACAAGGAGCTTCGTCAGGAATGGCCTCATCAGGCTGGCTCACGAGGAGGTGGAGAGATCAAGGCGGGGTACCTCGCGAGGTGCCCATGACGCAAGCCATGACGCCCAAGGGCGCCAGGCGGGCGCCAGCCCGCGTAGTGTCCTTCTTTCCTCTTTGGTGAAAGGGGAGCAAGCGTAGGCGAGAGCATCAAGCAAAGGCATCCATTTCGGTGCAACAAGACCAAGACCAGTCCAACGGCAGGATGGAGGTCACCGTGGAGCCCAAGCCGGCGTCACCACCAGAGCCTTTGACAGGCGAGGACCAACTTTAGTCAGGATAAGTGTACTAGATGTTCCCCTTCAAAATGGCCAATTGTTGGCGCCCTTCCCGCTCAATATTTGGGAAGAGGCCCAGGGCCTTTGCCTATAAATAGGACTAGCCACCCACAGGGTTGGGAGATCTAGAGAGGAATCCGGAGATAGGATAGGCACAGAGAATCAACCCCTCCAAAGGGACACCACCACCACAAGAACAGACCCTCGCGAGGCTGTTCTTCCTTGTATTGTTCATCATCAGCCCAAGTGGCAATCCACCAGACCACACACTGGAGGAGGGTATTACACCACAATGGTGGCCTGAACCAGTATAAACCATGTGTCTCTTGTGTTGTTCTTCTTGTAGTTTAGATCCTAGCGATTCAGTGAGGAACAGGTAGGTAGAAGGCGAAACCTCTGCACGCACCCCAGTGTTCGAACCTCAAGGGTCTGCCGGAACCCTAAATCCGACATTTGGTGCGCCAGGTAGGGGTGCTCCGTAATTCGTCTTCCGTCGCCCTGTTCTTCTCCGACCGCCGCGTCCATGTCTGACGCATGCCAGGTTCGCGCCGAGCACCGAGCCGCCCTCACTTCCCGCATCACCCAGACGGCTCCCGTTGGCGGACGCCCTCGTCGTTCCCCGTCGCCTGCCGTCAACGCCGCCATCGGCCCGGCGGGGAACGAGCAGCAAGCATCGTCCCAGCACCCGTCCATGAGGCGAGACGGCCGCACCGCTACACCCTCGCTCACCCTTGCTGGTTCTTCGTCCCGCGCGCCCCGCGCAGCCATGGAGGCTCGAGCTGCACTCATCGCGGCAAACGAGCTCCTGCGCTACCGCCCAATTGACGACGTCTACGAAGAATGGCTCGACCAAGTCGCCGAACTCGTCCGCGCCACTGGGGGCTCCCCCGCGCCATCTTTCTCGCTGCACCGCGCCCTGCCATGCGCGGGCAATGAAGCTCCTGGGGCGCCTCAGCCGCCTCCCCCTCAAGAAGGTGCCCTAGCTCCAAGGCACGCGGCCCCTGGGCGGAACCCGCCCTGTTAGGCACCAGCGCGGCAAGAGCAAAGCTGCCAAGAAGTCCCTCGCCCTCGAGAAGCTGCCCGAGCGCTCCCTGCTTCGGCTCGTCCCGACCACGCTCCTGTTCCAGCACGTCAAGACCCCGCGCTGCACCCGGCTGCGGTGCACAGGGACCCGCAGGACCAAGCCCCTCATCCTCCAAGGCCTCCCGTGGCCACAGCGGGCTACCGCGCCTTCACCACCGAGCTACGCACCATCGCGTGGCCCGGCAAGTTCAAGCTAGACCTGCCTCCTCTCTACGACGGCACGGCTGACCCTGCAGAGTTCCTCCAGCTCTACGAGCTGGGCATCGAGGCTGCCAACGGAGACGAGAAGGTCATGGCGAACTGGTTTCCCATGGCTCTCAAGGACGGGGCCCGCACCTGGCTTCTGAACCTGGCCCCAGGCACAATCTCCTCCTGGGACGAGATGCGCACCCGCTTCATCGCCAACCTCCAGGGTACTCGCGACCGGCCATCCGCCGTGAGTGACATGCGCCGCATCAAGCAGCAGCCAGGGGAAACCCTGCAGAAGTACACCCAGCGCTTCAACAACGCACGCCTCAAGATTCCCAAGGTGACCGAGGAGGCCATCATCTCAGCCTTCTCTGACAGCGTGCGTGACGTTAAAATGAAGGAGGAGCTCGCAATATGAAGATCTGTGCACTTCCTTGGAGCAGTTCAACCTGGCGACCAAGTGCGCCAGGGCCGAGGAAGGGCATCTCTCCCTCCTCAAGTTGCCTGCCGCAGACCCAGAAGAGAAGAGGCCCAAGGCCAAGGACGTGAAGTGCAAAGGGGCTGTCGTGCTCGCGGCAGAACCAGACACCAAGCGGGGCAGAGATCAGCCCGAATCCTCCAAGGGCAGTTGGTACTGCGTGTACCACGACCTCCACACCCATAACACCAATGAATGCCAAGAGCTCCGGGCCGTGCGTGAAGGACGGACTGGCCGGCGTCCCGACCGCAGCGACCGGGGCTACGGCCGAGGAGGAGGAAGGAACGTAGGACGCTGGGAAGACCGCGGCCCACGTCAAGGGTGGCGCGACCATCCTCGCAAGGATCGCTGGCAGGACCCGCCTCGCGAGGGAGGCTGGAGGGATCAGCCTCGCGAGGATCGCTCGCAAGGTAACCCATGCCTCCCTCCGCTACCGCCGCAACCAAGGAGAAATGAGGACCGTCATGAGGACGAAGGGGCTGGGGGTTTCCAGGAACCACATGCGATCTCCTGCATCCTGGGCGGAGCTCAAGCCCCAGCCTCTCAGCGCATCTTCAAGCAGTTCGCCCGCGAAGTGAATATAGTCCTTCCCAAGCTCGAGGCCACGCGCCCTCTCAGGCGGTCGGCGTGTGCCATCACGTTCAGCTCAGCGGATCAGCTCAAGTGCGCGGCCACCGCAGGAGTCCTCCCGATGCTTTGTTCCCCAATCATCAGCAACGTGCTAGTCACCAGGACCCTCATTGATGGCGGGGCAGGGCTCAACGTCCTGTCCGTGGAAACATTCAACAATCTCCAAGTGCCCTACAATCAGCTTCAGCCAACCAAGCCTTTCTCCGGAGTCACCGACGGCTCCACGGTCCCGATTGGGCAGGTCCGCCTCCCTGTCACCTTCGGGGCACGTGACAACTACCGCACCGAGCTCATCGACTTCGACGTCGCCCACATTCGCCTGCCGTACAACGTCATCCTCGGGTACCCGGTGCTGGCCAAGTTCATGGCCGTAACCCACCACGGCTACAACGTCCTCAAGATGCCAGGAAGTGGCGGAGTCATCACGGTGCCCTGCGAAGAGAGAGACGCAGTGTGCTCCCTGGAGCGAGCCTTTCAGGCCGCATCACTGGAAGACCCGAACCGCGGAAGCAGGAGGCTTCCCGAGGCCGCCCCCAAGAAGAAGAAGACATCGACCAGCCCATTCCCTCAGGAGGCAGGTCCCTCAGGGCCCGCGCCTGCTCAGGGGGAACCTCCTTCCATCGCATAGGGAAGCGCGCCCAGCGCCCTCCTCAGGCAGGGCTCGGGGGCTCTCCCCTAGAGGGTCATCGACCTCGCCAAGGTCACGAGGGAGGCGCTTGGGCACCACGTGGAGGCGTGTTTCGAAGCACGTTTCCATCAAGAAGGAGCAAGGCCAGGAGGGCCAAATCCTCAGGAGTTCGTCAGCAAAGCCATTCAGGAGCTACAGGAGTCAAGGGTCATGAGAGGCAGCCGCGGCTTACCCGCTGTGGCTCCCCATCCAGGCGAGGATGGTGGGCTGCGCGTCTGCGTCGACATACCAGGGCTCAACCAAGCCGCGTCTCACGAGCGCCTCTGGCCTTCGCGAGTGGGACGCTGCGAGGGTCCGCCTCACACCTACGTTCGCATGCCTTACGGCTCGCCGAACGCGGCTGCTGTGTACCAGCGCCTCATGAGGGCCATCCTGGAGGCTCAAGAGGTCAGGCGTTCCGCAGCCCTGGTGGAGATGGAGACGTTCCGCGAGGAGCCACCAGCGCCTACGGAGCTTCCCGAGGCCCCAGGGCCTGGGGGCTCATGAGGATCTGCTCCCGCAGCCCACCGAGTCTGCTGCATCAACACCCCTTCGTCTTCAGCATCAGGTGACATCTTTCAAGTTTCATTTCCAGCTACGAGCGCCCTCAGGGCTGCATTATTCCCAGGCCGCGTGGGTCCGTCCCTGTGGCATGTATCTTTTTTATTTCATGTTTTTAGCTTACTCTGCTGGGGGCGCCCCTCGGGCTGCATTATCCCCAAGCCGCTCGGGTCAGACCCAGTGGCATGTACCCCTCTTGCATTTATCTTAGGGCCATGTTTTTGACCCATCATGCTTGTTATTTGGTGCCTGTTCATGGTACCTTTTCTTCTTGGATGTCGCAAGCTTGCGCGTTAAAGGGGGGTGCCTGAGCATCGCGACTCAGGGCTCCTACTGACTCTCCGGCCCTCACCCTCTGGTCTTGCCCATGACATCGCGCCCCGGCATACCAGCGACGGCTGAGACCAGCCCGAGAGCCAGGACCCGAGGACATAGAGTTTCGACATCTAACCCAGCTTGCGCGTTAAAGGGGGGTGCCTGAGCATCGCGACTCAGGGCTCCTATCGGCTCTCCGGCCCTCACCCTCTGGTCTTGCCCACGGCATCGCGCCCCGGCATACCAGCAACGACTAAGACCAGTCCGAGAGCCGGGACCCGAGGACATAGAGTTTCGACATCTAACCCAGCTTGCGCGTTAAAGGGGGGGAGCCTGAGCATCGCGACTCAGGGCTCCTACCGGCTCTCCGGCCCTCACCCTCTGGTCTTGCTCATGGCATCATGCCCTGGCATACCAGCGACGGCTGAGACCAGCCTGAGAGCCGGGACCCGAGGACGTAGAGCACCGGCACCTAGCCAAATTTGCAGGAACACACTCCAAGATAAGGCCCAGAGCCAGGCGCAACCCGCCTTGAGGTAGGGCCCCGTGAGTCCCGCGCTGGCTCACGGGTGCCCAGATACACCTCATCAAGCCCTACCGTGCCAGCCACGTGTCAGGGCGGGGCTGTACACGCCCCGGGGGCTCCTCCCGGAGGGGAGCCCCCTCCCACGCACCAGTGGAAGCACCATGCTCCGTGCTGGCTGACGACACTCCCGAGGAGCGGCTATGCCCGTACACATACGGAAGAGCTATGCTCCGCGCTGGTGATAAACAACTGAGGGTGCCCCCCGGGCCGCATCAACCTCAGGGAGCCCAGAGCTCAGTGTCTAGGCTCATCGCAACGCCTCCCCTCGGGAGTGCCGCGCGAGGGGGCTGGGCACGGGGGCTACGCCTGGGTCATGCCCAGATGCACGCCACCCAGCTAGGCCCCCTGGGCCTGGTTCGTCGCACGTCCCTCCCCGAGCGGAGCCAAGGTATGAAGGCCGTTTGAGCGTCAAGGGGGACTCCTGAGCATCGCGACTCAGGAGCCTAACTGGTCACGTAGCCCCTCACTCCTTAGTTCTGAAAGGCTAATGGCGGTTGAGGTATCCGTGGGGCCGGGCTCTGCAGACGTACAACGGTAGATCCACCCCACATCTCACCTCCCTACTCGTTGTTCGAGCGCCAAGGGGGACTCCTGAGCATCGCGACTCAGGAGCCTAACTTGTCACGTAGCCCCTCACTCCTTGGTCCCGTCCTGGTTTCCGGTCGGGGCTAACGGCGGCTGAGGTATGCACGGGGCCGGGCTCTTCCGGCGTAGGACACAAGCAACTAGGAAGGAAATAGCACAAATTTCAAGGAATTCAAAAGCAAATCTTACAGTCCATACTGTTATCACAGCACCAAATGCAAGTTTTAACGCCTCCCCGAGGCCTGATACATGTGCAAAAACTAAAAGCGGGGCTGGAGCCACAACGGAGTCACTTGCCGGCCGTGGAGTTGCATGGAGCGGGTTTGCCTTGTGGAGTTGTCGGGCTGGCAGCGCTCCGCTTCGGCCTGGTGCTGAAGGCCCGGAACTTCCCCAGCAGAGCCTCCGCACGACCCTTCACGGCCTCAGCAGCGGCAGCGGCATGCTCGCCGCTCGCTGGCTCCAGCAGGCTGTCGAGGTCGACGTTGGGGTCGCGAAGATAGATGTGGGTGAAGACCCGCGTCAGTGCCGCCGAAGACAGGACGCGTGCCTCGGCCTCAGCCGTAGGGCCAAGGCCAAGGACGACATCTTCAAGAGCACGAACCAGGAAAGGAAGCAGCTTGGCGGGGCCGTCCTCCTTGCCGGCCAGCGGGCTCTCCAGGCCGCTCTCATAAAGTGTCTTAAGTGAAGTGCGAGCCTTCTCCTCCATCTCCGCAAAGGCCACGCGATCCTTGGCAAGAACCCGTGCCTTGCCGTCCAACTCAACCTTCCTCGCCTCCAGCTCTTGCTCCAGCGCGCCTAGGCGGTCACGACGCTTCTTGAGCTTGGCGTCCCGGTCCTTGACGGCCGCCTCGCGAGCCTTCATGCCGTCCTCCTGCTCTTGGCGAAGGCGGGTCTCCTCGGCGAGCCGGTCCTGCAGGCCCTTCAGCACGCTCTCCAGCTCCTCGCAACAACCTCGCATTAGCCGCCTCCCCCAAGGCGACGTCGCGGGCAGCCTTCGCCCCAAGAATGGCCTGCTTCTCCTCGTCGCAGGCCGTCGAGGCCTGGGCCAGCGCCGCCCGAATCGAAGCATCGGAGCGAATCCAGCCAGAGGCTAGCTCCAAGCGCTCGGCCACCAAACGAGGGTCAGCGCTCAGAAGATCCCGCCGCAGATGGTCCAGTTCGGCAGCAGCGTGATCCAGAACAGTAGGAGGAGTCGGGGAAACATCAGTCGGCGGAGTAGGAGGAGAAGACAGCAGCGTGACCACGGTATCCTAAGGCGGAGCCTGCTGCGCCCCGGTGGCTGTGGTGGCGGCGTCAGGCGGGGGCGCCTCGAGAGTCGCTTGGGCTATGGGGGCCGAGCTCGCCCCGCCGGCTTAGCCAGGCCTCGCAAGGACGCCCGGGCAGGAGAAGCCCGCGCGTCGCGTTCATCGTCTTTCGCGAGCAGAGGCGCTGCCATGAACGGGACGTCAGGAGCCCCCTTCGGCTTCTTTGCCGTGGGCGCCAGCCTAGTCGGGAGATACGAACGTCAAGCCTCAGCGACGAAACAAGAAACAAGACAGGAATCAAGCACTTACAGGTCGTCGCCCGCGGGCTCGAGCAGCCTCCGGCCGTACTTGAAGCCCGAGAGCCAGTTGCAAGGATCAGCCTCAAGGAGCGCGGGTGCAGGTGGAGCGCCTGCGGATCGCCTCGGGGCTGGGGCGGACCCGCGGGGGATCAGCCCGGTCCGGTCCTTCTTCGGGACCGAGGGCAGGCTCCCGCCGCCCTGCTCGACATCACTCTCGTCATCATCACTCAGAGAGAGGCGGAGAGCGTGGGACTTGCGCCGAAGAGGTGGATCCCTTGACTCTGCCTCGGAGTCAGCCCCCTTTTCACGCTCCCCTTCCTCCCTCTCTTTGCTGGAGTCGCCGGAGGACACGTCTACCAGGTCCTCGGGAGCCTCCGCGGGCACAGGCCCGTCCCCGTTGAAGACGGGCATGGACCCCACAACCTGCTCCCAGTCCTCACGAAGGAACAGGGGCGTCGGAGCGCCCTCCAACCTTTCCACGTCACCCCCGACCAAGGACTGGAGGACCGCGGCCAGATCCTCATCGGCCAGGACCGCGGGGCTTGGGTGGGGCCTCCACATCGGAAGCGGGTACTGACGAAGTGGAGCCAGCTGATGCTCCAGGAACTCCCTCAGCAGCGAGGCGACGGTCAGCTTCGCCGCCGCCATGCTGGCCGGCCTCAGATCCGCGTCCATCTTCTCCAACACCAGCCTTGCACGGGGGTCCACAAGCTTGTAACACCCCAGATGTAACATGTCCCAATTTGGCAATATATCAACTTGACCTTCATCCAATTCTTGTGTGTTTTTATCATGTTTGGCCTCATCTTGTTTGGTTAGGTGTTTTTTTTCTTTTCATTGTCATGCTCACCTTACCACATTGCATTTGTGCCTCTTGTCATTTTGCATTCCATCCTCATCATGTGCATGTTGTGATCTCATACATATTATGTTGTTGCATGTTCAATGCATAAATCTTGCATCATCACCATTTCTCCTTCCTTTCCTTTCTTTCATTTTGCAAGTGCACCTTTTACCTTCTCCTTAAATGTTCATATTCTCCCTATAAATCTTGCTCCATGTCATTTACCTCTCTGCCAAATATCACCTTATTTGAAGTTGTTTTGGTCAGGTTCAAAAATGACCCAAGTTTGAATATTATTCCAACTTGTTTTATTTTTCTACCTCTAAAAATGCCCAATGCAATTTATTCAAATAGTGGATAATCCCAGGAGCTTGGGAGTATTTTCATAATTTCCAAATGCCTCTCCTAGTCCACTGGCCTTTTTCGTTTCTTCAGTTGGTTATTTAAATAATCAGAAACTGGAAGAAAATGAAAAGGGGGACTTACCTCTCCTTACCTGGGCCTTCCCCTCACCTGTAGCCCAACAGAGCGCAGCAGCCCCCCTGGGCCTCCCGCAGCCCAGCAGCCCATCCAGCCCACGCATATAGATGCGTCGTCAATCTCCTGTACGACGCGCATCCAGCAAGCCCACGTCGACAACCTCGTTGATTTGACGGCCGGAGAAGCTCCATAGACCCCTATAAAGTTGTCCCCGGTGCCCTAGGGTCTCCCCTCAACTGATCCCCCTCCTCTCCTCCCCTCGCTGCCGCCAGGTAAGCCGAGCCGCGCCTCGCCGTCGCCCTGCCCACCATGAACCGACCGAGCTTCGGCTCGAGCTCGGGATAGCCGTCACCGGCGTGCACTCCGACCACCTCCGCCTCGCCAACATCCTCCGTCTTCCTCCACGACGTCGACTATGTCCCCTTCGTCCTCTTCCTCGCCTGGGATCGTCAAGTCCGGCTACCTCCTCGTCGTCCTCTTCCTCCCCTGCTTCGCGGACAGCAGCCCCGCCAAGTTCAGAGCTCCGTCGCGTCATCTCTGGCTCGTCTTCGTCGACCCCATCGTGTCCTAGGGTGAGCTTGGTAACGCACCTCCCTCTCCCATCCATCCCATGGCATGTAGGCACCCGTAGGACTCGCCTGGTCCGTGTCTTTGCCGCGCCCACAATGCTCCGACGAAGCCTGAAGTTTATTGTTGTGCGTATCTTGCTGTAGCGCACCCGCACGTCCCAGCGCTCCTGTTCTAGCCTAGCCGCATTTCTCCTCACTGCGCTTGCCTCACACGCTCGCCCGCGCTGGAAAGCAAGGAGCAGCGGCCTCGTCCAGTTTTGCCGCTATCGTACCCGAGGCAAGATCGAGCTCATGCTCGAGTCCCGCATGCACACGCCTTCCATTGCTTGCGCCGCTGCACCCGCACTCCCTTGCACATCCCGCATGCCTGCCGCCGCAACCCAGGCCCCGCCGTCGCCGTTGCTGCCGCCGATGGCGTCGTCGTTTTCTTCTGTGTCTTGGAGAAGAAGAAGTCAGGGCTATGTGGCTTGGTCAAGTAGGCCAGAGCCCCTTCCCAACCAACAGCCTAGCCTAGCCGAGCTGGTTTGCACCCCACGCGCCCACTGCAGCGACCTGGGTTCGAATCCCAAGGGCGCCCCTTTTATTTCCTCTGTTGATATTTTAGCAGTAGTCTCTATGACAGAAGGGTCCCACTAATCAGCCTCTCAGCGCCCTCCTCCTTCTATTTTTTTCACCTTATCCCCGCGCTTTCCATTTCTGGATAGCCCTCTCTTTCCATTTCAGGCAAGTCCAAATCTGGACATTTCATTTCTGGAATTTTGCCAATTCTGTCAATAGCCATTTTAGGCAGGTTTTAACTAATCGCACTTGTGATGATTTTTCTATAGCAACCCCAACATATTATATATGTTTTTGGGGTAGAAAAATCCCACCAATCCAGTGGTGGCATTAGTTTCTGCATTTGAGCAAGTTCATGAACATGTCATCTCACTTCATGTTGTTGTTTTGTCTTTTATGTATTTGTTCATGCAAATATGCTAGGTGGTTGTTTTGCACATGGATAGCTTCATTTTCATGCCTACTTCATGCTAGTACTTGTTCCATGCCATGACATGCCTGGTAGTGAGTTATTCAAGCTTATAAAGATGCCATGTTGAATCTGTTTTTGCCATGTCCTGAAACTTCACTAAGTCTGGATCTGTTAACGAAACTTGCTATGTTTACGTGGCTGCCATCATATTTTCTGTTCCTTTTTGGCTTATGGTCAGTAAGGGACTTTTGGTCTATGCTTTGCGTAGATTCATGCCATGCCTTATTTTGCTATTATAAGTTCCTGTAGCATGTTGATAACCTGCTCTGAACATTGCTTCGTGATGCTGTTTACGCCATGTCCAACCTGATATTTTTTTTGCACTTTCACCATGCTTGTTTGAACCTGTTATGATGTGATTTAGCCATAGCTCAGTGTTACTCTTTTGTTAAGCATCTCCTGTAGATCACTGCCATATGTTTTGTTTTTATGTTGGGGTGCTGTAGCATAGTTTCTTGTTGCATGCTAAGTAGCATCGTGCTGTTAATCGCAGCTTTGTGCCATTCTTGTTTTGCTTGCCATTTACAAACCGTGCATCCGTTCCCGGTGATCTTTATATCGATTTCAACCGAAATCATCTCTTCTTTCCAGCGGCATACTTGGTTTGCCAAGTTGATGCCTCGTTCAATCATATTTCCTTCCAAAGCACGCATATGCATTGCATATCACATCTCGCATAGCATGACATGTATTGCATCATGTTGCTTGTGCATTGCACCGTGATTTATTGTGGTTCCTTTGCTTGTGCTCTTGCTTTGGGTAGAGCCGGGAGACGAGTACGTGCAAGAGGAACCTGTTGAGTACGCTTACGAGGATCCAGCCTTCGACAACTCTGAGAACCTTGCAGGCAAGATGACCATACCTTCGATATCACTTCTATCTTTGCTTGCTAGTACTCGCTCTATCGCTATGTTAGCTCTACCTGCCATTGTTTATCATGCCTCCCTATTGCCATGTCAAACCTCTAACCATTCTGTCCTAGCAACCGTTGTTTGGCTATGTCACCGGTTTTGCTCAGCCCCTTTTATAGCATTGTTAGTTGCAGGTGAAGATGAAGTTTGTTCCTGGTCGGAACATGGATATTTTGGGATATCACAATATCTCCTGTTTAAATTAATGCACCTTATATACTTGGTAAAGGGTGGAAGGCTCGGCCTTATGCCCGGTGACTTGTTCCCCTCTTGCCGCCCTAGTTTCTGTCATACCGGTGTTATGTTCCTTGATTTTGCGTTCCTTACACGGTTGGGTGATTTATGGGACCCCCTTGACAGTTCGCTTTGAATAAAACTCCTCCAGCAAGGCCCAACCTTGGTTTTACCATTTGCCACCTAAGCCTTTTTCCCTGGGGTTTTCACGAGCCCGAGGGTCATCTTTATTTTAACCCCCCCCCAGGCCAGTGCTCCTTCGAGTGTTGGTCTGAAATGAGTAGACTGCGGGGCCACCTCGGGGAAACTTGAGGGCTGGTTTTACTCGTAGGATGTCTCATCCGGTGTGCCCTGAGAACGAGATATGTGCAGCTCCTATCGGGATTTGTCGGTGCATCGGGCGGCTTTGCTGGTCTTGTTTTACCATTGTCGAAATGTTTTGCGAACTGGGATTCCGAGACTGATCGGGTCTTCCCGGGAGAAGGTTTATCCTTCGTTGACTGTGAGAGCTTATGATGGGCTAAGTTGGGACACCCCTGTAGGGTATATAATCTTTCGAAAGCCGTGCCCGCGGTTATGAGGCAGATGGGAATTTGTTAATGTCCGGTTGTAGATAACTTGACACTTGACCCCTTTAAAATGCATCAACAACGTGTGTAGCCGTGATGGTCTCTTCTCGGCGGAGTCCGGGAAGTGAACACGGTTGGAGTTATGCTTGACGTAAGTAGTTTCAGGATCACTTCTAGCTTCTCGACCGATGCGTTGCTTCTCTTCTCGCTCTCACTTGCGTATGTTAGCCACCATATATGCTTAGTGCTTGCCGCAGCTCCACCATATTACCCCTTACCTACCTATGAGCTTAAATAGTCTTGATCTCGCGGGTGTGAGATTGCTGAGTCCCCGTGGCTCACAGATTCTACGAAAACAGATGCAGGTGCCGAGGATACTGGCGCAGATGGTGCAACTGAGCTGAAGTGTGAGTTTGATGAGGCCCTTGGTCGTTACTATGTATCGTTTCCAGATGATCAGTAGTGGAGCCCAGTCGGGGCGATCGGGGATCTAGCATTTGGGGTTGTCTTCTTTTCATTTGAAATTGACCGTAGCCGGTCTATGAGTGTATTTGAATGATGTATGATCTTAATTTATGTATTGTGTGAAGTGGCGATTGTAAGCCAACTCTCTTTATCCCATTCTTGTTCATTACATGGGATTGTGTGAAGATGACCCTTCTTGCAACAAAACCACCATGCGGTTATGCCTCTAAGTCGTGCTTCGACACGTGGCAGATATAGCCGCATCGTGGGTGTTACAAGTTGGTAATCAGAGCCATCCCCGACTTAGGAGCCCCCTGCTTGATTGTTTGCTGGCAATGTTGAGTCTAGAACAAAAATGTTTTGAGTCTTAGGATTATATATATCGGAGAGTAGGATTCTTTTTACTCCTCAGTCCCTTCATCGCTCGGGTGAGGTCTCCTGACGTAGATGTTTTGACTTTCCTCTCCTCAAATTTCACTAAATTTTTTTTAGGATCACGCGGGTATCTTGGAATCGTTCTGATAGTTTTGTGACGAGAACATTGTTCTTGGTGCCTCCTAACATTTAGGGGTTGTGGCAGTGTCCCGGGGAGTTGAGCTCCGAGGTGTTGTCGTCACAATTTTATCGTTGCAGTTCTGGAATACCTGAGTTTTGCCGACATCGAAAATCTCTTTTATGCAGTTGTTGGTGAGATAACCCCGATAACCCAGTACTGGGGCGAGCTCGGGAGTATTGCCATAACTCGTATAACGGATGCTTTTCGAAGGTTGAGGTACACGATTTCCGAAGGTTTCTTGGTTATGTGTTGACGCATGGATACAACTGGATGTAGGGATTGTTAGTTTGGGTGAGATATATTGCTTCCCCTGTATCCCCAACACCTGCTTGCATAACCAGAAAGTTTCAGGATTTTATAGGTGGGATTCAAGTAGCTCTAGCATTTCTTCCCACAGATATTTGGTTTGTGATTGGGTAATCCTTACCACTTATTTGTTCCAGTTGTACCTTGTTTATTTCATTCATCAATCTCTATTCAAGTGGCTTCTCACCTTAATGGACGTGTGATGTTTACTTTGGGAATTCATTCGTTCATTCTTGTTCGAATGTTTATTGTGAAGACTATATGTTGCAATTTCTGTCCGTTGATTCAACTTGTCTATCTGTCTATCAAGATGCTAACGGATGTCACCCTCTCAGGATGGCTCCGCCAACGCGTCAGAATCCGGAACGCAATGATGGGAGTCAAGCGAACCCTCCACCTCCACCTCCGCCTCCGGAGGCATGGCAAGCTTTGATGGCAGCCTCTAACGCCCATGCCCAGATGATGATCCAGCTCATGCAAGAGCGCAACCAAGGCCAAGGCAACCAAGGGAATCAAGGTCAAGGGCAGTTCAATCATCAACCTCTATTTCCTACCCTCAACCAGTTCAAGGCAAATCAGCCGAAGTCTTTCAGCTACTGTGTCGAGGCCACAGACGCCGATGATTGGCTTGTGGATATCAACAAGCATTTTAATTGCAGCAATGTCAGGCCTGAGGACTATGTCAAGTTCGCTTCTTTTCAGCTCAAGGATCAGGCAGCTGATTGGTTCCAGCAACACAAGGATTCCAGAGGTGGTCGAGTGATTACTTGGACTGATTTCTGTCGGGACTTTAAAGCTCACCATATTCCTACCAGTGTTGTTGAGAGCAAGCGTGAGGAGTTCTGCAATCTCAAGCAAGGCAACATGTCAGTGTATGAATACAACAAGCAGTTTCAGAAACTCGCTCGCTTTGCTAAGCAAGATGTTCCTGATGAGAAAAGTATGATCTATCAGTTCAGAGGTGGCCTTAGAGAGGATCTGCAGTTAGCTCTCGTTCTTGTTGGGCCTACTCAGTTTGATCAATTCTACAATATGGCTCAAGCAAGAAGGTGCTCAGCTCAAGCGTGAGGCTTCTAAGAAGAGAATCAGGGATGCAGTGCAATCTTCTTCTTCCTCACAAGTGGCAGCTAAGCAGCAGAAGTTCTATCTTCCTCCTCCTCCGTTTCGTCAGCCTTACCAATAGAAGAACTCAGGTGGTCGTGGATCTTCCCACCCACCCAACCCAGGCTATCAAAACAAGTCTCAGTCTCAAGCTCCAAGGTCAAATGCTCCTTATCATCGTCCGCTCTCAGAAGTGACTTGCAACAAGTGCCAGCAGAAAGGTCACTACGCAAACAAATGCTTCAATCAAAGGCGCCTTCCTCCTCCTCCTCCTGTGAGATCTTCAAGCAATGCAGTGGTCAAGCATAATTCCAAGTTTGCAAAGGTGAACATGATGAATGCAGCTCAGGCAGAGGATTCTTCAGATGTGATCATGGGTAATCTCTCAGTTAATGATATTCCTGCAAAAGTCTTATTTGATACTGGTGCATCGCATTCTTTCATGTCATACCCATTTGTATCCGAGCACAATGTGGGCACAGAGGTCTTGTCCAAAGTCATGCAAGTTGTTTCTCCGGGAAGATTTATGACTTCCAGTTTAGTTGCTCCTGATGTTTCTATTAAGATGGGTGACTATAAATTTCTGTCTTCTCCAATTGTTCTTGGCGACTCTGATATTGATCTAATTCTCGGGATGGACTGGCTTTCTAAGCACAAGGCTCAGCTTGATTGTGCTGCCAGGCAAATTCAATTGACACACCCTTCTGAGGATGTTATCATCTATGTCGCTCGTGATGAAACCATTCGGTTGTTTTCTCTCAATGAGAAGGGCGAATTGGATGCTATTTCTCAAATTCCAGTCGTTTGTGAGTACCAAGATGTCTTTCCAGAAGAGCTTCCGGGTATGCCTCCTCATCGGCCAGTCAAGTTCGTTATTGATCTTGAGCCCGGTATAGAACCCGTTTGCAAGCGTCCATACAAGCTTGGACCCAAGGAGCTGAAGGAATTGAAGAAGCAGCTCGATGAACAAGAGTGTCTGGGTTTGATCAGACCGAGTTCTTCCCCATGGGGTTGTGGAGTTCATTTTGTCCAGAAGAAGGATGGCACGGACCGACTTTGCGTCGATTACCGCCCATTGAACAAGAAGACAATCAAGAACAAGTATCCACTTCCCAACATCAATGAGCTTTTCGAGCAACTCAAAGGTGCTAAAGTCTTCTCCAAGCTTGACCTTCGTATGGGTTATCATCAGATTCGCATTCGTGAACAAGATATTCCCAAGACAGCATTCAGAACAAGCTATGGTTCTTATGAATATACTGTCATGTCTTTCGGCCTTGTCAATGCTCCTCCAACATTCTCTTGCATGATGAACTTTATCTTCAACCCCTACACCAATGAATTTGTTCTGGTGTATCTCGATGATATTTTGGTCTTCTCCAAGAATAAGCAGGATCATGCCAAACATTTGCAATTGGTGCTCGACAAGCTCAGAGAGCATCAATTCTATGCGAAGTTTTCCAAATGTGAGTTCTGGCATGATGAAGTTCTTTATCTTGGTCACATCATCTTCGCCAAGGGAATTGCTGTTAATCCGGCGAGGTTTCTGCAGTTGTGAATTGGGAACCTCCTCAGAATGTCAAGCAGCTCCGCAGTTTTCTTGGTCTTGCAAGCTATAGCCGAAGATTTGTTGAGAACTTCTCTAAGATTGCAAAGCCTCTTTCCAACCTCCTCCAAAAGCATGTCAAGTATGTCTGGACGCCTGAGTGTGACGTCGCTTTCAACACCCTCAAAGAGAAGCTAGTCACAGCTCCTATTTTGACTCCTCCTGATGAATCCAAGCCATTCGAAGTATTCTGTGATGCTTCCCTTCAAGGTCTCGGTGCTGTGTTGATGCAAGAGAAAAAAGTTGTGGCCTATACCTCTCGTCAGTTGAAGCCCAACGAAAAGAACTACCCCACTCACGATCTTGAGTTGGCGGCAGTTGTCCATGCATTGATAACATGGAGACATCTCTTATTGGGAAGGCAAGTGGACATTTTCACCGATCACAAGAGTCTCAAGTATATCTTCACTCAACCCAACCTCAACCTCAGGAAAACTCGATGGGTCGAAATGATTCAAGAGTACAATCCGAGTATCGAATATACCCCTGGCAAGGTGAATGTGATTGCAGATGCTCTGAGCAGAAAGGCTTATTGCAACAGTCTAATTCTCAAGCCGTTTCAATCGGATCTCTGTGAAGCCTTCCGCAAGCTGAATCTTCAAGTTGTTCCTCAAGGCTTTCTCGCCAACCTCATAGTCTCTCCTACTTTGGAGATCAAATTTGTGAGCCACAACTCCTGGATACCATGGTGAAGAAGGTAAAACGTGGTATTGACAAGGGCATTCCCAAATACAAGTGCTATCGCTTGGATGACAAAGATACTCTTTTCTTCGAGGATCGAATTGTGGTTCCAAAAGGTGATTTGAGAAAAGTCATCATGAATGAGGCACACAATTCCCTCCTATCCATTCATCCTGGAAGTACAAAGATGTACCATGACCTCAAGCAGTCATATTGGTGGACTCGAATGAAGCGAGAGATTGCTCACATTCGTGAATGAATGTGATGTCTGCAGAAGAGTGAAAGCAGAACACCAACGACCAGCTGGTCTCCTCCAACCTCTTGCTATTCTGGAATGGAAGTTTGACCATATCGAGATGGATTTCGTGACTGGTTTTCCTAAGTCCAAGCGTGGAAATGATGCTATCTTCGTTGTCATTGACAAGCTTACCAAAGTGGATCATTTTCTTCCTATCAAAGAATCTATCACATCAGCTCAGCTGGCAGAGCTATACACCTCCAGAATTGTCTCCTTGCACGGCATTCCACAATTGATATCTTCAGATCGTGGAAGCATCTTCACTTCTAAGTTCTGGGACTCCTTTCAGACGGCCATGGGCACCAACATTCGTTTCAGCACAGCTTTCCATCCTCAAACAAGTGGCCAAGTCGAGCGAGTCAATCAAATTCTTGAAGATATGCTCAGGGCTTGTGTCATCTCTTTCGGAATGAAGTGGGAAGATTGTCTTCCATATGCCGAGTTCTCCTACAACAATAGCTTCCAAGCGAGTTCGGGCAAGGCCCCATTCGAAATTCTCTATGGCAGAAAGTGCTGTACTCCTCTCAACTGGTCTGAGACAGGTGAACGCCAACTTCTTGGCAACGACTTGATCACAGAAGCCGAAGAAATGTGCAAAGTCATTCGTGAGAACCTCAAAGCCGCGCAATCGCGCCAAAAGAGTTACTATGATAGCAAGCACCGTGACTTGGCTTTTGAAATCGAAGACCATGTCTACCTCCGCGTCTCTCCAATGAAAGGCACTCGTCGCTTTGGTATCAAAGGGAAGCTTGCCCCTAGATACGTGGGTCCTTTCAAGATCATTGGCAAAAGAGGCGACCTCGGCTATCAACTTGAGCTTCCATCCAACTTTGCAAATGTGCATGATGTGTTTCACGTGTCACAGCTTTGCAAGTGCTTCAAGACTCCTGAGCGCACTATCAACTTCGAAGAGATCGACCTCCAAGAAGATCTCTCTTATCATGAGCACCCCGTTGCTATTCTTGAAGAAACCGGGCGCAAGACTCGCAACAAGTCAATCAAATTCCTGAAAGTGAAGTGGTCACACCATTTCGACCGAGAAGCCACCTGGGAGCGCGAGGATCACCTCCGTTCTGAATATCCGGAGTTCTTTCAGTCCTAGATCTCGGGACGAGATCCTCTTGTAGTGGTGGAGTGTTGTAACACCCCAGATGTAACATGTCCCAATTTGGCAATATATCAACTTGACCTTCATCCAATTCTTATGGATTTTTATCATGTTTGGCCTCATCTTGTTTGGTTAGGTGTTTTTTTTTCTTTTCATTGTCATGCTCACCTTACCATATTGCATTTGTGCCTCTTGTCATTTTGCATTCCATCCTCATCATGTGCATGTTGTGATCTCATACATATTATGTTGTTGCATGTTCAATGCATAAATCTTGCATATTCACCATTTCTCCTTCCTTTCCTTTCTTTCATTTTGCAAGTGCACCTTTTACCTTCTCCTTAAATGTTCATATTCTCCCTATAAATCTTGCTCCATGTCATTTACCTCTCTGCCAAATATCACCTTATTTGAAGTTGTTTTGGTCAGGTTCAAAAATGACCCAAGTTTGAATATTTTTCCAACTTGTTTTATTTTTCTACCTCTAAAAATGCCCAATGCAATTTATTCAAATAGTGGATAATCCCAGGAGCTTGGGAATATTGTCATAATTTCCAAATGCCTCTCCTAGTCCACTGGCCTTTTTCGTTTCTTCAGCTGGTTATTTAAATAATCAGAAACTGGAAGGAAATGAAAAGGGGGACTTACCTCTCCTTACCTGGGCCTTCCCCTCACCTGCAGCCCAACAGAGCGCAGCAGCCCCCCCTGGGCCTCCCGCAGCCCAGCAGCCCATCCAACCCACGCATACAGATGCGTCGTCAACCTCCTGTACGGCGCGCATCCAGCATGCCCACGTCGACAACCTCGTTGATTTGACGGCCGGAGAAGCTCCATAGACCCCTATAAAGTTGTCCCCGGTGCCCTAGGGTCTCCCCTCAACCGATCCCCCTCCTCTCCTTCCCTCGCCGCCGCCAGGTAAGCCGAGCCGCGCCTCGCCGTCGCCCTGCCCACCATGAACCGACCGAGCTTCGGCTCGAGCTCGGGATAGCCGTCGCCGGCGTGCACTCCGGCCACCTCTGCCTCGCCAACGTCGTCCGTCTTCCTCCACGACATCGACTATGTCCCCTTCGTCCTCTTCCTCGCCTGGGATTGTCAAGTCCGGCTACCTCCCCGTCGTCCTCTTCCTCCCCTGCTTCGCGGACAGCAGCCCCACCAAGTTCAGAGCTCCGTCACGTCGTCTCTGGCTCGTCTTCGTCGACCCCATCATGTCCTAGGGTGAGCTTGGTAACGCACCTCCCTCTCCCATCCATCCCATGACATGTAGGCACCCGTAGGACTCGCCTGGTCCATGTCTTTGCCGCGCCCGTAGTGCTCCGACGAAGCCTGAAGTTTATTGTTGTGCGTATCTTGCTGTAGCACACCCGCACGTCCCAGCGCTCATGTTCTATCCTAGCCGCGTTTCTCCTCACTGCGCTTGCCTCATACGCTCACCCGCGCTGGAAAGCAAGGAGCAGCGGCCTCGTCCAGTTTTGCTGCTGTCGTACACGAGGCGAGATCGAGCTCGTGCTCGAGTGCCGCACGCACACGCCTTCCATAGCTTGCGCCGCTGCACCCACACTCCCTTGCACATCCCGCATGCCGCCGCCGCAACCCAGGCCCCGCCGTCGCTGTTGCTGCCGCCGACGGCGTCGTCGTTTTCTTCTGTGTCTTGGAGAAGAAGAAGTCATGGCTATGTGGCTTGGTCAAGTAGACCAGAGCCCCTTCCCAACCAACAGCCTAGCCTAGCCGAGCTGGTTTGCACCCCACGCGCCCACTGCAGCGACCTGGGTTCAAATCCCAGGCGCGCCCCTTTTATTTCCTCTGTTGATATTTTAGCAGTAGTCTCTATGACAGAAGGGTCCCACCAGTCAGCCTCTCAGCGCCCTCCTCCTTCTATTTTTTTCACCTTATCCCCGCGCTTTCCATTTCTGGATAGCCCTCTCTTTCCATTTCAGGCAAGTCCAAATCTGGACATTTCATTTCTGGAATTTTGCCAATTCTGTCAATAGCCATTTTAGGCAGGTTTTAACTAATCGCACTTGTGATGATTTTTCTACAGCAACCCCAACATATTATATATGTTTTGGGGTAGAAAAATCCCACCAATCCAGTGGTGGCATTAGTTTCTGCATTTGAGCAAGTTCATGAACATGTCATCTCACTTCATGTTGTTGTTTTGTCTTTTATGTGTTTGTTCATGCAAATATGCTAGGTGGTTGTTTTGCACATGGATAGCTTCATTTTCATGCCTACTTCATGCTAGTACTTGTTCCATGCCATGACATGCCTAGTAGTGAGTTATTCAAGCTTGTAAAGATGCCATGTTGAATCTGTTTTTGCCATGTCCTGAAACTTCACTAAGTCTGGATCTGTTAACGAAACTTGCTATGTTTACGTGGCTGCCATCATATTTTCTGTTCCTTTTTGGCTTATGGTTAGTAAGGGACTTTTGATCTATGCTTTGAGTAGATTCATGCCATACCTTATTTTGATATTATAAGTTCCTGTAGCATGTTGATAACCTGCTCTGAACATTGCGTCGTGATGCTGTTTACGCCATGTCCAACCTGATATTTTTTTTGCACTTTCACCATGCTTGTTTGAACCTGTTATGATGTGATTTAGCCGTAGCTCAGTGTTCCTCTTTTGTTAAGCATCTCCTGTAGATCACTGCCATATGTTTTGTTTTTATGTTGGGGTGCTATAGCATAGTTTCTTGTTGCATGCTAAGTAGCATCGTGCTGTTAATCGCAGCTTTGTGCCATTCTTGTTTTGCTTGCCATTTGCAAACCGTGCATCCGTTCCGGTGATCTTTATATCGATTTCAACCGAAATCATCTCTTCTTTCCAGCGGCATACTTGGTTTGCCAAGTTGATGCCTCGTTCAATCATCTTTCCTTCCGAAGCACGCATATGCATTACATATCACATCTCGCATAGCATGACATGTATTGCATCATGTTGCTTGTGCATTGCATCGTGATTTATTGTGGTTCCTTTGCTTGTGCTCTTGCTTTGGGTAGAGCCGGGACACGAGTACGTGCACGAGGAACCTGTTGAGTACGCTTGCAAGGATCCAGCCTTCGACAACTTTGAGAACCTTGCAGGCAAGATGACCATACCTTCGATATCACTTCTATCTTTGCTTGCTAGTACTCGCTCTATCGCTATGTTAGCTCTACCTGCCATTGTTTATCATGCCTCCCTATTGCCATGTCAAACCTCTAACCATTCTGTCCTAGCAACCGTTGTTTGGCTATGTCACCGGTTTTGCTCAGCCCCTTTTATAGCATTGTTAGTTGCAGGTGAAGATGAAGTTTGTTCATGGTCGGAACATGGATATTTTGGGATATCACAATATCTCCTGTTTAAATTAATGCACCTTATATACTTGGTAAAGGGTGGAAGGCTCGGCCTTATGCCCGGTGACTTGTTCCACTCTTGCCGCCCTAGATTCCGTCATACCGGTGTTATGTTCCTTGATTTTGCGTTCCTTACACGATTGGGTGATTTATGGGACCCCCTTGACAGTTCGCTTTGAATAAAACTCCTCCAGCAAGGCCCAACCTTGGTTTTACCATTTGCCACCTAAGCCTTTTTCCCTGGGGTTTTCACGAGCCCGAGGGTCATCTTTATTTCAACCCCCCCGGGCCAGTGCTCCTTCGAGTGTTGGTCCGAAATGAGTAGACTGCGGGGCCACCTCGGGGAAACTTGAGGGCTGGTTTTACTCGTAGGATGTCTCATCCGGTGTGCCCTGAGAACGAGATATGTGCAGCTCCTATCGGGATTTGTCGGCGCATCGGGCGGCTTTGCTGGTCTTGTTTTACCATTGTCGAAATGTTTTGCGAACCGGGATTCCGAGACTGATCGGGTCTTCCCGGGAGAAGGTTTATCCTTCGTTGACCGTGAGAGCTTATGATGGGCTAAGTTGGGACACCCTTGCAGGGTATATAATCTTTTGAAAGCCGTGCCCGCGGTTATGAGGCAGATGGGAATTTGTTAATGTCCGGTTGTAGATAACTTGACACTTGACCCCTTTAAAATGCATCAACAGCGTGTGTAGCCGTGATGGTCTCTTCTCGGCGGAGTCCAGGAAGTGAACACGGTTGAAGTTATGCTTGATGTAAGTAGTTTCAGGATCACTTCTTGATCACTTCTAGCTTCTCGACCGATGCGTTGCTTCTCTTCTCGCTCTCACTTGCATATGTTAGCCACCATATATGCTTAGTGCTTGCCGCAGCTCCACCATATTACCCCTTACCTACCTATGAGCTTAAATAGTCTTGATCTCGCGGGTGTGAGATTGCTGAGTCCCCGTGGCTCACAGATTCTACCAAAACAGATGCAGGTGCCGAGGATACTGGCGCAGATGGTGCAACTGAGCTGAAGTGTGAGTTTGATGAGGCCCTTGGTCGTTACTATGTATCGTTTCCAGATGATCAGTAGTGGAGCCCAGTCGGGGCGATCGGGGATCTAGCATTTGGGGTTGTCTTCTTTTCATTTGAAATTGACCGTAGCCGGTCTATGAGTGTATTTGAATGATGTATGATCTTAATTTATGTATTGTGTGAAGTGGCGATTGTAAGCCAACTCTCTTTATCCCATTCTTGTTCATTACATGGGATTGTGTGAAGATGACCCTTCTTGCGACAAAACCACCATGCGGTTATGCCTCTAAGTCGTGCTTCGACACGTGGGAGATATAGCCGCATCGTGGGTGTTACAAAGCTCCACTCGAGACCAGTCGTCAGAGCTCGAGGGGTGCACCGTGGGCAAGACCAGCCGGGGGTGGATGCGCCCAGCATCTACCAAGACCCACTTGCTCCTGAAGCCCTCAATCCTTTTCCCGGGGTTCGAAATGGCGATGGAGCTGTCGTACGCGATGAAGCTCGCACACGCAGAGACGGAACCACGAGAGGGCCGGAGGGAGAAGTAGTGGCACAGCAAGGCCACTGAGGGCTTCACCCCCACGTGAGCCTCGTAATAGTAGGTGAAGATTGCCAGAAGGAGGACAGAGTTGGGGTGGAGGTGCAGAGCTTGAAGGTTATAATGGCAGAGGACAAAAAAGAAGAACTCAGAGAAGGGAGGCACCAGATCGGCGACAATGGCGCTCACGAAGAGCGGATAGAAGGTGCTCACTTGGCCCTCAGGGAGGGCAGAGCCGGCCTTGAACACCTTCGCCCCGTCGACGCCCTGCGCCGCCGCCATCTGGCGCACCCGGGTAAGGCTCACCTCCAACACGTTCGGCGAGTCCAAGGCGGACTAATACCAAGCTCCGGCCGGGGCCTGGCGAGGCGCCATATCTGGCTAGGGCATGCGGGTGGAGTAGATCTGGAGATTTCGAAGGCAGGAAGGAGAGGCGCAAGAAAGGGGATCTGAGCAGCAACTGGAGAGAGCAAAGGAGGCAAAGGGCAGATGCCGCTCCTTATCAACTCGTGCGGTTGCGGAGATGCCCACGTCCAATCAACCGCCACGCGACGCGCAAGGCCGCAGGCTGTTAGGGCCCGCGACGCTTCGCACTTGCCCTTTCGCCTCTCTGCTCGGACAAGTCCGGGCGTGCCTTAGGCCCGGGGGCTACTGTCGGTGTTCTGGGAACAGGGGTCCCCAGACTTGCCTGCCTGCGGCTTGCGGCGTGGCTCAAAGGGGGCCCAACACGGCCCATCTTCATCAACACAAGCTCAAGACCCTCGCGAGGGGCCAAGCCTCACGGGGCGGACGACAAGGAGCTTCCTCAGGCATGGCCTCATCAGGCTGGCTCATGAGGAGGCTGAGAGTTCAAGGCGGGGTACCTCGCGAGGTGCCCATGATGCAAGCCATGACAACCAAGGGCGCCAGGCGGGCGCCAGCCCGCGCAGTATCCTTCTTTCCTCTTTGGTGCAAGGGGAGCAAGCGCAGGCGAGAGCATCAAGCAAAGGCATCCATTTCGGTGCAACAATACCAAGACCAGTCCAACGGCAGGATGGAGGTCACTGTGGAGCCCAAGCCGGCGTCACCACCAGAGCCTTTGATAGGCGAGGACCAACTTTAGTCAGGATAAGTGTACTAGATGTTCCCCTTCAAAATGGCCAATTGTTGGCGCCCTTCCCTCTCAATATTTAGGAAGAGGCCCAGGGCCTTTGCCTATAAATAGGACTAGCCACCCACAGGGTAGGGAGATCTAGAGAGGAATCCGGAGATAGGATAGGCACAGAGAATCAACCCCTCCAAAGGGACAACACCACCACAAGAACAGACCCTCGCGAGGCTGTTCTTCCTTGTATTGTTCATCATCAGCCCAAGAGGCAATCCACCACACCACACACTGGAGTAGGGTATTACACCACAATGGTGGCCTGAACCAGTATAAACCCTGTGTCTCTTGTGTTGTTCTTCTTGTAGTTTAGATCCTAGCGATTCGGTGAGGAACAGGTAGGTAGAAGGCGAAACCTCCGCGCGCACCCCAGTGTTCGAACCTCAAGGGTCTGCCAGAACCCTAAATCCGACAGGCTCCAGTCATGGAATTCACCGCCACAGATATATTTCAGCACTCACCCTTCGGAGACGTGCTAAATTCATTAAGGTCTCTCTCTTTGTCAGGAGACTCCTGGCCGAACTATGTCCGGCTCGAGTGGGAAGCTGGCGACGAAGAAATTCGTTACCCACCCACCACCCACTTAATAGCCACGGTCGATGACTTGACCGACGTGCTTAACTTCGACTCCGAAGACATCGAAGGTATAGACGAGGATGCGGGAGAAGAACATGAACCACCGCTCACAGGGCGCTGGACGGCCACCTCTTCATATGATATATATATGGTGGATACTCCCAAAGAAACCAATGGCGATGAGGCAACGGGAGATAACCCCTCGGGGAAGAAAGCAAAACATGGGTGTCATCGGCACCGCTCCAAGCCTCGCCACAACAATATCGGAACTGGAGAAGAAAATCCAGATGGTTCCGAAGAGGAATACGATCCTGATCAACCCACCTTCGAGCAAGCCAAACAGGAACACAGGCAGGCTAGCCCAGACGAACAGGCGACAGACGGATACTTGGAGGACGATTACTATATGCCTCCCTCCGAAGACGAGGTGAGCCTCGGTGACAACGAATTCTGCGTCCCACAGGATCCCATAGAGCAGGAGTGCTTCAAGCACATGCTTATAGCCACTGCAAGAAGCCTGAAAAAGAAGCAGCAGCAGCTCCAAGCTGACCAAGATCTGCTCACAGACAGATGGACCGAAGTCCTGGCGGCTGAGGAATACGGACTCGAACCCCCGAGCAGGGGATACCCAAAACACAAACCGCTAGAAGAAGAGGCCGAAGAGCCTGAACTTCCAGCACAATATGAGGCTGACCGGCCACCACGTGGTCGGGATAAAACGGCATATCAGGCCGGACACCAGCCCGCACCCCCACGCCGGTTCACTACGGCCTGGGGCAATGCGCAGGACCTGCGAGACATATTGGAAAACAACATAGGACAACCAAGATCGATCTACGGATCACGAGGGCGCGCCAGAGCTCACGACACCGATCGTCACGCCGGATACAATACTGATAAATCCGGCCGGGCCGGACATTACCGACCAGACCTAATCGGACTACGCCGCGACATAGCCCGGCACAGAGGCGCCGCACACCCCCTCTGCTTCACCGATGAAGTAATGGAGCATGAATTCCTAGAATGGTTTAAACCCGTCAACATCGAGTCATACGGTGGCACAACAGACCCCGCGGTGTGGATCGAGGATTTTCTTCTCCACATTCACATGGCCCGCGGTGACGACCTACATGCTATCAATTATCTCCCACTCAAGCTTAAAGGGCCAGCCAGACACTGGCTGAATAGCCTGCCAGCAAACTCCATTGGCAGTTGGGAAAATCTTGAGGACACATTCCTCGATAACTTCCAGGGCACCTACGTGCGACCACCGGATGCTGACGACCTAAGTCACATTACCCAATAGCCCGGAGAGTCAGCCAGGAAATTCTGGACTCGGTTCCTAACTAAAAAGAACCAAATTGTCGATTGTCCACACGCCGAGGCCGTGGCGGCCTTTAAGCATAATATCTGTGACGAGTGGCTTGCCCGACACCTCGGCCAAGAAAAACTTAAGACCATGGCGGCACTCACGACACTAATGACCCGCTTTTGCGCGGGCGAGGACAGTTGGCTGGCTCGCAACAACACCACGCCAGGAAACCCTGGCACTTCAGATATCCGTGACAGTAACGGAAAGCCACGGCGCAACAGACACAAGGGTCGGAACAATGGAGACAATGCTGAGGATACGACAGTTAATGCCGGATTCAGCAACTCCAAATCTGGTCAGCGGAAGAAGCCATTCAAAAGAAACAATCCGGGATTGTCCAGTCTGGACCGCATACTCGACCGCTCGTGCCAGATTCACGGCACCCCCGATAAACCAGCCAATCACACTAACAGAGATTGCTGGGCGTTCAAACAGGCCGGCAAGATAAATGCCGAGAACAAGGACAAGGGGCTGCACAGCGATGATGACGAGGAGCCCCGGTGTCCGAACACTGGAGGAAAGAAGAAATTCCCCCCCTAGGTAAAAACGGTGAATAGGATCTATGCCACTCACATCCCCAAACGGGAGCGAAAGCGTGCACTTAGGAACGTCTATGCGATGGAGCCCGTCGCCTAGAAATTCAACCCATGGTCATCCTGCCCGATCACCTTTGGTCGTAGGGACCATCGCACCAGCATCCGTCACGGCGGCTCAGCCGCATTGGTCCTTGACCCAATCATCAACGGATTCCACCTCACGCGAGTCCTCATGGACGGTGGCAGCAGCCTGAACCTGCTTTATCAGGACACGGTGCGCAAAATGGGCATCGATCCTTCACAGATCAAACCCACCAAAACCACCTTCAAAGGTGTAACTCCAGGGGTAGAGGCCCGCTGCACGGGCTCAATAACATTGGAAGTGGTCTTCGGATCTCCGGATAACTTCCGAAGCAAGGAGTTAATCTTCGATATCGTCCCTTTCCATAGTGGCTACCATGGACTACTTGGACGAACCGCGTTCGCTCGTTTTAATGCGGTACCACACTATGCATACCTCAAGCTCAAGATGCCAGGACCTCGCGGGGTCATAACAGTCAATGGAAATACAGACCACTCCCTCCGTACGGAAGAGCATACTGAGGCCCTCGCGGCAGAAGTACAAAGCAGCCTCCTCCGGCAAATAGCCAATTCGGCAACGACATCCCCGAACACCGTCAAGCGAGTCCGGAGTACCCCGCAACAGGACCGTCAGGCATGCCAGGAGCTCGATTAGAAACCCGGCCTCCACCCCAGCCCCATTCAAGCAGCGTTCATGCCACGCATACACAACTACACGCTCAAAATACCATGGGCATAGGTGGAGGCGAGACGACAATGCGGCCAGAGTGCAGTTCAGCCACCATGAGGCCCGCATACTTTTTTTTTCAGGACCCCACTTTCGGGCAGCCTCTTCAGAGAGATCAGATAACCGGACTCATTATAGAGGGAACACCAAGGAGGCAAGAAGCTTTGCACATAGGGGAATACTCAGGTGGTCTTCTTCAATGATTGTTATACCTGTTCTTACATACCCGCATATAGCTTGCCCTTGGATAGGACATGTGAAATAGTCCTATTTTTTTTCTGCCGAATGCATTAATTGTACTCCTACGTCTTGTCGTATTTGAGGTAGTACATAGCGTCAGCTTCTTATTACTATTTTCTTATTTGTCGTTGAATATTTATTCAATATTGCATCCGTACATCTTGGTACGCTCAGTTTGCCAGGGGCTTCTTATCGAGCCCCATACATGGCAAGAAAAGTCCGAACACTTTCGACAGTGCGGCACCCCGAACTTATAGCATTATATGCAGCAGCTCCGAATCATGTCTTGGGTCAATAGTTGGGTTAGCCCGGCTCCCTTGTTTTGGTACCTTACGTTCTGTTATATCGGCTAAGGTAGCGCAGGGAGAACTACTGCTATTGTGTGCCGGTTCTTCCGGACGAGCACCTCAGTAGAGAAAGCCGAAAATTGACCATCATAATGCGGCGAGAGCTGGTCGCTGTTCACGGGTACTAAAATCCCTAAAGATTGTTTCCTCTTAAGGCGAGGAATCGGCCTTGCCCGATTTAGGCGTGTATAACGCCCTAGTTCGGCCTTCCGAATACTAGGGGCTTCGCCGAAATTTAAAATTATAGACTTCTATCGCCAAGTGAGAGTTATAAAGCCGAATAGTCTGATTGCCTTGTTTGCTGCGCCAAACACCTCCTTAATGGACCAAGAACTTGGATAAAGAGTGTTTGGGTTTCCACGAACACCCCAGTACTAGTTACAAGGGGGTGGAAGCCGACAACTGGCCTACTTTCAGATTTTTGATAAACGGCCGCAGAGAAGGTAATATTTTAAATCAAACAAAGTGTTATATAGCACAAACAAACCCGTTCTCATATTACATGGACGACATGAGTACATTCACTCAAAAATTATGTTCTTGGGACATTCATTCGCCACAAGCCGAGCGCCTTTCATAACGCCATCATAATATTTTTCGGGGTAGCGATGCTCCTTGCCCTCCGGGGGTCCATCCTTCACGAGCTTCTCAGCATCCAGCTTGGCCCAATGCATCTTCGCGGGCAAAGACCCGTCGGGCACCCTCAATACATATGAACTGCTTGATCACTTCTAGGCGTGGACAGACATGGACCATCCGCTTCACCAGGCCAAAGTAGTTGCCGGGCAGGGGCTCGCTAGGCCACATCCGGACTATAAGATCCTTCATGGCCTGTTTGGCCGCATTGTGGAGTTCGACCAGCTATTTCAGCTGGTCACTCAGAGGCATCAGGTGTTCAGTCCCAGTATATTGAGACCAGAATAGTTTCTCCGTGGGGCTCCCCTCTTCAGCGCGATAGAACTCTACGGCATCCGAAATGCTGCGTGGCAGATCTGCGAATGCCCGTGGAGAGCTCCGGATTCGTGTAAGTAAAAGAAATGACTCCTCCACATGCTTGCTTTGCATAAAGAATGTCTTACCCTCCGCTGTCTCCTTGGCTGCCTGGATTTCTTGGAGGGCCTTTTGGGCTTTGGCCTTGGCATCCGCCGCGCTCTGGAGGGCCTTCGCAAGCTCAGACCCTTGCGTCTTGAAGTCGTGCTCCAAGGACTCGAACTTCTTGCCGAGCTCCTGGAGCTCTTGCTGTACCTCTCCCACCCGAGCATCTTGCTTCTCGCGCTCGGTGCGCTCCGTATCTGCCTTGGCTTCGGCCACGGACAGCGCTTCCTTCAGGGCTGCCTCTTCGGTCGGGGTCCCTATCAAAAGCCATGATGCTTCTTGTTAGCATCATCAACTTTTTCTCCTCTATACGACATACGGATGGGGTTTCACTTACCTTTGTTCTCCTCGAGCTGCTTCTTCATGAGGCCGAGATCTTCTTTGGCCTGCCCCAGTTCACGCTTGACTCTGGCAACCTCAGCTGTGCGTGCAGCGGCGGTCAGCAGCAGTGCCTGTTCGTTCACACAAACAATTACTATTAGATTCCTACGGTTTTTTAGTTGACCCTCCGTTTGGATTTTCTTTCTGAACACCAACCAAAGTATCAGGGGCTACTGTCTATCGGGTAATATTTCCTCACACTTTTTCATTACTTACCTCAAAGCTTGTTAGCAGGCTGGTGCAGGCTTCGGTCAATCCGCTCTTGGCGAACCGAACCTTCTCAATCACCGTACTCATGAGAGTACGGTGCTCGTCATCGATAGGAGCGCCTCGAAGCACTTCCAACAACTCAATCACCATACTCATGAGAGTACGGTGCTCGTCGTCGATGGGAGCGCCTCGAAGCACTTCCAACAACTCATCCGATGCCTCTGGCTGGGCAGCGGTCATCGGCACGGCCAGCTCGCTCTCCTTCGTGAAGAGCTGCCTTCTGGAATCCGGAGCCCTTGGAGGCTCCTGTGCAGTAACCGGTTGGGAGCGAGGCTTGCTCTTGCTCCTATCTTCACAATCCATGGGGGTCTTACCCCCCATGTGTCCGGCGCCCGGGA
The DNA here is from genome assembly GCF_002162155.2 of Triticum dicoccoides. NCBI lineage: Eukaryota > Viridiplantae > Streptophyta > Magnoliopsida > Poales > Poaceae > Triticum > Triticum dicoccoides. Next base: position 474,513,501 of record NC_041381.1, on the reverse strand, counting down.
TTTTGCCTTGGGGCTTCTTCGGAACCATCGCCTCCTGCTCTGGCATCCTCCGAGACAACACCTCGGTGTCATCCACAGGTCGTGGGGAGGTGGCCGTCGGGAGTGAATTCATCTCCGACTCGTCCAGAGACTCCTCCGAAGAGGACACCCCGAGACTGGACCCGGCCGAACTGCATATACGTGTTCGGCGTCATTACAAACCATGAGGTCAAAGTCGCATGGAAAAGTATTATGGAATGCGGATACTTATGACCTCACCCGGGGTTTGACCCTCGGCAGCCATGATACGTCTCCAACGTATCTATAATTTTTGATTTCTCCATGCTACTTTATCTATTGTTTTGGACTATAATGGGCTCTATTTTCCACTTTTATATTATTTTTGGGACTAACCTATTAACAGGCCCAGCCCAGAATTGCTGTTTTTTTGCCTATTTCAGTGTTTCGAAGAAACGGAATATCAAACGGAGTCCGAACGGAATGAAACCTTCGGAAATGTGATCTTCTCACCGAACGTAATCCAGGAGACTTGGACCCTACTCCAAGAAGTACCAGAGACGGTCACGAGGGTGGGGGGTGCGCCCTCCCCCCTGGGCGCGCCCCCCTACCTCGTGGGCCCCCTGACGCTCCACCAACATACTCCTTCCTCCTATATATACCTATGTACCCCCAACAGATCGAGGATAGAGCCAAAAACCTAATTCCACCACCGTAACTTCCTGTATCCATAAGATCCCATCTTGGGGCCTGTTCCGGAGCTCCACCGGAGGGGGCATCCACCACGGAGGGCTTCTACATCATCACCATAGCCCCTTCGATGAAGTGTGAGTAGTTTACTTCAGACCTTCGGGTCCATAGTTAGTAGCTAGATGGCTTCTTCTCTCTTTTTGGATCTCAATACAATGTTCTCCCCCTCTCTCGTGGAGATCTATTCGATGTAATCTTCTTTTTGCGGTGTGTTTGTTGAGACTGATGAATTGTGGGTTTATGATCCAACTTATCTATGGAAAATATTTGATTATTCTCTGAATTCTTTTATGTATGATTGAGTTATCTTTGCAAGTCTCTTCGAATTATCCATTTGGTTTGGCCAACTAGATTGGTAGTTCTTGCAATGGGAGAAGTGCTTAGCTTTGGGTTCAATCTTGCGGCGACCTTACCCATTGACAGAAAGGGTTGCAAGGCACGTATTGTATTGTTGCCATCGAGGATAACAAGGTAGGGTATTTATCATATTGCATGAATTTATTCCTCTACATCATGTCATCTTGCTTAAGGTGTTACTCTGTTTTTAACTTAATACTCTAGATGCATGCTGGATAGCGGTCGATGAGTGGAGTAATAATAGTAGATGCAGAATCATTTCGGTCTACTTGTCATGGACGTGATGCCTATATATATGATCATTGCCTGGATAACCTCATAACTATGCTCAATTCTGTCAATTGCTCAATAGTAATTTGTTCACCCACCGTAGAATACTTATGCTCTTGAGAGAAGCCACTAATGAAACCTATGGCCCCCGTGTCTATTCTCATCATATCAATCTCCATCACTTTATTTACTTGCTTTTGCTTTTACTTTTTCCTTTGCATTTTATACCAAAAATACCAAAAATATTATCTCTATCAGATCTCACCCACGTAAGTGACCGGGAAGGGATTGACAACCCCTAAGCGTTGGTTGCGAGTAGTTATCGTTTTGTGCAAGTACGAGGGACTTGCGCGTGGTCTCCTACTGGATTGATACCTTGGTTCTGAAAAACTAAGGGAAATACTTACGCTACTGTGCTGCATCATCCTCTCCTCTTTGGGGAAATCCAACGCAAGCTCGAGACGTAGCAAGCCACTCCTCGTCGCTGTAAGCGGTGGTAGTGGAGTGATCTAGAAGGGACGCCTTTCCCTTCTTCGGCGTCCCGGCCTCCCCCGACAAGGCGGCCTTCCTTCTCTTCTCCTCCCTAGTACGGGGAGGGGGCATTTCTTCGTGTTTCCCCCCGTCTTCAGGGGGGTGTATCTTTCTCGTCATCTTTGGAAGATGACTCTATCACGGCCCTGCACCGGGGACCTTTTTTGGTCCCCGCGGCCGTCTTCTTGGACCCTTCGGCCCCCTCAATTGAGGCGACCTTCCTCTTCCTCTCCTCCCCTTCATGGGAGGAGTGCGCCTCATCCTCTTCTGGCGAGGCGTCGGGTGCGGCCTCGCGCTGAAGACCCTTCCAGGTCCCCGTGACCTTCTTTTCGGCCTTTTTCTCTGGCACCTTGTAAGGTGCCGGAACCAGCATCTCCGCTAGGAGTGCGTCTACTGGGTCCCCAGGCAATGGAGCCGGACAGTCAATCCGCTCCGCCATCTCCACCCAATCCTGTTTGGTCAGCAAGGTGACTTAAAAATCCTCCCCCTAATGTACTAAGGGAACATCTCATAAATAGTCAAAGGACTTACCGGACTGGCAAGGCGCTTTGCGCTGAGCCCACAATCCTCGGAAAGGGGAGGAGGAACTTCGCCGATCTTGAACAGCACCTTCCAGATTTCTTTGTGTGTTGTGTCAAAGAGCTGCTGCAGCATATGGTGTTCGGCCGGGTCGAACTCCCACATATCAAATACCCGTCTCTGACACGGGAGAATCCGGCTAATGAGCATGACCTGGACCACATTGACATGCTTGATCTTCTTGTCCCTCATACTTCTGATGCAGGTCTCGAGTCCGGTCAGCTCCGTGGGTTTGCCCCAGGCCAGGCCCTTCTTCTCCCAAGAAGTGAGCCGCATGGGGATTCCGGATCTGAATTTGGGGGCCGCCACCCAGTTGGTGTCGCGCGGCTCGGTGATGTAGAACCACCCTGATTGCCATCCTTTTATGGTCTCCATGAAGGAGCCTTCAAGCCATGTGACGTTGGGCATCTTGCCCACCATGGCGCCTCCGCACTCCGCCTGTTGGCCGCTCATGATCTTCAGCTTCACGTAGAAGATTTTCAACCACAGGCCGAAGTGAGGTTTGATGCAGAGGAAGGCCTCGCACACGACGATGAACACCAAGATGTTGAGGACGAAATTCGGGGCCAGATCGTGAAAATCTAGCCCGTAGTAGTACATGAGCCCGCGGACAAACGGGTGGAGTGGAAATCCTAGTCCGCGGACAAAATGAGGGAGAAATACTACTCTCTCCCGAGATTTCAGGGTGGGGGTAATCTGTCCCTCTGCCGGAAGCCTGTGCGCGATGCTCTCGGCCAGGTATCCGGCCTCCCGAAGCTTGGTGATGTTCTCCTCTGTGACGGAGGAGGCCTCCACTTTCCTCCCGCTCCAGACATGTTGCGGTCCTACGGAGAAGTTGAGAACTTGGGCGCTGGAGCTCAAGGGTGCGAGAATGGATAAGCAAAGGAGGAGGAAGGCGTGGGTGAAAATGGGAGATCTCTGCCCCTTTATAAAGGCGATGTAGAATGTGCACCTCCCCACTTGCCTCTCGAAATCTCTTATTTTTCCAGGCGCCTCGATTGATGGCGCTGGTTTGGTTACCCATACTCATATAGATGGAGATCCCGTGATAAGGGGACACGATCTCTGCTTTGACAAGATGTGCCAAAGAAACCGCCTCGCAATGTGTGCGGAAGCAGGTTGTAGAAAACGGTTCGAATAATTACCGAGCCGTGGCGTGATGTCACACTATGAAGAGTTGTCAGCAGATCAGATTCGTGTATTATTCTCTCTACGGTGGTATATGGAATTTATCTTGCAGAGCCGGACACGGTCCTTGTGTTTGGAATTTATCTTGAAGTATTTGGAGATGGAACCCTCCTCGCAATGCCGAAGACAATCTACGCGCCGAACTCATCGTCATTGAAGCCTAGTTCAGGGGCTATTGAGGGAGTCCTGGACAAGGGGGTATCCGGACAGCCGGACTATATACTTTGGCCGGACTGTTGGACTATGAAGATACAAGATTGAAGACTTCGTCCCGTGTCCGGATGGGACTCTCCTTGGCGTGGTAGGCAAGCTTGGTGATTAGGATGTAAATCTCCTCCTCTATAAACCGACCCTGTGTAACCCTAGCCCCCTCCGGTGTCTATATAAACCGGAGGGTTTAGTCCATAGGACACAACAACAATCATACCATAGGCTAGCTTCTAGGGTTTAGCCTCTCTGATCTCGTGGTAGATCAACTCTTGTAATACTCATACCATCAAGATCAATCAAGCAGGAAGTAGGGTATTACCTCCATCAAGAGGGCCCGAACCTGGGTAAACATCGTGTCCCCAGCCTCCTGTTACCATCAGCCTTAGACGCATAGTTCGGGACCCCCTACCTGAGATCCGCCAGTTTTGACACCGACAGCCACCAATAACACTACTGACTCCAATGATGTTGTCATGGCGGAAGATAATGTGGTGCCTGCAATGAACACCGTGCATGAAGCCAATGATGCACCTGCACCAAATGTGCAGCCTGACGCCCTTACTAATGCCACTGCTCCTGTTCCGCCACTAAGGCCACACACCATTGAGCAAGAATTCTATCAAGGCGAGCTTGTCACTGTCAGATGGCCAATTCTGGTTCCTCCGTCTGCTCCCGGACCTCTGTTTGATTATCATGTGGAGCACATGCCACAGGTTCAGAAGCCAAAACCAAGGCTGCCAAGGTTTCCATGTACTACATCTGCACCAGGATCATTCAACGTCAATGGCTTCATTGCACACAACACTTTCTTCGATAGGACCAAGAACCCATATTCCAAGCCAAGAATATCATCTGATCGGTTCTAGAGTTATCAGCAGCACATCTATTACTCCTGTGTCCTATACAATCAAGGGCGCATATTTCCCCATATGCGTCTGGACTGCGAAGCCATTGCTGGACCGCCCTGCTTAGAAGAAGCCCTTGACTGTTTCAGAGATGCAGGCCTTCTCCAGTTTGTGACTGATAAGGATAATTGGAATGAAGAGCTTCTGCTGCAATTCTATGCAACTCTCCACACTCGCGGCTACAACAGGATCCGGAGACATGAGTCCTTGAGTGGATGACAGGCAATGTACACCATGAAGCCAAAGCTCTTGATATCCTTGAGCTTACTGTCCTGTCCACTCCAGGTGAACTATATGAACCTGGTTGTCAGCTTCACCGCAATGCATTGGAAAGCATCTTCCAGAAGCCTGAACCCAATATGATCCAAATGCTGAGTATGATGAAGCCACTGCCGCAGGATGCTGAATATCCCAAGGAATTCTTTGTTGAAGACCTAGAGTATCTGCCCCACACCATCTATCACATTATCAGGAGAACTCTATGGCCCATCAAAGGACATTCTTCCTCAGCAAAGCTTGAAGGCGCAATGAAGACATTGGTCTTCTATATTCTCAATGGCATCAGCTTCAATGCTCAGGATTTCTTCATTTGCCAATTTGAGGCATCTGGCTCAGACATATTTGGTCTGAAATTCTATGCTCCATGGGTAATGCGACTGATCAAGCTTCACTCTACTATTGACTATCAGCCCTCTGTTCACAACCATCTCATATTCTTGCCAGAGGCTGATATGTCTGTCGAAGCCATTTACCTAGAGCCTGCCAATGAGGCAATTTATCTTCACAATGTCGATCGTCAGAGTTTCTCTCAGCATGTTGAAGGAGTTGATGCTGCTACTCGTGTTTATACGTTGGCTGGCAATACTCGCCGTGCTCGTACTGAAGCCACTGATAGAACTATTGCTCCACGGCCTCAAAAGAGATCTCATGTGCTCAATGACCGAGAGCTTTTCGTGGCCTTGCATCAAAAACACGACAAGCATCATTACTGGCTAAAGCGTCAGATGCAAAGCCTCTTGGTGGATATTAATCGCATTCTTAATCTTGCCACCAAGAATGAGTTTGTCACTCATGAAACATGTTGAAGGTCATGGAAGAGTCTGACATTGCTCAGTGCTGAAGCTGATCTTCAAGACGATGGCTTCACAGAGAGATTCAAGTTCAATAGCACTCCTCCCAAGAATGATGTCTTACGTCGAACTCCATCACTCGAAGATTCTGAGTACTCCTCCTCTGCGGTAACTGTTAATGCCAGAGTTCTTGATGATGCTGATGATGCTACTTCACCACCTCCAACTTCGGTGCATATCGACACTGCACCAAGTTCGTCTGCACCACCAAACCTCAACGACGACCCTGCTGCCTCACCTACTCCTCATGGGAACGAGTAGAGACAATGTCTACAAACCTTTTTGGTCCTTACTGACAAAAGGGAGAGAAGCATATGTTGATAGTCTTCAAGCGGGTCCATATGGGTGGTTGCTATACTTTTGCCAAGTGTTTACAACTCTCGCTTTTGATACATTTGGTTCTTTGAGTTGTAACACTTAAACTTGATGGTCGTCTGCTACTTTTATGTTATTCTATGATGCGACGATAAATCCCGCATGAAGCCATTCTGCAGACGTCCATTTTTCATTATGCATGTCATTATTCTGGTATATCTGTTCATGCATGATGTATTGTCTTCATATGGTGAAGATGATCTCCACAAGTACAACTTGCCATGTGCATTTGCATTCCAATGCAAAACATTTATATGCACATCTTCAGGGGGAGCCTTTTCGCCACCTATTAAGACAATATCTTAATCCTTTACAATTTCACATACTTTTATCCCCGTCAAAAACTTCAACCAGTTTGTCATCAATCACCAAAAAGGGGGAGATTGTAAGTGCATCTAGTGCCACCCCTAGTTGGTTTTGGAGTATTGACGATAAACCTGGTTGAGGGACTAATGTGTTTGTGAGAATTGCAGGATAACACAGGTAGTAGTCCCTCATTGATTCGGTTTACCTACCGGAGATGACCCCTAAAAATGTGTGAAGACATTGAAGACAATGGTGGTCTGTGAAGCTATTCACGTTGAAGACTATGACATGAGAAGACATCGCATGAAGACTATGGAGCGTGAAGACTTAGTTGTTTTGTTGTTTCCTTTTCTGCTTTGTTGAGTCATAGGAACCACCGCACTGTTAAGTGGGGTCCAAGTGAACAAAGTCAGAGTGACTGAAGTGATGCTCAACCAAATCCTATGTCTTCGAGCGAAGACAATGAGAGCAAATCTTATCCAGAGTCGGCTGAGTCAGCTTTACTTGTAGCCCAAGTCAAGCTGCCGCGTGTGTTTGAAATCTGACCGTTGGGACACATGTTAGTTCCTTAGTGACCCAGGGTCATTTCGGACAAATCAGGTCGGGTTGCCCAATGGCTATAAATAACCCACCCCCTACACCATAAATTGGTGGCTGCTCAGAGTTAGTGCACGGCTTTTGTCGTTTGAGAGCAACCCACCTCCGAAGCATTTAAGAGAGAATCCTTGCGAGGACAAAGCCCAAACCACCCAGAGCCCAAGAGTGTTTGGCATCACTGAAGTCTTTCTGTCCGCATGATCTGAAGACTTGTTACACTTGAGGACTGTGAATCCTCCAGCCGGCTAGGCGTCGCATTCCGTGCATCCAAGAGTCATTGTGGATTGCCGATGAACAAAGTCTGTGAAGGTTTGGAAGTCTACCTTGAAGACTTACCAGAGTGATTGGGCAGGGACTAGGTGTCCTTAGCTCAAGGGGAATAAGGTGAATACACGGTCTTCTGAGTTGAATCTCAGCCTCCCTAACCATACGTACAGTTGTCATAGCAACTGGAACTGGCTGAACAAATCTCTGTCGTCTCCAAGCTACTGGTTCTATCTCTCACTTCTCTTTACTTATAGTTTGTCTTCGTGAAGTCATTGCCTGCTTGCATTATCTGTTTGACTTCACTGTGTGACTACTTGGTATGATTGGCTTCATACTATCTTCCATCCTGATCCTTACTACCTAGCTGCTAATAGTCTTCATGCTTTCACTTCATTGAATACTTGAATATGGCTTGCCTAGTGTAGTCTACCTTCCGTTGCATACGGATAGTGTCATTTCTATTGTTTGTCTTTGAAACTCCCAAGTTTTGAAGACTTTCATAAAAATCTCCTATTCACCCCCTCTAGTCAATAACTAGCTCTTTCAAAAGTGCATGAAGAAACTCCATGAAGATGGGCTTTTGGAATCACTTGATTATGAATCACTTTGTGCTTGCGAACCATGCCTCATGGGCAAGATGACTAAAACTCCGTTCTCCGGAACAATGGAACGAGCTACCGACTTATTGAAATAATACATACCGATGTATGCGGTCCAATGAGTGTTGAGGCTCGTGGCGGGTATCATTATTTTCTTACCTTCAGAGATGATTTGAGAAGATATGGGTATATCTACTTAATGAAGCATAAGTCTGAAATGTTTGAAAAGTTCAAAGAATTTCAGAGTGAAGTAGAAAATCATCGTAACAAGAAAATAAAGTTTCTACGATCTGATCGTGGAGGCAAACATTTGAGTTACGAGTTTGGTCTTCATTTATAACAATGTGGAATAGTTTCACAACTTACGCCACCTGGAACACCACAATGAAATGGTGTGTCTGAAAGTCGTAACCGTACTTTATTGGATATGGTGCGATCTATGATGTCTCTTACTGATTTACCGCTATCGTTTTGGGGTTATGCTTTAGAGACGGTTGCATTCACGTTAAGTGGGGCACCATCAAAATCTATTGAGACAACGCCTTATGAACTGTGGTTTGGCAAGGAACCAAAGTTGTCGTTTCTTAAAGTTTGGGTCTGCGATGCTTATGTGAAAAAGCTTCAACCTGATACGCTCGAACCCAAATCGGAGAAGTGCGTCTTCATATGATACCCAAAGGAAACTGTTGGGTACACCTTCTATCATAGATCCGAAGGCAAGATATTCGTTGCCAAGAATGGATCCTTTCTAGAGGAGTTTCTCTCGAAAAAAGTGAGTGGGAGGAAAGTAGAACTTGATGAGGTAATAGTTCCTTCTCCCGAATTGGAAAGTAGTTCATCACAGAAATCAGTCCCAGTGATTCCTACACCAATTAGTGAGGAAGATGATGATCATGAAACTTCAGATCAAGTTACTACTAAACCTCGTAGGTCTTCCAGAGTACGGTCCGCACCAGAGTGGTACGGTAATCCTGTTCTAGAAGTCATGTTACTAGACCACGATGAACCTACAAACTATGAGGAAGCGATGATGAGCCTAGATTCCGCGAAATGGCTTGAGGCCGTGAAATCTGAGATTGGATCCATGTATGAGAACAAAGTGTGGACTTTGGTGGACTTTCCCAATGATCGGCAAGCCATAGAAAATAAATGGATCTTCAAGAAGAAGACTGACGTTGATGGTAATGTTACTGTCTACAAAGCTCGACTTGTTGCAAAAGGTTTTCGACAAGTTCAAGGAGTTGACTACGATGAGACTTTATCACCCGTAGTGATGCTTAAGTCTGTTCGAATCATGTTAGCAATTGCCGCATTGTATGATTATGAAATTTGGTAGATTGATGTCAAAACTGCATTCCTTAATGGATTTCTGGAAGAAGAGTTGTATATGATGCAACAAGAAGGTTTTGTCGATCCAAAGGGTGCTAACAAAGTGTGCAAGATCCAGCGATCCATTTATGGACTGGTGCAAGCCTCTCGGAGTTGGAATAAACGCTTTGATAGTGTGATCAAAGCATATGGTTGTATACAGACTTTTGGAGAAGCTTGTATTTACAAGAAAGTGAGTGGGAGATCTTTACATGTGGATGACATATTGTTGATTGGAAATGATATAGAATTTCTGGATAGCATAAAAGGATATTCGAATAAGAGTTTTTCAATGAAAGACCTCGGTAAAGCTGCTTACATATTGGGCATCAAGATCTATAGAGATAGATCAAGACGCTTAATTGGACTTTCACAAAGCACATACCTTGATAAAGTTTTGAAGAAGTTCAAAATGGATCAGTCAAAGAAAGGGTTCTTGCCTGTGTTACAAGGTGTGAAGTTGAGTCAGACTCAATGCCCGACCACTACAGAAGATAGAGAGAAAATGAAAGTCATTTGCTATGCTTCAGCCATAGGTTCTGTCATGTATGCAATGATGTGTACCAGAACTGATGTGTGCCTTGCTATAAGTATAGCAAGGAGGTACCAAAGTAATCCAGGAGTGGAGCACTAGACATCGGTCAAGAACATCCTGAAATACCTGAAAAGGACTAACGATATGTTTCTCGTTTATGGGGGTGACAAAGAGCTCGTCATAAATGGTTACATCGATGCAAGCTTTGACACTGATCCGGATGACTCTAAGTCACAATCCGGATACGTACTTATATTGAATGGTGGAACTGTCAGTTGGTGTAGTCCTAAGCAAAGCATCATGGCGGGATCTATGTGTGAAGCGGAGTATATAGATGCTTCAGAAGCAGCAAATGAAGGAGTTTGGATGAAGGAGTTCATATCCGATCTAGGTGTTATACCTAGTGCATCGGGTCCAATGAAAATCTTTTGTGACAATACTGGTGCAATTGCCTTGGCAAAGGAATCCAGATTTCACAAGAGAACCAAACACATCAAGAGACGCTTCAATTCCATCCATCATCAAGTGTCGGAGGGAGACATAGAGATTTGCAAGATACATACGAATCTGAATGTTGCAGACCCGTTGACTAAGCCTCTTCCACAAGCAAAATATGATCAGCACCAAGACTCCATGGGTGTTACAATCATTACTGTGTAATCTAGATTATTGACTCTAGTGCAAGTGGGAGACTGAAGGAAATATGCCCTAGAGGCAATAATAAAGTTGTTATTTATATTTCCTTATATCATGATAAATGTTTATCATTCATTCTAGAACTGTATTAACCGGAAACTTAGTACATGTGTGAATACATAGACAAAACATAGTGTCCCTAGTATGCCTCTACTAGACTAGCTCGTTAATCAAAGATGGTTATGTTTCCTAACCATAGACATGTGTTGTCATTTGATGAACGGGATCACATCATTAGGAGAATGATGTGATGGGCAAGACCCAGCCTTTAGCTTAGCATTATGATCGTTTCAGTTTTATTGCTACTGCTTTCTTCATGACTTATACATGTTCCTCAGACTATGAGATTATGCAACTCCTGAATATCGGAGGAACACCTTCTGTGCTATCAAACGTCACAACGTAACTGGGTGATTATAAAGATGCTCTACAGGTGTATTCGAAGGTGATTGTTGGGTTGGCATAGATCGAGATTAGGATTTGTCACTTCGTGTACCGGAGAGGTATCTCTAGGCCCTCTCGGTAATGCTCATCACTATAAGCCTTGCAAGCAATGTGACTAATGAGTTACTTGCGGGATGAAGCATTACAGAACGAGTAAAGAGACTTGCCGGTAATGAGATTGAACTAGGTATGATGATACCGACGATCGAATCTCGGGCCAGTAACATACCGATGACAAAGGGAACAACGTATGTTGTTATGCGGTTTGACCGATAAAGATCTTCGTAGAATATGTAGGAGCCAATATGAGCATCCAGGTTCCGCTATTGGCTATTGATCGGAGATGTGTCTCAATCATGTCTACATAGTTCTCGAACCCGCAAAGTCCGCGCGCTTAACATTCGATGACCAAAATTTGTTCGGAGTCCCGGATGAGATCAAGGACATGACGAGGAGTCTCGAAATGGTCGAGACATAAAGATTGATATGTTGGAAGGTTATGTTCGGATACCGTAAAGGTTTCAGAAAGGTTCAGGCATTTTTTGGAGTACCGAGAGGTTATCGGAACCCCGAGGGGGATTAATGGGTCTTAATGGGCTTTAGTGGAAAAGGAGAGGAGGGCCGCAGGGTGGCCGCCCCCCCCCATGGCTGGTCCGAATTGGACTAGGAGGGGGCGCCTCCCCCTCTTTCCTTCTCCCTCTCCACCTCTTTCCCTTTCTCCCCCTCTTGGAAAAGGAAGGGGACTCCAACTAGGATTGGGAATCCTAGTTGGACTCCCCCTATAGGCGCGCCCCTCCTTGGCCGGCCTCCTCCTCCTCCCTCCTTTATATACGGGGGCAGGGGGCACCCTAAAGCATAACAGTTGTTCTCTTAGCCGTGTGCGGTGCCCCCTCCATAGTTTAACACCTCGGTCATATCGTCGTAGTGCTTAGGCGAAGCCCTTTGCCGGTAACATCATCAACATCGTCGCCACACCGTCGTGATGACGGAACTCTCCCTCGTCCTCAACTGGATCAAGAGCTCGAGGGGCGTCATCGGGCTAAACATGTGCTGAACGTGAGGTGCCGTACGTTCGGTACTTGGATCGGTTGGATCGTGAAGACGTTCAACTACATCAACCTCGTTGCTAGACGCTTCCGCTTTCGGTCTATGAGGGTACATGGATACACTCTCCCCTCTCGTTGCTATGCATCTCCTAGATAGATCTTGCGTTATCGTAGAATTTGTCTGAATTATTACGTTCCCCAACACCTTCTCCCCATCATCCCTCCCTCTCCTTTTCCCCTCCACCATCTCCATTAATGGCTCCCGTGTGACACCCCAGTTTTTGGCCCTTTTTCTTTTCTTTGGATTTTGAATTTGGATTTCTTTTGAATTGGCTCCATGGACTTAAAACTTGGGAATATCCCCATTCCTTCTTCCCCCAAGTGGTTTATCACTCTCAAATCTTTCCCAAGACCATGCCATTCCAATCCTAGCCCAACCCCAACCATTATTTCTTGAGAATATTTCTTTTTCTATTAAAGGAATAATCATATTTTATCCAAGGTTGTGAAGAAACCTATATTTCTGTCTTATCAGAAATTCCCACAAAATTGTCATAATTCCTTTGGACCATATGAACCTTGGATATGTAAATATATTCAAGATCTCATGCTCACAGTGAGCACACCATCCAATTCTTGTTTCTGATCACATTTTGACGTTGTGAAGCAACTATATTTTCTATTGCTTCATAATTTCTGAAATTTTACCAGAACATGTACCCACATATATTACTTCCCTCCACAAAATTTTAGCTCAATTTACCAAGCCATTTTCTCTCAAAAAATTCTCAAGTTTTAGTCTAGTAGGGATCACTGTGAAGGAACTACCATTTATACTAATCCAAATGGTATGAAATTTTACAGTGCCTTCCTATGCCCAAACCATCACTCTCAAAAAAATTCTAGCTCAATCCAACACTTCATGTGAGTGCGGTATTAAAATCTAGTTTCTGGACCAGTTTGTTAGTTGTGAAGCAATTTGTGTGCAGACTTGATCAATATCCTTCCAAATTCTTTCTAATGGTAGTCCTTACTACCCCTAATCCATGTGAAAACAATTTTCTATAATTAATCAAGTAATTTGACCCCTAGCATCTAGTCTAATCTTGCTGTAGCAAAGTTCAGTTGATGCTACCCTTCACTACAACTCAGCTTTAATCGAACCAATGACTCAATGAGGCTCGGTGTTGAAGGGACTACATGCTAGACATAGTCTGGGTGGCCTAGAAGCATCTCGCATCCAACAAGTGACTGGCATGTAGCCGATGTGCTCTGGATGTTGGGACCCTCTGTTACTGCCCAAATGTTGTGCTTGTGCCACCTCAGCTTGTTGCCGCCACGCCCTTGCTCCCCTACAGCCGCATAGACACCTTCAAGCTCCTCCAGACGCTGGCAAGCGACTCCCCGGAAGCAGACGTGGCACGCCCGCGCGGGAACAGTGGCACAAAATTTCCCCCTACCCCACTTAGTGTGCCACAACCTTGCTCGTGTGCATGGAACTCCAGTATATCCCTCTTCCATCGCCCTCAATGGCCCGTGCATGCCCTAACCTCGCTGGAGCTTCGACCGCACGCCCATGGAGGCTTGTGGCCATGGGCATCCTTTCGTGGCTATTTAAGCCGCAGCCCGAGCCCCTCCCACCTCACCAATCGCTCTCCGTCATCCCCAATCAACTCCTCGTGCTCAAAATTGAAGCTTGGGAGCTCCCCTTCCCCTCCTCCGTCCAATGCTCCATCGTTTTGTCTCCATCCCAGGTAGCCTGTTTCGATCTCTAACTCTCTCAACTACACGACCTTCCACTCTGTTACCAAATGTATTTACCTCACACACCCTCCACTACACCCCATGCCGAGCTCTCTCTCTCTCTCTATATATATATATCTATCTATCTATGTATCTCTCTCTCTCTCCAATCATTATCGAAGTTGGTGACCCCGGCGACCATCGGAGCTCACCTCTGTCGGAGAGGTTGCTGGCGACGTTGTCCGATCATCTCTCAGTGAGCTGCAGGTATGTGTGAGTTCGCCTCCGCGCGCCCAACCCATTCCCCTCGCTTCCCGGTACCACCACGGCCTCCTCGCTGTCATCTAACGCCGGTGAGCTCTGCCATCCCCTGCCTCCCCTTTCTCTCTCTAAAACCTGGCCGAAGGGCCTCACCCATCAGCCTCACTTCTACCTCACCAAACCATTTTAAGTGAAGGCGTAAACCCAAAGAACGCTTTCGATGTTAGCCCCTCGAGAATATCACAAATTCATTTAAATCCATTTTAAAGCTCGGATTTGACCAAACTTTGACCACTCATATCTCCTAATCTATAAGTCCAATTGAGCTGATTCTTTTTGCAATATTTTTCTTGTGAGCTCCTTTATTTTCTGGTAGAATTTGGTATTTTTCTCTATTGTCTAGAATTTCTGTACAGACGAAAATGCTTTATGAGTTATCTACAAATGCTTTCAAAATTATTTTCCAGAGTGATTTGAGTTGTTTGGTGAATACCATTAGTATTTCCTAACACCCTTGGAATAAGGCAAGCCACAACCTCCGTTTTCATGATTGCAATGCAATGCCATGGTTTAATTAAATAATCTTGCTTAAAATTCTAACTATTTAGAAATGATTTATTCATGGCATTACTTGGGGAAATGTTTGATCTTGATACTGCCATGAAATGATTGGATTCTTCATGACTACTTTCTTGCAAGTTGCCAGTGGACTAATAGGATCAATAGATGTGGTTTTATTATGATCATATCGAATATTATATGCTTATTGGAGTATTATTGGAATTTTCTAGTACCATATTTATGGATGGATCTGATATGATCAGTAGTTCACTATCTTGATATTGTATTGGATTAATAGGATCATTTGCTATGCATTGATCATAATCATATTAACTATTTACCTATGGAATTAATAATAATGATATGACTATATTATGCTTGGATTGTTATTTGGAGATTGCTATAACTTAGATCATAGGTTGATATATGTTATTGGAGTAACAATTATTGCAGAGATATATCTTGGGAATATATTCCATCATTTCGTTGATCAAGTGCCACCGAATCGAGCTCACTAGTGCAACCACATTTTCTTGGATGGGGAGGCCCTAAATTGGTTTATTGTCGTGTCTCTTATCGGTACCTCCAACGAGGGAAAATTATGTACGCGTGCTACCCTGGCCCGGTAGGCGGCAATAACCTTGTGAGCCCAAGTTGTATAGTACCCGGGTCCCCGTTTGGGACATCTTTGGTTAGCCACTGATTGCTGCTAACTGCGTTGGTATTTCCCCGGAGAGGAGAGCATGATGCAGCAGAACAAAAGTAAGTATTTCCCTCAGTTATGAAACCAAGGTACCAATCCAGTAGGAGGATCCACCAAACATTGTAAGCAGTACCTTCACACAAATAAAAAACTGGCAACCCAGTGCATAAGAGGGGTTGTCAATCCCTCCTCGGTATTGGGATTGATTAAATTGTATGAGATTGGATAAATAGATCTAAAAACACAAAATAAAAGAAGTAAAGAAAAAGTGCAGAAATGTATTTTTGGAATTTTGGATTAATAGATCTAAAAACAATATGATAGGAAATAGACCCGGGGCCGTAGATTTCACTAGAGGTTTATCTCAAGAAAATAGCATACGGTGGGTAAACAAATTATTGTTGGGCAATTGATAGAAGAGCAAACAATTATGAAGATATCCAAGGCAATGATCATGTATATAGGCATCACGTCCAAGATTAGTAGATCAACTCCTGCCTACATCTACTGCTATTACTCCACACATCGACTGCTATCAAGCATGCACCTAGTGTATTAAGTTCATGGAGAAATGAGTACTGCAATAAGAACATTGACATGATGTAGACAAGATCTATTCATGTAGGAATATACCCCATCTTTTTATCCTTAATGGGAACAATATATGTCTGCCTCACTACCCCTTCTATCACTAGGTGAGGACACTTCAAGATCGAACACATCACAAAACACCTCCTCCCATTGCAAGAAAAACCAATCTAGTTGGCCAAACCAAACCAAAGTTTCAGAGAAGAAATACGAGGCTATAACAATCATGCATAAGAGAGTTCAAAAAGACTCAATAATATTCATAGATAGATCTTATCATAAACTCGTAATTCATCGGATCCCAACAAACACACCGCAAAAAAGTGTTACATCAAATAGATATCCAAGAAGATCGAGGAGGACATTGTATTGAAGAACAAAAAGAGAGAAGAAGCCATCTAGCTACTGCCTACGGACCCGTAGGTCTATGGTAAACTACTCAAGCATCATCGGAGGGGCAAGGGCGTTGATGAAGAACCCCTCCGTGATCGTTGACCCCTCCGATAAGGTGCCAGAAAAGGCCTCTAGATTGGGTCTCGTGGTTCTGGAACTTGCGGCGGCGGAAACTCTGATCTCTCTGCTCCCCTAGGGTTTTTGGGATTTTAGAGTATTTATCGAGATGATAGGCGGTGGAGAGGGGGCCTGTGGGCCCCACTACCCACCATGGTGCGCCAGGGGCCTCTCCTATGGTAGTTCCTTGGCTCCTAAGTTGTCTTTTGTCCAGAAAGAAATTTCCAAAAAGTTTCGTGGCATTTGGACTTCATTTGGTACTGATATTCTTTGAAGTAAAACAACAAGCAAAAAACAACTGGCACTGGGCACTATGTCAATAGGTTAGTCCTGAAAAATGATATAAAGTTTGCTATAACATGAATATAAAACATCCAAGATTGATAATATAAAAACATGGAACAATCAAAATTATAGATACGTTGGAGATGTATCAGCATCCCAAGCTTAATTCCTACTCGTCCTCGAGTAGATAAATGATAAAAACATAATTTTTGATGCGGAATGCTGCCTAACATGTTCATATCATAAACTTTTTTGTAGCATGGACATTTGGACTTTTAGATGATTCAAAGCAATAGTCTATATTTGACATGAAGACATCAATACTCAAGCATATCAACAAGCAACCATGTCATTCAAAATATCAACGCTAAAGAAAGCTATCCCCATCCCATTATGCTCGATCATTGATCCATTCATGAAACACACTCAAATATTAACTATGCCCAATGCATAGGCATGGAAATAGTGTTCCCTAGCTGGTGCTTTATAAGAGAAGATGGAGACTCAATAAAAATAAAAATTGCATAAAGTAAATAGATAGGCCCTTCGCAGAGGGAAGAAGGGATTTGTAGAGGTGCCAAAGCTCAAGGCTTAAATTGGGAGATACCATTATTTTGAGTGGCATTCTTTTCCCTTCAACAAAAACGATTGATAATTCCCAATACTTTCCATGCTAGATAGATCATAGGCGGTTCCCAAACAGAAAATAAAGTATATTCCTTTTTCCACCATTCTTTCACAATCCATGGCTAGTCGTATCCACGGGTGCCTTCCATACCAACACTTTCCAGGGAATTTATTATTGAACAACATAAATATTTTTTTTGCATTTCGGGACTGTCCATCCCTATTACCTTTGCCACAACTCTCATGCAATGACAAGTGAATAAACACTCATCTTGAGAATAAAATATCTAGCATGGAAAATATTGGCCACTCCCTACCACTTCATGAGCGGTACGGGCACACAAAAGGGAAATTTATTTTGAACATTAGAGTTGGCACATACAAATTTTCTTGGAACGTCATGGAAACACCGCATATAGGTATGTATGGTGGACTCATTTGGCACAACTTTGGGTTTAAGGATTTTGATGCACAAGTAGTATTCCCACTTCGTACAAATAAAGGCTAGCAAATAGATTGAGAAGCGACCAACCAAGAAACAAAAATGATAATAAAAGAGCATTAAACATAACTAACACCAAATAATGCACCACAAGTAGGATGTAACTTCATTGCATAACTATTGACTTTCATGCTTGCATAGGAAATCACAAATATTAACACCAATATTCTTACTAAGGCATAATTACTCATTAACATGACTCACATATTATCATCATCATATCTCAAAACTATTGCAAGGAATCAAGTTTTCAATATCCAATGATCTTCATGAAAGTTTTTATTGTACCCCTCTTGAATATCTGCCACTTTGGGACTAATTTCATACATTGCTACTAACAAAGCTCTCAAACAAATTTAAGTGAAGAACGAAAGCGCAAATATTTCTTCAAAATAATTTTCATCTCTCAAAATAATATAAGTGAAGCAATGAGAGGCTATTTCTTTAAAACTAAAGCACCATCGTGCTCAAAAATATATAAGTGAAGTACTAGAGCAATTCCATGGCTCAGAAAATTTAAGTGAAGCACATAGAGCAAAACATAGCATAATTATGGCTCTCTCAAATAGAAGTGTCCAGCAAGGTTTATTGTGAAAAACTAAAAAGAAAAACAAGCCAATAATCATATAATACAAGACACTCCAAGCAAAACTCATGATATGTGACGAATAAAAATATAGCTCCAAGTAAAATTACCGATGGTCATTAGAAGAAAGAGGGGATGCCTTCCGGGCCATCCCCAAGCTTAGTTGATTGGTACTCGTTGAATGTTACCTTGGGGTGCCATGGGGCATCCGCAAGCTTAGGCTCTTAGCAGTCCGTATTCCTTCATCCATCGTGATCTCACCCAAAACTTGAAAACTTCAATCACACAAAACTTAACAAAAACCTTCATGAGATCTGTTAGTATAATAAAGCAAATCACCACTTTAAGTACTGTTGCAAACCCATTCATATTTTATTATTGCAATATACCTAATGTATTCTAACTTCACCATGGCTTATACCCCCGATACAATCCATAGATTCATCAAAATAAGCACACGATGCAACAAAAACAAAATCTGTAAAAAAACAGAACAGTCTGTAGCAATCTGAACATTGACCATAGTTCTGTAACTCCAAAAATTCTGAAAAATTAGGACAACGTAGGCAATTTGTATACAAATCTTGTGTAAAAAGTTCTGAGCAAAAGCATGTTTCTATGACTTTTCAAAATTCTGCTACTGGGCGCAAAAGTTTCTGTTTTCCAACAAGATCAAATCAAGTATCAGCCAACATGATCCTAAAGCCTTTACTTGGCAGAAACACTAACTAAATCACAAAGACACACTCTAATCAGAGGCTTAATTGTGTAAACACTCAAGAAAAGAAAGAAAAAGTGAAAAATAAATTTTATTCATTGGGTTGCTGATGTCTACTACGCAACTTTATTCTTGTAGACTCGTGTTGGGCCTCCAAGCGCGGAGTTTTGTAGGACAGTAGCAATTTTCCCTCAAGTCGATGACCTAAGGTTTATCAATCCGTGGGCGGCGTAGAATGAACACTATCTCTCTCAAACAACCCCGCAACCAAATACAAGAAATCTCTTGTGTCCCCAACACACCCAATACAATGGCAAATTGTATAGGTGCACTAGTTCGGCGAAGAGATGGTGATAAAAGTGTAATATGGATGGTAGAAAGAAATTTTTATAATCTAAATAAATAAAAACAGCAAGGTGGAAAATGTTAAAAGTGAGCACAAACGGTATTGCAATGCTTGAAAATAGTTATGTCCTTTCGCTAGTGTAATCTCTCAACAATGTGAATATAATTGGATCATATACCCATCCCTCAACGTGCAATGAAGAATCACTCCTAAGTTCCTATCTAGTGGAGAACATAAGAAGAAATTGTTTGTAGGGTACGAAACCACCTCAAAGCTATTCTTTCTGATCGATCTATCCAAGAGTTCATACTAAAATAACACCAAAGCAAATTCAGATTCATAATACTCAATCCAACACAAAGAACCTCAAAGAGTGTCCCAAGATTCCTACCGGAGAAACAAAGACGAGAACGTGCATCAACCCCTATGCATATATTGCCCCAATGTCACCTCGGAAATCCACGAGTTGAGTGCCAAAACATATACCAAGTGAACCAATACAATACCCCATTGTCACCAAGGGTATTCATATGCAAGACATATACCAAGTGCTCTCAAATCCATAAAAGTATTCAATCTGATAAAATGAAATCTCAAAGGGAAAACTCAATTCATCACAACAAGATAGAGAGGGAGAAACACCATATGATCCAACTATATTAACGAAGCCCGCGATACATCAAGATCGTGCCATCTCAAGAACACAAGAGAGGGAGAGAGATTAAACACATAGCTACTGGTACAAACCCTCAGCCCCGAGGGTGGAGTACTCCCTCCACATCATGGAGACCATAGGGATGATGAAGATGGCCTCCGGTGATGACCCCCACCTCCGACAGGGTGCCGGAATGGGTCTAGATTGGTTTTGGTGGATACAGAGGCTTGAGGCGGCGGAACTTTTGATCTATCAACTCCCCTAGGGTTTTGGGAATATTTGGGAATTTATAGGGCAAACTGGGGGTGCGGGAGGTCACCGAGGGGGGCACAACCCCCCTAGGCACGCCTGGGCTCCTGGGCACGCCCAGGTGGGTTGTGCCCACCTTTGGCCTCCCCTCTAGTACTTTTTAGCCTATCTTGGGTCTTCTGGTCCAAAAAAATTCTCCGAGAAATTTCGCTGCATTTGGACGTCGTTTGATATTGATTTCCTTGTGAAGTAAAAAACAAGCAAAAAATAGCAACTGGCACTGGGCACTATGTCAATAGTTTAGTCCCAAAAATGATATAAAGTTGCTATAAAATGATTGTAAAACATCCAAGAATGATAATATAACAGCACAAATACTTCATAAATTATAGATACATTGGAGACGTATCAGTTGCCTCCCAACAAGCAATATTGTTTTATGCCTCTAGCTAGGCATAATGCTTCAAGTATTGGGCATAATGACATGATGTAGACTAGATCTATTCATGTAGGAATATACCCCGTCTTTTTATCCTTAATGGCAATGATACATGCGTGCCTTGCTACCCCTTCTGTCACTAGGTGAGGACACCACAAGATCGAACCCATCACAAAGCACCTCTTCCCATTGCAAGAAAAATCAATCTAGTTGGCCAAACCAAACCAAAGTTTCGGAAAAGAAATACGAGGCTATAACAATCATGCATAAGAGAGTCTAACAAAGATTCAAATAATATTCATAGATAGATCTGATCATAAACTCGCAATTCATCGGATCCCAACAAACACACCGCAAAAAAGAGTTACTATAGGGGAACGCAGCAGAAATTAAAAATTGTCTACGCATCACCAAGATCAATCTATGGAGTAATCTAGCAACAAGGGAAGGGGAGTGCATCTACATACCCTTGTAGATTGCTAAGCGGAAGCATTGCAAGAACGCGGATGAGGTAGTCGTACTCGTGGCAATTCAAATCGTGGTCGATTCCGATCTAAGCACCGAACAACGGCACCTCCGCGTTCAACACACGTGCAGCCCGGTGACGTCTCCCATGCCTTGATCTAGCAAGGAGAGAGGGAGAGGTTGGGGAAGACTCCGTCCAGCAGCAGCACAACGGCATGGTGGTGGTGGAGGAGCGCGGTACTCCAGCAGGGCTTTGCCAAGCACTATGAGAGACGAGGAGGGAGAGAGGTAGTGTTGCGCCTTGGGAGAGAGAGACTCATGTGTTGGGCAGCCCCAAAACCTCCACTTTATATAGGGGCAAGGGGGAGGGGGAGGCGCCCTAGGGTTTCCCCTAGGGGGGCGTCGGCCAGGGCAGGTGGGATCTCCCCTTTGGGTGACTTGGCCCCCAAGCCAGGAGGTGGGAACCCTAGATGGGGCGCCCCAAACCCCCTGGTCATGGGGGAATAGGTGAGGGGGGCGCACAGCCCCTTAGTGGGCTGATTTGCCCCCTTCCCTTGGCCCATGAAGCCCCCCCAACACTTGCCGAGGCTCCCGAAATACCTTTCGGTCATGCTGGTCATCACCCGGTACCTCCGGAACACTTCCGGACTCCAAAACCCTTCGTCCAATATATCAATCTTCACCTCCGGACCATTCTGGGACTCCTCGTGACGTCCAAGATCTCATCCGGGACTCCGAACAACATTCGGTAACCGCGTACATACCTTCCCTATAACCCTAGCGTCATCGAACCTTAAGTGTGTAGACCCTACGGGCTCGGGAATCATGCAGACATGACCGAGACATCTCTCTGGTCAATAACCAACAGCAGGATCTGGATACCCATGTTGGCTCCCACATGTTCCACGATGATCTCATCGGATGAACCACGATGTCAAGGATTCAATCAATCCCGTATACAATTCCCTTTGTCTACTGGTATGATACTTGCCCGAGATTCGATCATTGGTATCCCGATACCTTCTTCAATATCGTTGCCGGCAAGTCTCTTTACTCGTTCCATAACACATCATCCCGCGATCAACTCCTTGATCACATTGTGCACATTATGATGATGTCCTACCGAGTGGGCCCAGAGATACCTCTCCGTCACATAGAGTGACAAATCCCAGTCTCGATTCGTGCCAACCCAACAGACACTTTCAGAGATACCCATAGTGCACCTTTATAGCCACCCAGTTACGTTGTGACGTTTGGTACACCCAAAGCATTCCTACGGTATCCGGGAGTTGCACAATCTCATGGTCTAAGGAAAAGATACTTGACATTTAGAAAAGCTTTAGCATACGAACTACACGATCTTGTGCTAGGCTTAGGATTGGGTCTTGTCCATCACATCATTCTCCTAATGGTGTGATCCCGTTATCAATGACATCCAATGTCCATGGTCAGGAAACCGTAACCATCTATTGATTAACGAGCTGGTCAACTAGAGGCTTACTAGGGACATGGTGTTGTCTATGTATCCACACATGTATCTGAGTTTCCTATCAATACAATTCTAGCATGGATAATAAATGATTATCATGAATAAGGAAATATAATAATAATAACTAATTTATTATTGCCTCTAGGGCATATTTCCAACAGTCTCCCACTTGCACTAGACTCAATAATCTAGTTCACATCACCATGTGATTAACACTCACAGGTCACATCGCCATGTGACTAACATCCAAAGAGTTTACTAGAGTCAACAATCTAGTTCACATCACTATGTGATTAACACTCAATGAGTTCTGGGTTTGATCATGTTATGCTTGTGAGAGAGGTTGTAGTCAACGGGTCTGCAACATTCAGATTCCTATGTATTTCACAAAACTTTATGTCATATCGTAGATGCTGCTACCACGTTCCACTTGGAGCTATTCCAAATTGTTGCTCCATTATACGTATCCGGTATCTCTACTCAGAGCTATCCAGATAGGTGTTAAGCTTGCATCGACGTAACTCTTTACGTCGAACTCTTTATCACCTCCATAACCGAGAAACATTTCCTTATTCCTCTAAGGATAATTTTGACCACTATCTAGTGATCCACTCCTGGATCACCTTTGTACCCTCTTGCCAGACATGTGCCAAGGCACACTTCAGGTGCGGTACTCAGCATGTCATACCGTATAGAGCCTATGACAAAAGCATAGGGGACGACCTTCGTCCTTCCTCTTTCTTCTGCCGTGGTCAAGCTTTGAGTCTTACTCAACTTCACACCTTACAACTCAGGTAAGAATCCCTTCTTTGACTAATCTATTTTGAACGCCTTCAAAATCATGTCAAGGTGTGCATTCTTTGAAAGTATCATCAGGCGTCTTGATCTATCTCTATAGATCTTGATGCCCAATATGTAAGCAGCTTTATCCAGGTCTTCCTTTGAAAATAATTCTTCAAACAACCGTTTATGCTTTCCAGAAATTCTAATTTATTTCGGATCAACAATATGTCATCCACATATACTTATCAGAAATGTTGTAGCGCTCCCACTCACTTTCTTGTAAATACAAGTTTCTAGCAAACATTGTATAAACCTAAAAGCTTTGATCACTCCATCAAAGCGTATATTCCGACTCTGAGATGCTTGCTCTAGTCCATAGAAGGATCGCTGGAGCTAGCATACCTTTTAGCATCCTTAGGAATGACAAAACCTTTCTGATTGTATCACATACAACCTTTCCTTACGAAAACTGGTAAGGGAACTTGTTTTGACATCCATCTGCCAGATTTCATAAATGCAGCTGATGCTAACATGATTTCGACGGACTTAAGCATCGCTGCGGATGAGAAAATCTCATCGTAGTCAACTCCTTGAACTTGTGAAAAACTCTTCGCCACAAGTCGAGCTTCATAGACGGTGACTTTACCGTCCACGTCCATCTTCTTCTTAAAGATCCATTTATCTCAATGGCTTGCCAATCATCGGGCAAGTCCACCAAAGTCCATACTTTGTTTTGATACATGGATCCTATCTCGCATTTCTCGGCTTCTAACCATTTGTCGGAATACAGGCCCACCATTGCTTCTCCATAATTCATAGGTTCATTGTTGTCCAACAACATGGCCTCTAAGACAGGATCACTGTACCACTCAGGAGTAGTACATATCCTTGTCGACCTACGAGGTTCGATAGCAACTTGATCCGAAGCTTCATGATCACTATCATTAATTTCCTCTTCAACAGTCATAGGTTCCACAGAAACATCTTTCTGTATTGCACTACTCTCTGGTTGAAGTGAGGGTTCGACAACCTCATCAAGTTCTATCTTCCTCCCACTCAATTCTTTCGAGAGAAACTCCTTCTCGAGAAAGGACCCGTTCTTAGCGACTGTGACACTCCAAATTTTTTTGTGGTTTTCGTTTTTAGGAAGAGCCTTGCTTGGTTTGAAGAAGGTCATTTAAACCCTTCTTAAAAACCCTCTTCTAAGTTTGCCCTCTCAAAAATCTTTTCTTGGATTTAGTTTCTTTTAAAAAGAAAACCTTTTGTTTTGGGGCTTTCATGTGATTTTGATCCATTCTTGTTTACCATGCCTCTTATGGTAAAACTCCCCCAAAACCCCTCCTCCCACTTTGGTACAACCCAAACATTCTGTCCAAACTAATAAAATCCATTTTTGGATTTTATTCCAATTATTTCTCTTCCCAAAATAATTCTGTCTTTTCTTTTGAGCCTAGGTGATTTGCAAAGCAAGTACCCTAATGCATTTGATTTTTGACCTCAACTCAACACCTCTGGATAGTCCTTTGTACCCACAACCTAGAACCATCTTGATCCACTCTTCCTCTTTTCAAATATTTCAAATTTCACTCTCTGCAAGTTTGGACCAGATTTGCCAAATTTGGTGAAATTCATACCTACACTTCTCCAAAAATGCCACCAAAATTCAGGCAACCTCTTGTTGCAATGAGAGACCTCTCCACAAAAATCAGCTCAAGGAAAAATCCCTACATGCCAGAATCATTCTGTCGAACACTTGGCATGCACTGTTTTTGTTCATATTCAGTAAATTCAGAGTTTCAGTGTCGTTTCCCCGACAGAACTTCAGTCACATGCCCACTGTGCGTTTGGCTCGATGCTCGCAGCCCCTCCCTCTTGTCCGGAGCTCCACACGCACGCTTGGCGCCTTCCTGGCGTCGGTGGCGCCCTGGCTCGCCTGCGCCGGCGTGCTTTGCGGCGGCAGAACCACCGTAACGGCCGACAGGGGGCAACACCGCGGCAGAACGCCGTTCGGCACTGCCCAACCCTCCTGGTAGCTCCGCGTGGCCATCTCCTTGCCAGCGCATGCATGCAGCACCGTCGCCGTGGCCTGGCACGCGCAGAGCGCGTTCTCTGCCGCCGACGGGCCGTGCTGCCGTTCCATCGAGGGCAGGCCGTAACCCTCCCTCCCATGCTGAGTTGGACCCTGAAATGGCACCACTGCTCCACCTAGGCGATGCTTAAGCTCCTAAGCCGACCGTCCAGCCACAGCGCCGCCGTAATCACCCGCCGGACTTATCCGTTCACGGCAACCGCCTCGGGCCGGCTATAAATAGCACCCCCCCGAGCTTGCTCTCGCCCCCGCACAACTCCACCACCTCACTAGACCCCGCCTAGCCACTGGGAGAGCCTCGAGGGGCCTTTCTTCTTTGACTCCGGCCACCTCCGTCCACCTCGGGCTCCGGCAGCATTCTCTTCGGTGAGAACTCCTCCACCGCCCTACTCTTGCCCGTAGCCTCGTACCACCTCCAGTAGGCTAACCCCCACTTCAATTTGAACACTGCAGCTCTCTCCGGCGAGATCCACGACTGCCCGAACCGCCGTCCGCTGGAGCAAGGGCCGCCATCGACATAGTGCTCACCGACGACCACCACCACCACCCACAGACGCGGAATGGTGCACTGATCACGAAGGTACCGTCCGATCCCCCTGCCTCGCCGTGGATCGCCGCCCGCGACCACCGCACCTCTCGGGCGCCGTCGCGCTCTGTATCCCTCATTTGAAAATTCAAACCTGAAAGGTGGAGCCCGCCTGTCAGTCTCTCAACCATTTCTTTTAAACGAAACGTTTTCTGGACTTTTCCGCAGAACCCCCTGGAAACTTTTTGTTTCATTACAGATGGGTCCTTGGACCAAAACTCTTATAACTTTTAAACAGAAAATGATTTTTGGTTGATTCCTTTTCTGTCACCTTTATTTTTCTGTCTTGTTTTTTGTCATATTTATTTGAAAAATATTTGGAACACTTTTCTGTACACTCACGGTATTTATGTTGCGTGCGTATTTTTCTTATACCGTAGATACCGGAGGAGGTGACGGAGCTGCAAACTTCACTCAGTTAAACTCTGACTACTCCGAACCAGGCAAGCATGTTTGAACTCTTGATATGATGAGTGGTTGTTGCAATTTTTGCATTTTAGTATAGTCATGGCATGTTTATGAACATTTCTTGAATGTTATATTTCATGCACATTAGTGGAAAGTAAGTTTCAGAAAGCATTATGTTGTTGGATACATATTTGCATGGCCATGTGATGGCATGAGGATGGGTAAGATGGCAGTGTTGTGACATGCCAGTCTTATGCCAGATTATTTGACTTCCGTGTCATCGTGAATCAAATCACACTTCCATTCATTTCCTTCCTGTACTATCACATGTTTTCCGAAAGGAATATGGCTTAGTAAGTTGCAAACCGTTTTCCTGGTACACATCTAATAGAGAGGCCGGGATGAGGGTTCCATGGCCCTGGATTAAAGCCCGTCATCCGGTCAGGGGGCATGGGTGTTTCCGGTTGGGACCGAGAGGGGGGCACCCCTTAGAGCACGCGTATAGAAATTTGATCCCATGCTATTCGAGGTTGTGACCTCCCCGTCTCAAGGTTTTTCTTGGACGTTGTCCAGGGTGATTCCTGGCATCGTGAGGTGAAATGGGTGTGTACTAGTTAAATGTGTTTCTACTGAAATACCGTAAACAGAACTAGTCCTTCGTGACTACGGAAATCCGTTGCCTGTGGTCAGTTCATCCAAACTCTGCAGAGTCTCAAATTCTTTCAGTTATCTTGTACTTTCTTCAAGTACTATATTCATCTTATCTTGTCAGGTATCAGCCTCAGTGACAAAACTCCGGTGGACAACATGTGTGATAAATCCGGTTAAAAGATTATTCTTGTGGATGGACTAATCTTGTTATTTACATTTATCGTAAGCCCTGTCTGTGATGTCGCTCAGACGTCCGACGGTGGCAAACTTGTATTTACATTTATTGTAAGCCCTGTCTGTGACGTCGCTCAGACGTCCGACGGTGGCATACTTGTATTTACTTTTACTATAAGCCCTGTCTGTGACGTTGCTCAGATGTCCGACGGTGGCATTTCTTTTATAAGCTCTGTCTGTGACGTCGCTCAGATGTCCGACGGTGGCATTTCTTTTATAATCCCTTTATGTGATGTCGCTCAGACGTCCGACTGTGGCATTTCTTTTAAAGTCCTTTATGTGATGTCGCTCAGACGTCCGACTATGCCATTTCTTTTAAAGCCCTTTATGTGATGTCGCTCAGACGTCCGACTGTGGCATTTCTTTTAAAGCCCTTTATGTGATGTCGCTCAGACGTCCGACTGTGGCATTTCTTTTAGAGCCCTTTATGTGATGTCGTTCTGACATCTGTCTGTGGCATTTCTTTTAAAGCCCTTTATGTGGTGTCGCTTAGACGCCCGACTGCGGCATGAATTTTATTTGTTTACCTTTCGAGGCGTCGCTCCAGATACCCGATCGGTTTTCATTTGTTTGTTTACTTCAAGTCGTGCATAAATATTATATATGTTGTATGAGCATCATTTTTATTCGTGACGCATTCATGCATTCATTGATTATATCTTTTGTCCGAACTGTCTTGCGAGTACTTTCAAAGTACTCACCTGGCTTGTTGATTTGGCCAGATGTTGATGAAGGCAATCTCATGGATGAAGAGTTTGATAGCGAGTCCGACGCCTAGAGGAGTCCCAGTCAGTCCCGCGCGATCATGTTTGGTCATTGTATTATCCGCTTCCGCAACCCCAGAAATAAATTAATCGAGCCTCACCTCGACGCTCGATGAGCTGCCAGTTAGGAGTCAAGTTATCCACCACTTTTTACCTCGAGCTAGTAGCATGCCACCACATCCCTGTGTTATAACCACCCTTATGTAAGATATTGGTGAGTTGGTAATAAATTGTTGAGCAGCCTCAGCTCAACCCTGTAATATATTTAATGCTACTGGTCCTCTGTTCATCAAGTATTCGTCTACCAGTGAGGATGACTTTTTCCTATACTGGGATTTAAAGATCGATTTTCTCAATAATTATTTATTGAAAAAGTCGGTCGTGACAGACTTGGTAACCAGAGCCAGGCTGACTGTAGGAAGCCACTAGGTGCGATCGCTAATTAGTTATTAGCATGATAGAGTTATTCATGTTTTTACAAATGTAGTCATTTTTCTGACAGTCAGCATAAAATTTATGATCTGATCACTTAGAATTTTTGCCTACTTTTGTAGATGGCCGGCAGCGACTGCGAGTCTCAAATGTTCGCCAACGTGCCTGAGGGGTTCGTCAAACTCCTCTCCTTCATCATTCAGGTCGCGATTGGGCCATCCGTGCGCCCAGTCTTCACACTTTATCCGCACAAGATCAACGACAGTCTGACCATGCACCAGGCCGAGGTGCAATTCAGGGGAGGGCGTGTTGAGATGCGCCGCTTCCGTTTCTTGGGGAGAGCCATGCCTACAGAGAGGCATGCTATGCAGATGGCTGCCCGCGAGGCGATAGCTTGTCTTCGGGATGTCCTTCCTGCAATGAAGACCCGTCGCTACCGCTACCTTCCATGCCATGTGCCTTACACCTGTCACTACTCATTCTCTTGCCCCAGAGGAGAGCGAGACGAGGCCTTTGAGATGCTTGTCGAGTACCTCCGATCCCTGGAGGCAGCCTTCGACAGCATGGTGGACGACCTCGTAGCTGCCCGCATGGACTCCGTTCATGGCTGTGCTGCTAACAGGAGGGAACTCCTACACACCGCTCCACCGCTGACTTTAATCTCGTCCTCAGCTTCTCATTTACCTACCATTCTCGCCACTGCACGTCGTCTGCCTACCACTGAGGAATTTAACCAGGCTATTGCACCCACTCCCGTTTGCACTGCACCACTTTTTGCACCCACTCCCGTTCGCGCTGCACCACTTTTTGCACCCACTCCCATACGTGCTACTCCACCTATTCCGCCCACTCTTATTCAGGGTACTCCGCCTACGGCACCTGCTCCATTATCTCAGCGCAGCGTTCCTCGACTGGAACCTATTAGCGAGGAGGAAGTTGATTCCCCTGTGTCACTGTGTCTCACCCTTGGCAGGCCAAGGGAGATCCTCACCATCTCCGACTGAGTACGCGTAGACGCCATGCGATGTACCGACTTGTGTAATATGTTTATATGTACATAGGCTGTGAGAAGTAGCCTGTTTGCGCAGCATGTAGGATCTGGAGAAGTGCACTAGTTTAAATAACATGTCAGGATTATGTATGCATATCCTGAGTGATGTAATGTATAATTATGCTTGCGTGTAAGATATGTAATAGTCCTTCTCCGCGCGCAATCGTGTATTTTTCAAAAGTATCCTGGAGTTTTAAAATTTGTTTTATGTGTGATTTTATTGACTTTTGCGACTCTCTTCCTTGTCTTACGAGTTTCACAAAATATATCCCTAGAGTGGAAGATTTCTCGTCCTTGGACGCGCTCCATGCAAAATCAGCCAGAGGAAAATTATGGCACACCGCAAAACCACAATTTCACTCAGGGACAGACAAGTCAACAGGACAGCGAAACAACTTTTACACAAGTGTGTCGTCTGTATGAACAGAGTCAGCAACAACACCAGGAAATGATGAACAAATTCATCAATATGGGAAGTAACCGTGGTCAGTATCAACAGCAATCCAAATTATCTGAGTTACAGAAGACGCGTCCTCCAACATTTTCTCATACTAACAAGCCTCTTGAGGCCGACGACTGGCTTCGAGACATGGAGAGAAAATTAATAATCGCACAGTGTTCAGACCGTGAAAAAGTATTGTATGCACCACATTATCTCACAAGAGCAGCCGCATCGTGGTGGGAAAACTTCCTGCACATGCACCCCAACGAAAATGAAATAACCTGGGATGATTTCAAAGAAGGTTTTCGTGGGGCACACATTCCTAAGAGTGTTATGAAAATCAAGAAGAGAGAATTTGATGACCTCAAGCAAAGGACCATGACAGTGTCAGAGTACAACAGCCAATTTACTCTGTTGTCTCGCTACGCCAATGAAGAGCGCATGACCGAGAGCAAGAAGATGGAAAAATTCTTGGAAGGCCTGGCACCCGCCCTTAAATGCCAGCTGGTTGTGCATACCTTTCCAGATTTTAAAACACTGGTGGATAAGGCCATCACTCTGGAAAATGAGCAACGTAGCCTGGAAGATTTCCGCAAACGCAAAAGGGACCAGACTACTTTTGCTCGCAACCCTAGAAGCAAGACGGAATTTCAGAAGGGTGGAACACACAAAACCCCGACGGAAAATTCACGTCCAATCAAGAATTTCCATGCAAGAGACAAGGAGTTCACCTATCGCCCAGGCGTTACTTGTTACGCTTGTGGAGAAGAAGGGCACTATGCCAAGCAGTGCCCCAAGCTAGGGAACTCAACCCCGAAGCTCAATAATGGTGGCAATAATTCAGCGCCCAAGCGAACCAATTTCAACCCCAATAACAACCATCGGAAAGGTCACCTGAACCACGTGACCCGAGAGGAAGCACAGAACACCCCAGATATCGTACTCGGTACGTACCCCGTCAACACAATACCTGCCATGCTTTTGTTTGATTCTGGAGCTTCTCACTCATTCATTTCGAAAAATTTTGCGTTGCAAAATAATTTTTCGATGATTCCCTTGGAAAAATCAATGATCATCAAGTCCCCTGGAATTAAGCAAGTGACCCAGAGTTACTGTCAAGGTGTGGTTATTGAATTTGAAGGATTGAAGTTTTACGCCAACCTTACTGTATTGGAAAGCAAAGGACTGGATGTCATCCTAGGGATGGATTGGTTAACCACCAACAAAGGTTTTATTGACTGCTTCAACCGGACCGTGATTCTCACACACCATCATGGGAAGAAAATAAAAGTTTCAGCCAAAGAGAGACAAATACCTCGGCAACCAAGATTAAATAAGGTAGACATTTCTGAGCTGAACAAGGTTCCAGTAGTATGTGAATTCCCAGACGTATTTCCAGAAGAACTACCAGGCATGCCACCGGACCGAGAGATAGAATTCAGGAGAAAGGATACATTCGAGCCAGTTCCTCACCTTGGGGTTCTCCAATCTTATTTGCCAAGAAAAAGGATGGAACACTGAGATTGTGCATTGATTATCGAGCTCTCAACATGGTCACCATCAAGAACAAATACCCAATGCCCCGAATAAATGATTTATTTGATCAGCTCGCACAGGCCAAAGTCTTCTCAAAAATTGACTTGAGATCAGGATACCATCAATTAAAAGTGCGAACAGAAGATATTCCCAAGACCGCCTTCACTTCCAGATATGGGCTGTATGAGTTCACAGTGATGCCATTCGGGCTAACCAACGCCCCCGCATATTATGTTCACCTCATGAACAAAGTATTTATGAAGTATATGGACAAGTTTGTTGTGGTATTCATCGATGATATTTTGATATACTCCAAAACACCAGAAGAGCACGCCGAACATCTCAGGATTGTACTCGGAGAACTCAGGAAACATCAATTGTACGCCAAATTCAACAAATGTAAATTTTGGCTAAGACAGGTGCGTTTCCTAGGCCACGTGCTAACCCAAGAAGGTATTGCAGTAGACCCGGAAAAAGTCAAGGCCGTACTTGGCTGGAAACCACCAGCTAACGTAACGGACGTACGGAGTTTCTTGGGAATGGCAGGCTATTGTCGGAGATTTATTGAAGGATTCTCCACTATAGCAAAGCCCATGACGCAATTGCTCAAGAAAGGCAAGAAGTTTGAATGGACAGAAGCATGTGAGAAAAGCTTCCAAGAGCTAAAAAGCAAATTAACAACGGCACCAATACAAATTGTGCCAGATATACACAAGAATTTTGAGGTATATTGTGACGCATCCCGGAAAGGCCTCGGATGCGTGTTGATGCAAGAAGGCAAGGTAGTTGCGTATGTCTCCAGACAACTTCGCAGGCATGAGGAGAATTATCCCACTCATGACTTGGAATTAGCAGCGGTCATCCATGCACTCAAGGAATGGAGACACTTCCTACTTGGAAATCGTTGTGAGATATACACAGACCATAAGAGTCTTAAGTATATTTTCACAGAGCCAGAACTAAATTTACGGCAACGACGCTGGTTAGAGTTGGTGAAGGATTATGATGTTGGAATCCACTATCATCCCAGAAAAGCAAATGTTGTGGCAGATGCACTTAGTCGGAATCCCAGCACGGACGACAACAGTATACCAAAGTTGAGGCCAGAATTTCAACAGGAATTTGCCAGACTCAATTTAATAATGGTTACTGAAGGCAGTGTGTCGAATCTAGAAATACAGCCTACCCTGATGGAAAAGATCAAGGAATCCCAGCACGGACACCCCAGCATTGAGGGCATAAAAAGGAAAGTGAGTTTGGGAAGAGCCTCAGAATTCAACATAGATGAGCAAGGAATATTGTGGTACGGAGAGAGACTATGCATACCAAATATGAAGGACCTTAAACAGCAGATATTGACTGAAAGTCACACAGCTCTGTACTCAATCCATCCTGGAGGGACAAAAATGTACAAAGACCTTCAGGAAATTTTTTGGTGGCACGGTATGAAGAGAGATATAGCCACGTTCATTGCATGCTATGACTCTTGTCAACGTATCAAGGCCGAGCACCAGAAACCAGCCAGGCTATTACAACCAAACAAGATACCCGAGTGGAAGTGGGACGAGATTGGAATGGACTTTATCGTTGGACTGCCACGGTCACGATACGGAAACGATGCCATATGGGTCATAACCGACAGATTAACCAAAGTGGCACATTTTATCTCGGTGAAGACAACTTACACCACTCAGAGACTGGCCAGACTTTATCTTGCCCGTATCGTCTGCCTACATGGAGTCCCAAAGACTATCATCTCCGATAGAGGCACACAGTTCGTCTCTAGATTTTGGGATCACCTGCAACAGGCACTAGGAACCCAACTAGCATTCAGTACCGCATACCATCCCCAGACTGATGGGCAGACTGAACGCGTAAACCAAATCCTAGAAGACATGCTGAGAGCCTGTGTCCTCACCTACGGAACCAGTTGGGAAGAAAGTTTACCATATGCAGAGTTCGCATACAACAACAGCTATCAAGCCAGCTTGCAAATGGCACCCTTTGAAGCTCTATATGGGAGAAGATGTCGTACCCCGCTAAATTGGTCAGAGACCGGAGACAACCATATCTTCGGCCCAGATATGCTCAAGGAGGCCGAGGAGAAAGTTAAAACCATTAGAGATCGACTCAAAACAGCTCAAAGTCGGTAGAAGAGTTATTACGATCAAAAGCATCGGGAAATCAGTTTTGAACCCGGAGAATTGGTATACCTAAGAGTTTCTCCTATGAAGGGTCTGCAGCGGTTCAAGATTAAAGGAAAGCTAGCACCAAGATTCATCGGACCATTTCACATAGTGGCCCGAAGAGGCACGGTAGCTTACCAGCTAGACCTACCCGGAGATTTATCCGGTATCAACGTGTTCCACATCTCGCAGTTGAGAAAGTACGTGAGCAACCCAGAGAAGCAAGTATCACATGAAAATATTGACGTGCAACCAGACCTCTCCTACTGGGAGCACCCAATAAAAATATTGGAAGAATCTGAGAGGAGGACCCGACAGAAAACCATCAAGTTTTTCAGAGTTCAGTGGAGCAATCACACCGAGAATGAATCAACTTGGGAGAGCGAGGATTTTCTCCGAACAGAGCACCTACACCTGTTTAAGGATCAGCTGAAATCTCGGGGACGAGATTTTTCCTAAGGGGGTAGGTGCTGTGACACTCCAATTTTTTTGTGGTTTTTGTTTTCAGGAAGAGCCTTGCTTGGTTTTAAGAAGGTCATTTAAACCCTTCTTAAAAACCCTATTCTAAGTTTGCCCTCTCAAAAATCTTTTCTTGGATTTAGTTTCTTTTAAAAAGAAAACCTTTTGTTTTTGGGCTTTCATGTGATTTTGATCCATTCTTGTTTACCATGCCTCTTATGGTAAAACTCCCCCAAAACCCCTCATCCCACTTTGGTACAACCCAAACATTCTGTCCAAACTAATAAAATCCATTTTTGGATTTTATTCCAATTATTTCTCTTCCCAAAATAACTCTGTCTTTTCTTTTGAGCCTAGGTGATTTGCAAAGCAAGTACCCTAATGCATTTGATTTTTGACCTCAACTCAACACGTATGGATAGTCCTTTGTACCCACAACCTAGAACCATCTTGATCCACTCTTCTTCTTTTCAAATATTTAAAATTTCACTCTCTGCAAGTTTGGACCAGATTTGCCAAATTTGGTGAAATTCATACCTACACTTCTCCAAAAATTCCACCAAAATTCAGGCAACCTCTAGTTGCAATGAGAGACTTCTCCACCAAAAATCAGCTCAAGAAAAAATCCCTACATGCCAGAATCATTCTGTCAAACACTTGGCATGCACTGTTTTTGTTCATATTCAGTAAATTCAGAGTTTCAGTGTCGTTTCCCCGACAGAACTTCAGTCACATGCCCACTGTGCGTTTGGCTCGATGCTCGCAGCCCCTCCCTCTTGTCCGGAGCTCCACGCGCGCGCTTGGCGCCTTCCTGTCGTCGGTGGCGCCCTGGCCCGCCTACGCCGGTGTGCTTTGCGGCGGCAGAACCACCGTAACGGCCGACAGGGGGCAACACCGCGGTAGAATGCCGTTCGGCACCGCCCAACCCTCCTGGTAGCTCCGCATGGCCATCTCCTTGCCAGCGCACGCATGCAGCACCGTCGCCGTGGCCTGGCACGCGCAGAGCGTGTTCTCTACCGTCGATGGGCCGTGCTGCCGTTCCGTCGAGGGCAGGCCGTAACCCTCCCTCCCGTGCTAAGTTGGATCCTGAAATGGCACCACTGCTCCACCTAGGCGATGCTCAAGCTCCTAAGCCGACCGTCCAGCCACAGCGTCGCCGTAATCACCCGCCGGACTTATCTGTTCACGGCAACCGCCTCGGGCCAGCTATAAATAGCACCCCCCCCCCCGAGCTTGCTCTCGCCCCCGCACAACTCCACCACCTCACTAGACCCCGCCTAGCCACTGGGAGAGCCTCGAGGGGCCTTTCTTCTTCTACTCTAGCCACCTCCATCCGCCTCGGGCTCCGGCAACATTCTCTTCGGTGAGAACTCCTCTGCCGCCCTGCTCTTGCCCGTAGCCTCGTACCACCTCCAGTAGGCTAACCCCCACTTCAATTTGAACACTGCAGCTCTCTCCGGTGAGATCCACGACTGCCCGAACCACCGTCCACTGGAGCAAGGGCCGCTGTCGACATAGTGCTCGCCGACGACCACCACCACCACCCACAGACGCGGAACAGTGGACTGATCACGAAGGTACCATCCGATCCCCCTGCGTCGCCGTGGATTGCCGTCGGCGACCACCGCACCTCTCGGGCGCCGTCGCGCTCTGTATCCCGCGTTTGAAAATTCAAACCTGACAGGTGGAGCCCGCCTGTCAGTCTCCCAGCCATTTCTTTTAAACGAAACGTTTTCTGGACTTTTTCGCAGAACCCCCTGGAAACTTTCTGTTTCATTACAGATGGGTCCTTGGACCAAAACTCTTATAACTTTTAAACAGAAAATGATTTTTGGTTGATTCCTTTTCTGTCACCTCTATTTTTCTGTCTTGTTTTTTGTCATATTTATTTGAAAAATATTTGGAACACTTTTCTGTACACTCACGGTATTTATGTTGCGTGCGTATTTTTCTTATACCGTAGATACCGGAGGAGGTGACGGAGCTGCAAACTTCACACAGTTAAACTCTGACTACTCCGAACCAGGCAAGCATGTTTGAACTCTTGATATGATGAGTGGTTGTTGCAATTTTTGCATTTTAGTATAGTCATGGGATGTTTATGAACATTTCTTGAATGTTATATTTCATGCACATTAGTGGAAAGTAAGTTTCGGAAAGCATTATGTTGTTGGATACATATTTGCATGGCCATGTGATGGCATGAGGATGGGTAAGATGGTAGTGTTGTGACATGCCAGTCTTATGCCAGATTATTTGACTTCCATGTCATCGTGAATCAAATCACACTTCCATTCATTTCCTTCCTGTACTATCACATGTTTTCCGAAAGGAATATGGCTTAGTAAGTTGCAAACCGTTTTCCTGGTACACACCAAATAGAGAGGCCGGGATGAGGGTTCCATGGCCCTGGATTAAAGCCCGTCATCCGGTCAGGGGGCATGGGTGTTTCCGGTTGGGACCGAGAGGGGGGGAACCCCTTAGAGCGCGCGTATAGAAATTTGATCCCATGCTATTCGAGGTTGTGACCTCCCCGTCTCAAGGTTTTTCTTGGACGTTGTCCAGGGTGATTCCTGGCATCGTGAGGTGAAATGGGTGTGTACTAGTTAAATGTGTTTCTACTGAAATACCGTAAACGGAACTAGTCCTTCGTGACTACGGAAATCCGTTGCCTGTGGTCAGTTCATCCAAACTCTGCAGAGTCTCAAATTCTTTCAATTATCTTGTACTTTGTTCAAGTACTGTATTCATCTTATCTTGTCAGGTATCAGCCTCAGTGACAAAACTCCGGTGGACAACATGTGTGATAAATCCGGTTAAAAGATTATTCTTGTGGATGGACTAATCTTGTTATTTACATTTATCGTAAGCCTTGTCTGTGATGTCGCTCAAACGTCCGACGGTGGCAAACTTGTATTTACATTTATTGTAAGCCCTGTCTGTGACGTCGCTCAGACGTCCGACGGTGGCATACTTGTATTTACTTTTACTATAAGCCCTGTCTGCGACGTCGCTCAGATGTCCGACGGTGGCATTTCTTTTATGAGCTCTGTCTGTGACGTCGCTCAGATGTCCGACGGTGGCATTTCTTTTATAATCCCTTTATGTGATGTCGCTCAGACGTCCGACTGTGGCATTTCTTTTAAAGTCCTTTATGTGATGTCGCTCAGACGTCCGACTGTGGCATTTCTTTTAAAGCCCTTTATGTGATGTCGCTCAGACGTCCGACTGTGGCATTTCTTTTAAAGCCCTTTATGTGATGTCGCTCAGACGTCCGACTGTGGCATTTCTTTTAGAGCCCTTTATGTGATGTTGCTCTGACGTCCGACTGTGGCATTTCTTTTAAAGCCCTTTATGTGGTGTCGCTTAGACGCCCGACTGCGGCATGAATTTTATTTGTTTACCTTTCGAGGCGTCACTCCAGACACCCGATCGGTTTTCATTTGTTTGTTTACTTCAAGTCGTGCATAAATATTATATATGATGTATGAGCATCATTTTTATTCGTGACGCATTCATGCATTCATTGATTATATCTTTTGTCCGAACTATCTTGCGAGTACTTTCAAAGTACTCACCTGGCTTGTTGATTTGGCCAGATGTTGATGAAGGGGATCTCATGGACGAAGAATTTGATAGCGAGTCCGACGCCTAGAGGAGTCCCAGTCAGTCCCGTGCGATCCTGTTTGGTCATTGTATTATCCGTTTCTGCAACCCCAGAAATAAATTCATCGAGCCTCACCTCGACGCTTGATGAGCTGCCAGTTAGGAGTCAAGTTATCCACCACTTTTTACCTCGAGCTAGTAGCATGCCACCACATCCCTGTGTTATAACCGCCCTTATGTAAGATATTGGTGAGTTGGTAATAAATTGTTGAGAAGCCTCAACTCAACCCTGTAATATATTTAATGCTACTGGTCCTCTGTTCATCAAGTATTTGTCTACCAGTGAGGATGACTTTTTCCTATATTGGGATTTAAAGATCGATTTTCTCAATAATTATTTATTGAAAAAGTCGATCGTGACAGCGACAAACACTTTGCCCTCGGATCTGAGATAGAAGGTATACCCAACTATTACCTTTAGGTATCCTGTGAAGATGTATTTGTCTGCTTTGGGTTCGAGCTTTTCCGGCCGAAGCCTTAAGCATCGCAGCACCAAATATTAAGAAACGACAACTTTGGTTTCTTGCCAAACCAATGTTCATATGACGTTGTCTCAACAGACTTAGATGGTGCCCTATCTAAAGTGAATGCAGCTGTCTCTAATGCATAACCTCAAAATAATAGCGGTAGATCGGTAAGAGACATCATAGATCGCACCATATCTCACAAGGTTCGATTACGACGTCCGGACACACCATTACGTTGTGGTGTTCCAGGTGGCTTCAACTGGGAAACAATTCCACAATGTCTTAAGTGATTGCCAAACTCATAACTCAGAAAATCTCCCCTTGATCAGATCGTAGGAACATGATCTTCTTGCTATGATGATTCTTAACTTCACTCTAAAATTTCTTGAACCTTTTCAAATGTTTCAGACTTTTGCTTCATTAAGTAAATATACCCATATCTACTCAAATCGCCAGTGAAGATGAGAAAATAACGATATCCACCACACGCCTTAATTCTCATTGGATCACACACATCAGCATGTATGATTTACAACAAGTCACTTGCCTGTTTCATTGTACCTGAAAATGGGATCTTAGTCATCCTGCCCATGAGGCATGGCTCGCATGTGTCAAGTGATTCAAAATCAAGTGACTCCAAACATCCATCAGCATGGAGTTTCTTCACGCATTTTATGCCAAAATGACCTAAGCGGCAGTGCCACAAGAAAGTGGTACTATCATTATAAACTCTAAATCTTTTGGCGTTAATATTATTATCATGTGTATTACTATGATCGAGATTCAATAAACCATTGGGTGCATGACCATAATGGTATTATTCATGTAAATAGAATAACTATTATTCTCTAACTTAAATGAATAACCGTATTGCAATGAACATGATCTAATCATATTCATGCTCAACGTAGACACCTGATAACATTTATCTAGGTTCAACAGTAATCCCGAAGGTAGAGGGAGCGTGCGATGGTGATCTTATCAACCTTGGAAACACTTCCAACACACATCGTCACCTCTCCCTTAGCTAGTCTCCGTTTAGTCCGTAGCTTTTGCTTCAAGTCACTAATAATAGCAACTGAACCGGTATCCAATACCCAGGTACTACTAGGAGTACTAGTAAGGTACACATCAGTAACACGTATATCAAATATAGTTTGTTGAAGTTGCCAGCTTTCTTATCTACCATGTATTTGGGGTAGTTCCGCTACCATGTGACCGTTCCCCTTACAATAGAAGCACTTAGTCTCGAGGTTTGGGTTCAACCTTGGGTTCCTTCAGTAGAGCGAAAACTGGTTTGCCATTCATGAAGTTTCCCTTCTAGACCTTGCCCCTTTTGAAACCAGTGGTCTTGATAAACCATCAACACTTGATGCTCCTTCTTGATTTCCACTTTTGCGGTTTTAAGCACCGCTAATAGCTCCGGGATCATCTCCATCCTTTGCATCTCATAGTTCATCACGAAGTTCTGGTAGCTTGGTGATAGTGTCTAGAGAATTCCGTCAACCACTATCTCATCTGGAAGATTAACTCCCACTTGGTTCAAGTGATCTTAGCACCCACACATTCTGAGCACATGCTCACTAGTTGAGCTATTCTCCTCCATCTTGTAGGCAAAGAACTTGTCAGAGGTCTCATACCTCTCAACACGGGCATGAGCCTGGAATCCCAATTTCAGCTCTTGGAACATCTCATATGTTCTATGGCGTTCAAAACATCATTGGAATCCCGATTCTAAGCCACAAAGTATGGTGCACTTAACTATCAAGTAGTCATCAGGACGTATCTGTCAGATGTTCATAACATCCACATATGACGCTAGAGGGGTTGGCACACCGAGTGGTGCATCAAAAACATAAGACTTCTGTGTAGTAGTGAGGACACTCCTCAGGCAACGGACCTAGTCCGGATCATTGCTTGCAATATCTTTCAACCTAATCTTTCTCTAGGAACGTATTGAAACAGGGAGCTACAACGCGAGCTATTGATCTACAACCTTTTTTGCAAAGACAACTTAGACTGTTGTTCATGATAAATAAGTTCATCTAATCAAATTATATAATGAACTCCCACACAGATAGACATCCCTCTAGTCATCTAAGTGATACATGATCCGACTCAACTAGACCGTGTCAGATCATCACGTGAGACGGACTAGTCATCATCGATGAACATCTCCATGTTGATCGTATCTTCCATACGACTCATGTTCGACCTTTCGGTCTCTTGTATTCCGAGGCCATGTCTGTACATGCTAGGCTCATCAAGTCAACCTAAGTGTTTTGCATGTGTAAATCTGTCTTACACCCATTGTATGTGGACGTTGGAATCTATCACACAAGATCATCACGTGGTGCTTCGAAACAACGAACTTCCGCAACGGCGCACAGTTAGGGGGAACACTTCTTGAAATTATTATGA
Source organism: Triticum dicoccoides (assembly GCF_002162155.2). NCBI lineage: Eukaryota > Viridiplantae > Streptophyta > Magnoliopsida > Poales > Poaceae > Triticum > Triticum dicoccoides. The sequence goes on along the minus strand of NC_041381.1, from coordinate 474,472,449 downwards.
GGGATCATCTTATTTACTATCGTCGTTCTAAGCAAATAAGATGCAAAAACATGATAAACATCACATGCAATCAAATAGTGACATGATATGGCTAATATCATTTTGATCCTTTTGATCTTCATCTTCGGGACTCCATGATCATCATCGTCACCGGCATGACACCATGATCTCCATCATCGTGTCTTCATGAAGTCGTCTCGCCAAACATTACTTCTACTACTATGGCTAACGGTTAGAAATAAAGTAAAGTAATTACATGGCGTTTTCAGTAACACGCAGGTCATACAATAAAATAAGACAACTCCAATGGCTCCTGCCGGTTGTCATACTCATCGACATGTAAGTCGTGATTCCTATTACAAGAACATGATCAATCTCATACATCACATATATATCATTCATCACATCCTTTTGGCCGTATCACATCACACGACATATGCTGCAAAAACAAGTTAGACGTCCTCTAATTATTGTTGCAAATTTTTTACGTGGCTGCTATAGGTTTCTTAGCAAGAACGTTTCTTACCTACGCCAAAACCACAACGTGATATGCCAATTTCTATTTACCCTTCATAAGGACCCTTTTCATCGAATCCGATCCGACTAAAGTGGGAGAGACAGACACCCGATAGCCACCTTATGCAACTAGTGCATGTCAGTCGGTGGAACCTGTCTCATGTAAGAGTACGTGTAAGGTCGGTCTGGGCCACTTCATCCCACGATGCCGCCGAATCAAGATAAGACTAGTAACGGCAAGTAAATTGACAAAATCGAGGCCCACAACAACTTGTGTTCTACTCGTGCATAGAAACTACGCATAGACCTAGCTCTGATACCACTGTTGGGGAACGTAGCAGAAATTCAAAATTTTCTACGCATCACCAAGATCAATCTATGAAGTAATCTAGCAACAAGGGAAGGGGAGTGCATCTACATACCCTTGTAGATCGCTAAGCGGGAGCGTTGCAAGAACGCAGATGAGGTAGTCGTACTCGTGGCGATTAAGATCGCAATCGATTCCGATCTAAGCGCCGAACAATGGCACCTCCGTGTTCAACACATGTGCAGCCCGGTTACGTCTCCCATGCCTTGATCCAGCAAGGAGAGAGGGAGAGGTTGGGGAAGACTCCATCGAGCAGCAGCACGACGGCGTGGTGGTGGTGGAGGAGCGCGGTACTCCAGCAGGGCTTCGCCAAGCACTACGAGAGACGAGGAAGGATAGAGGTAGGGCTGCACCTTGGGAGAGAGAGAGACTCATGTGTTGGGCAGCCCCAAAACCTCCACTATATATAGGGGCAAGGGGGGGAGGCGCCCTAGGGTTTCCCCTAGGGGGGCGGCGGCCAGGGCAGATGGGATCTCCCCTTTGGGTGAATTGGCCCCCAAGCCAGGAGGTGGGAACCCTAGATGGGGTGCCTCAAACCCCCTGGTCATGTGGGAATAGGTGAGGGGGTGCACAGCCCCTTAGTGGGCTGGTTTTCCCCCTTCACTTGGCCCATGAAGCCCCCCCAACACTTGCCGGGGCTCCCGAAATACCTTTCAGTCATGCTGGTCATCACCCGGTACCTCCGGAACACTTCCGGACTCCAAAACCCTTCATCCAATATATCAATCTTCACCTACGGACCATTCCGGGACTCCTCGTGACGTCCGGGATCTTATCCGGGACTCCGAACAACATTCAGTAACCGCGTACATACCTTCCCTATAACCCTAGCGTCATCGAACCTTAAGTGTGTAGACCCTACGGGCTCGGGAATCATGCAGACATGACCGAGACATCTCTCTGGTCAATAACCAACAGCGGGATCTAGATACCCATGTTGGCTCCCACATGTTCCATGATGATCTCATCAGATGAACCACGATGTCAAGGATTCAATCAATCCCGTATACAATTCCCTTTTTCTACTGGTATGATACTTGCCCGAGATTCGATCGTCGGTATCCCGATACCTTGTTCAATCTCGTTGCCGGCAAGTCTCTTTACTCGGTCCATAACACATCATCCCGCGATCAAATCCTTGATCACATTGTGCACATTATGATGATGTCCTACCGAGTGGGCCCAGAGATACCTCTCCGTCACCCGGAGTGACAAATCCCAGTCTCGATTCGTGCCAACCCAACAGACACTTTCGGAGATACCCGTAGTGCACCTTTATAGCCACCCAGTTACGTTGTGATGTTTGGTACACCCAAAGCATTCCTACGGTATCCGGGAGTTGCACAATCTCATGGTCTAAGGAAAAGATACTTGACATTTAGAAAAGCTTTAGCATACGAACTACACGATCTTGTGCTAGGCTTAGGATTGGGTCTTGTCCATCACATCATTCTCCTAATGATGTGATCCCGTTATCAACGACATCCAATGTCCATGGTCAGGAAACCGTAACCATCTATTGATCAACGAGCTAGTCAACTAGAGGCTAACTAGGGACATGGTGTTGTCTATGTATCCACACATGTATCTGAGTTTCCTATCAATACAATTCTAGCATGGATAATAAACGATTATCATGAATAAGGAAATATAATAATAATAACTAATTTATTATTGCCTCTAGGGCATATTTCCAATAGTTACATCAAATAGATCTCCAAGAACATCGAGAAGAGCATTGTATTGAAGATCAAAAAGAGAGAAGAAGCCATCTAGCTACTGCCTACGGACCCGTAGGTCCATGGTAAACTACTCACACATCATTGGAGGGGCAAGGGTGTTGATGAAGAACCCCTCCGTGATCGTTGAACCCTCCGGCAAGGTGCCGGAAAAGGCCTCTAGAGTGGATCTTGTGGTTCTGGAACTTGCGGCAGCGGAAACTCTGATCTCTGTGCTCCCCTAGGATTTTGGGGATTTTAGAGTATTTATAGAGATGATAGGCGGTGGAGAGGGGGCCTGTGGGACCCTCTACCCACCAGGGGGGCCTCTCCTCGGGTACTTCCTCGGCTCCCAAGTTGTCTTCTGTCCAGAAAAAATCACCAAAAAGTTTCGTGGCATTTGGACTTCGTTTGGTACGGATATTCTGCGAAGTAAAAAAATAAGCAAAAATCAGCAATTGGCACTGGGCACTATCAATAGATTAGTCCCAAAAAATGATATAAAGTTGCTATAAAATGAATATAAAACATCCAAGATTGATAATATAACAGCATGGAACAATCAAAAATTATAGATACGTTGGAGACATATCAGCCACATGGTGGCAGGATGTCACGCGATGACATCAGGGGTTCACACGGTGAGCCCCACGGACACCCATGACATGACCCACAAGGCGGGTATGTCGGATTGGCCATAAGAGTGTCATGCAATTGATCGATTTTGTTGGAATATCTTTGGTCCACCCGAATGGGAATATGTACTAAGGTACGAGTCCAGGAGTTCCATGGTGTGGGTATAGTGCACTAACCTCTCCAAAGTGTACAAACTATTTGAATAGCCGTGTCCTTAGTTATGGACACAATTTGTATTAGATCACACTATTCAATCAACACTATGATGACGGAATAACTTGTAGTATGATTTGAGCAACTAACAATTCGGCAGAAACTCAATAGTGATATTGGGATGATCCTAAGGATGATCATTGGTTGATGTGGCATCACATGGTGACCTTGAGGATATCTTTCTTGGCTGGATAGGCAAGAATGAGATGGTCCATGTGACCTTACACGATGCTTATGGTCCATGTGACCTTAAATGATGGTTACCCGTTATTTCTATCTTAGCACATCATGTTTATGATTTACTTCCACCATCATACTAGTTGATCATAACTTAACCTGTAATGTTATGTTGTTGTCTTGCCTTGATGCTTTTGGTTCTTGTGAGCTTGCGAGTACATTCAAAGTACTCACCTGGCGTGTCATGCCAGATTGTAGGTGATGTCATGATTGATTGCATGTCGAGGATCCTAAATTGGCGAGCTAGGTTGTGTCCCAGCCAGTGTCCCTGTGGAGTGGATTCCATCACCGTTGTTGTTATTCCGCTGCTACAAGTGGTTCTGCTGCTAGCATAGCAGGCGTAGTGTTGCCGTGTCCCTGTAACTTTTGTAATACCAGAACCCTTGTACCCATCATTATTTTGTAACAAAGAGTTGTTTTGTTCTACGTTCAGCACTGCCTTATTTCAGAAGACTTGATCTCTAGGCTGGAATACAAGGTGTTCTGTTTCATCTGAGTCGGGGTGACACATCCCCTTCCTCTCTTCATCACTTTCTTTTTCTTCTCTCTCTCTCTCTCTCTCTCTCTCTCTCTCTCTCTCTCTCTCTATTCTTTGCCCCTCCATCATCTCCATTAATGGCTCCCTTTCCTCTCTTCCTCACTTTCTTTCTTCTCTCTTCCCCTTCTCCCCATATCTCTTACCCCTCCATTCCATTCACTCACTAGCTCTCTCTTCTTCTTCACTAGTTAGACTCATCTCCTCCAAGTAAATCTACTATTTAATCACCTACCCCAGTCATTAAATGAACTAAGCTAGCTACCCCCCTCATTAATGAAGGAGCATTAAATATCTTTGTCCACTTCGATCCCAAGCGACATGGGCCTCAGCACCGCGCTCTCCCGAGATAGTGAGTAAAAGATATTGTTATGCAACAATGGAATTTGTGTGTGTGCGATATGATAGAATTGTGCATGACCATGATGAAATTGAGTAATTGTGTGTGATAGTAGTTGCCTATGTATTTGCCGAATTGTGCATGACCATGATGAAATTGAATACTTGTGTGTGGAATGAGTTGCCTATGTATTGCTGAAATGTCAATTTATTTCCATTTCAGAGAATTTCGGGCAAACTCGACATATCCTGATTTTAAGGAAGGTCATGCTGGATTTTTGTATGACTTTGATGCCTGGTTATAAATCTTCTGCTCATAACGCACACGCAATGAAAGTTAGTGGAAGGATGGTGGATAGTGATGGGGTTCCAGACCCGGGGTGCCTAATGTAAAGGAGCTCGACCTCAACCTTGTCAAGGGCCAATCAGGCCTTGAGGGCATCAAGGAACCCTAAGAAGGAGAGGGCAACAGACATGTACCTCAAGGCAGAAGGCGGCATCCAGATCAATCTAATGTCTTCTCCGTGTAAACTCTAGACCTCTCTTGTCTATATAAAGGGAGGTCTAGGGACCTCATCTGGATCCAAACTAGAACTCGACTCTCGATAGACATCCTGTTGGGGATATAACTATTGGGTATGACCCGCCCAAGAGGGGCCGGGTCATACCACTGGCGGTTCGTAATGAAAAGGCCCACGAAGATGGCGGTTCACGAAGAAAGCTTATTGAAGGCCTAAGACCCAAAGGCGACCTGACCACGGGTGTAAACCGCCATATGTTAACTTATATGTTAAGGAAAGTGTAGATTCTGTCACCGAGCCGGACACGTTGTGTATGAGTCGGCCGAGACTCTGTAGGCCGCCGGGCATCAACCTATGTATATAAAGGGGTGACCCGGCGGCGGTTTAGGGCAAGAAAGAAGAGATCGAGAACTAGGTCAAGCGTATTCGCTCCCTGGTAATCGAAGCCTAAGTAATACAACCCTAAACCGAGTAGACCTTTACCTCCACCATGAGGGGCTGAACTAGTATAAACTTTTCATGTCCCTTGTCCCGTTTTAACCCCTTCAATCTAACTAGGTTGCGATGGATCCACACCCAAGTCCTCATGCTAGGGCATCTGATGTGAAAATTCGGCAACAGTTGGCACCCACTGCGGGGCCAGCACACAGTAGTTCTGAGTACATGAAGGGCAGCTTCCCAGGGCTCAAGGGGTACGTTGTGGGTCGGATGACCAAGAGTAATTGCAGCAAGCTCTACATCAACGACGAGGGATGGGGCCTCGAGGCCGGCTCAATCGAGTACGGGTACCGAGTCCCCTTTGGCGGAATCCACGTCTTCATTGGCAAGATTGGCGAGTCGAAAGCTGAGCCAGACATCTGCACCGACATCGTCGAGTCGGCTCGGCGCGCTCAACCTGCCAAGGTTAAGGCTGCCCCGAAGCAGGTCTTTGTTGGTTTCGTTCATGGGGCGGAGCTAGAAGGAGGGTCTGAATCTGGTGGTGAGACGGTTGTCTACTCAGGCGATGAGTCCTCTACTGGTGAGACCAACTCCATCTATCAGGTTCAGGATGGCGGGCTTAGGGGCTGTTCCGATGGTGATAGTATTCCGGACCCCTACGAGCTGCCACACCGGGTCACGATCTTCATGGCCGGTACATAGCGAGGGCAGGATTCTACGACTGCAACAACAATGATCTCCGGGTCAGCGACGGAGACGGCTGCCGAGGCAGGAGGCCCTATGCGCCAGCCGGCTCAAGTCTTGTCCGATCTGTTGGATGCTCTGACACTGTTGTTGACGGTGGAGGTTAACCCAATGAATCAAACTCAGCATAACACGGAGGTTGCAAAATTGCGTGATGAGATAGCGCAAGCCAAGGAGGAGCTAAACACGGAGAACACCCGGATGGCAACGGAGCGAGCCGCCTTGCAGAGGAAGGCATAATGGCTTCAGTCAGAGAGCTTCCCCTTAAGCCTGGACCGGGACGCATCGAACATTGTCTTCAACAGAAGGCATGTGAGTAGGCTGCCCCCAATTTATGATGCGAGGAACCTTTTCAACACGCCTGGGGCAGGAACCAGTAACCCGCCTGGTGTGGATCGGGCCATTGAGGCACTGACGGCTGGAGAACCGGTTCAACCACGTGCTACAGACCCCCATGTTTGAACTTAACCCCTCCTCAGCACGTTCTGGCGCCTCCGAGGCATTTTTCTAACCCCTTGGATAACATGATAGCTGCGGCTACTCAGTTGGCGGCTCTCCCAGCTCAGAATGAGTCGCCAACGGCAATGGAAATATAGCGAGCCGGAGAACTTCTTCAGACGGTTGTGGCCCAACAGGCGGCTTACTCGTATAGCCATGATCGTATCCACTCAACACCACGTCCAAGCAAGAGTTATAGCAGGCATATTGATGAACCAGCCGTGTCAAGTAGTGAACGGCATCGCAATCAGCCTCGTAGGCCTAACCCGCCGCACGCTGGTAATGATGCTTAGGCTTTGGTAGACCAGGGCAGAGCATGGTGTGAGGCAGAGTTGGCGGCTCAGTTGGGGGCTCAACAACAATCTCCAGTTTATCCTTCAGCATCCATAGAGGCAGGTGTGACCTCTAGAACCTTGGGTGTGCCATGTTTAGTACCAGCTCTGCGCAATGAGCGCTTGCCTAAGGATTTTAAGGGCCCCCGTAAGGTGCCTAACTACACGGCGGATCAGCCCCCAGAGGCTTGGATTGAGAGTTATGAGATGGGTATGGAGATGTTGGATGTCAGTGATGCTGCATGTGCTAAGTATTTCACCATGATGTTGGATGGGCCGGCTCGCACTTGGTTGAAAAGCCTGCCCGCTAACTCCATTGGGTCATGGGCAGAATTGAAGAGGCGTTTTATTCAAAATTTTAAAGACACATGTAAGTAGTCTATGTCGATTCTGGATTTGGATTCTTGTGTTCAAGGTGAAGGCGAGTCAACAACCAATTGGGTGCACCAGATTTCAGCTGTTATACACTCTTCGGACAGTATCAACGCCGGTTCATCGGTCCTGATGTTGGAGAAGAATTGTCGCTTCCTTCCCCTTAAGCAGAAATTGGGACAGCTTAAGCATCATTGCAATGATATGGGGGAGCTCATGGCGGCTCTCGTCAAGTATGCTGACTCTGATAGCACTAAAGATCCTGAGTCTGATGATGAGAAGACTGGGAAGGGAAAGAAGGGTGGCAATGCAAAGGGACAACATAACACGGCGGGTCAAGGTGGTAATGGTAAGCGTAAGGCATACGGTGGTTTAGATTTTGTGGATAACACCAGCACGCAGAATAATAACCAACATCGTAAGGGGAAAGCTTAAGCGCCTCGGTTTGGAGGGCCAAAGTTCAACCTTGAAGCCATGATGAATCAACCTTGTCCAAAACATGGGACCCAGGATAAGCCGTCCAGTCATCTACGGAAGGATTGCTTCATCATGAGGGAGTACAGAAATTCTAACTTTTTTTCAGAACAATCATGGCCCGAACGACGGTTCAGGTTTCGGTTCTCATGGGCCTGGCTTTGGAGGTGACGGCTCAAGCTCTGGTTTTCAAGGCCAAGGTAATCATGGTGGTTTTAATTAGCAATCTGGTCAAGGTAATCAACAACAGCAGTCTGGTTATCACAGTAACCCAAAGCAGCTGAATGGTGGTCAGTATCATGTGTTCACCATAAGTCTGTGCAAGCGAGATCAGAAAATCCATAAGCGGGTGATGAACTTTGTTGAGCCGGTGGTGCCTCGTTACTTAAGGTGGTCTGAGCAGCCTATTGTTTGGAGCCGAGAGGATCACCCGCCCCGGGTTGACAATCCAGGTCAGTTGGCATTGATGGTTGCTCCACAGGTAGGAGGATATAAACTCACGAAGGTTCTCATGGATGGAGGCAGCAGTATAAATATCCTTCACTATGAGACCTTTTGTCATATGAATTTGACCGACAAGGATCTTAAGTCGTCTTCTATTGTACTTCATGGGGTGGTGCCTGGTAAGTCGGCGTATCTAGTGGGAAGGATAACACCGGAAGTGGCATTTGGGGATGACAATGATTCCAGAGCTGAGAAGTTAACCTTTGAGGTGGTGAAAATCAAGAGCCTGTATCATGCTTTGTTCGGGCGGCCGGCTTACGCTAAGTTTATGGCACAGCCGTGTTATGTTTATTTGCAGCTTAATATGTCGGGTCATAAGGGCACCATCACGGTGCATGGTAATAGAAGAAATGATCTGGATTGTGAAGAGGGTGATGTTGCTTAAGCTGAGTCGGCTTGTGCCACTGAGGAATTGAAGTTTTATAAAGACAATGTTGACTCGGCGGATATGACGCCTTTGAAGAACCCAACCACAGAGAACGAGCCCTTCATGAAGTTTAAGTTGACAGATGATACTAAGATGGTTGATTTTGTTCTTGGTGATTCATCAAAACAGTTCAGCATTAGTGCTAATATGGACCCGAAATAGGAAAGCGCACTCATCGAGTTCATCCGTGAGAACCGAGACATCTTTGCATGGAAGCCTTCTGACATGACAGGTGTACCGAGGGAACTCGCTGAGCACACTATTAATGTGGATCCCAAGTTTAAGCCGGTCAAGCAGTTTCGTCGTTGGTTTAACAAGGAGAGGCGTAAGGCAATTGGTGAAGAGGTGGCCCGGCTCTTGGCGGTAGGGTTCATCATTGAAGTTTTTCATCCTGAGTGGTTGGCTAACTCGGTGCTAGTACTTAAGAAAAATGGCACTTGGCGTATGTGTGTGGATTATACAGACCTTAATAAGGCATGTCCGGCTGATCCTTTTGCGCTCCCGCATATTGATCAAATTATTGATGCTACGGCGGGTTGTGAGTGTTTGAGCTTTTTAGATGCTTACTCTGGTTATCATCAGATCAAAATGACAGTTAAGGACCAGGAGAAGACAACTTTCACTCCCTTTGGAGACTTCTGCTATGTGTCTATGCCTTTTGGGCTCAAGAGCACCCAGGCGACTTACCAACAGTGTGTTCAGAATTGCCTCCATGGCCAAATTGGGCGCAATGTTCATGCTTACATGGATGATATTGTTGTGAAATCCAGGAAGAAGGAGACATTGATTGAGGATCGGAAAGAGACCTTTGACAATATCCGGGTCTATAAAATGATGCTTAACCCGACCAAATGTGTTTTGTGTGCCAGCAGGCAAGTTATTGGGTTTCTTGGTTTCTGAGAGGGGCATCGAAGCTAACCCGGAGAAGATCAAGGCTATCACCTCTTTGGCTAAGAGAGCGTGTATCAATGACGTCCAGCGTTTGGTGGGTCGTATCGCGGCTTTGAGCCGATTTATAAGCCGCCTATGAGAGAAGGCTATCCCTTTGTATCAGATGATGAAAAAGACAGATGACTTTGTTTGGAGCGATGCTACTAATGAGGCGTTTGAGGCACTTAAGAAGCAACTAGCTGAGTCGCCGGTTCTTGCAGCTCCTATTGAGAAGGAGCCCTTGCTGTTATATGTGGTTGCAAACAATAGGGCTGTCAGTGTGGAAGTCGTGGTTGAAAGGAAGGAGTCAGGCAAGGAGTATCTGGTTCAAAGGCCGGTTTATAATGTCAGTGAGGTGCTCATTGAGTCTAAGCAGAGATACCCATATTGGCAGAAGTTGGTTTATGGTGTGTTCATGGCTAGTCGCAAGTTGAAGCAGTATTTCCTTGGTCATCCCATCACCGTGGTTAGCTCTGCACCATTGGGGGATATTATTCAAAACAGAGAAGCCACAGGTCGGGTAGCTAACTGGGCCATTGAGCTTGGACCTCATGGCTTGAAGTATGTGCCTCGAACGGCTATAAAATCTCAAGCACTTGTGGACTTTATAAATGATTGGACAAAGCTTCAGATGCTCGAGGATAAGACGAACAATACATATTGGACTATTCATTTTGATGGATCCAGGCAATTGGAGGGCTCGGGGGCTGGAGTTATATTGACTTCCCCACGAGGTGATAAATTCTGTTGTGTTTTAAGGTTTTGTACTAACAATGTAGCTGAGTATGAAGCCTTACTCCATGGTCTTCGGATGTCTAAAGATATGAATCTAAGCCGGGTACGATGCTTTGGCGACACAGACTTGGTGGCTCAGCAAGTGTCAGGGACTTGGGATTCAAAGGATCCACTCATGGCGGCTTATCGCCGAGAGGTTGATACTATTGCTGGTCACTTCAAGGGTTATCAAGTGGAGCATGTTGATCACAGGGAAAATGAGGTTGCTGATGCATTAAGCCGGCTGGGGTCTCAGCGTAAGCTGGTCCCCCTAATGTTTTCCTTGATATTTTGCATAACCCATCAGTAAAGTTGCCTACAGAGGAGGACTTGGCAGTTCCTGACCCGGAAGCACAGTTGGTGGCAGCTCTTCATGTTACCCGTGATTGAACTGTTCCATATTTGGCTTATATAACCCATGGCGAGTTACCTGAGGATGAAACTTTGGCCAGGCAGATAACCCGGAGGTCTAAGTCAATGACTATTGTCAATGGTGAGCTTCACAGATGCAATGTTACAGGGGTGTTTCAACGATGCGTTTCTCCTGAGGAGGGCCGTGAAATTTTAAGGGAGATTCATGAAGGAGATTGCGGTCATCATGTCGGCTCTTAGTCTCTCGTTGCTAAGGCCTTTCGGCATGGGTTTTATTGGCTGACGGCTCATGTTGCTGCAGAGGATTTGGTCAGTAAATGTGATGGTTGTCAGAAATTTTCAAGACGAGCTCATGTCTCGGCTCAAGAATTGAGAATGATTCCAATTACTTGGCCATTTGCCGTCTGGGGGCTAGATATGGTTGGGCCTTTCAAAAGGTCCAAGGATAAAAAGACTCATCTCTTGGTGGCAGTTGACAAATTTACAAAGTGGGTTGAGGCTGAAACGGTCAGCAAATGTGATGCAGCCACAACGGTTCAATTCATCAAAAAAGCGATCTTTCGTTTTGGATATCCTCATAGTATCATCACTGATAATGGTACTAATCTTTCTAAAGGGGCAATGAAAGAATTCTGTCAACAAGAGCATATCCGGTTTGATGTATCATCGGTGGCTCACCCCCAGTCTAATGGCCAAGCTGAGCAAGCTAATCAAGAAATCTTGAGAGGTATCAAGCCCCGGCTTATGGTCCCTTTGCAGAGGACGCCAGGTTGTTGGGTGGAGGAGCTGCCTTCAGTGATTTGGAGTATCAATATGACTCCCAACAAGTCTACGGGTTACACGCCTTTCTTCATGGTTTACGGAGCTGAGGCAGTTCTCCCTAGTGACATACGTCACGACTCGCCTCATGTGGCGGCTTATGTTGAAGCTGATAATGAGAAAGCACGTCAGGATGCTATTGACCTGTTAGATGAGGAGCGTGACCTTGCGGTGTCTCATTCGGAAATTTACCAGCAAGATCTGCGTTGTTATCACAGCCGTCGGGTTAAAACCGGGACCTTTCAAGAAGGAGAATTGGTGCTCCGGCTCATCCAGGATCAAACTGACATGCACAAGTTATCCCCACCTTGGGAAGGGCCCTTTGTGGTCAGCAAAAATCTGAACAACGGGTCATACTACCTTATCAATGTTCGGGACCACAAGGACTCGCGCATGTCGGAGGAGGAGACCCACCGGCCGTGGAATATTGCTCATCTTCAGCATTATTACACCTGAGCCATGGCTCTTATGATGTACATACTTTTATCAATGTATATATTATGATAAGTATAATAAAGTCGGCATCCCTGATGATTCAGGGCCTCTGTCATTTCATTTCTGAGAATCTGAGTCTCTATTTACTTCATAAGGTCACTTGGGGGCTTCCTGCTCATTGAGCATAGCTATGACCCTTTTGATCCGGCTTGTACGCCTTGCTTGCAAAAACTTGGGGGCTTCCTGCTCATTGAGCATAACTATGACTACCCTATCGATCCGGCTTGTATGCCTAGATCACAATATTACTTGGGGGCTTTTTGTTAAATGAACAAAAGCTTTGTTGTCCTAGTAATAGGCTTGATCGCTAGGTGTATTCACCAACAAACCGTGTTATCCTACCTATGTAAGTTTGCCACTCCGACTAGGTAATCCTGGAATGACTCATCGTCTGCTTGACAATTAATCTTTTCAAAAGACCCTGAACTTGTCAAAGTTAAAACGGTGATTTGCTCATATGAGGCCCGGCTTACAGGTTTGAATTAAGGAATAACTCAGTGGCTATGCAGCCCTTGAATAGCACTTGATGTTGAGGCCTGGCAGCCATTGAATGCCTTGATTTTTCTGTTTTTTTTGCCTTTGAATATTTTTGATGACTTATATATTTGTGCCATATTGATATATGGTTGAAATTTGATTCAGGCCATGATGCCTTTATCTTGATTTGATAAAATCCAGTGTTTTGATAACCCAGCCTAGCTTTGGACATTGAGTCGCTAGTGTATGATTCATGAAATTCTATCCGAGGTGTTGTAAGCCGGCGGCGTGGATAAATTACAGGGTGTTGTGCTATATATTGGGATTGTTGCCCTTATTGCATTGGGCCTTGTAAGTCGGCAATACACACAAGTATCACAGGTATGATATTTATTGTGTTATATTTATATGAGGTTTTGATAAACCGGCCCTGGTTCTGGACGATATAGCCACCAGTGGTTTGTTATATGGGGCTTTTTGACCCGCCTTGGGGTAAACCGCCAAGGTACTTGTGTTCTGTTTGTATGCAGAGTATATGACAATATGCTTAGGCAACATTGGTAATGATTATGAGCTTGAATAATTAGATCATCAAAGGAGATCAATACAACTCATTAAAGAGTTTTGCAAGTAAACATGCGCGATGGCATGGCAGATTAATTGTTTGACAGCTAGCCAATTACAAGGCAACTGATGGCCCAAAAGAATAATTGTTTTGACAGTTTCATAGAAAGCAAACACTAAGCCGGCCCGCGGCTTACACAACATTGTAATCCTCTGGACGAGGTAACCCCTCACCATGAATACCAAGATAAAGCAGTACATACGGTATTACTTTTCGGAGGCCCAAAACTGGGTAAACCGTGTGTTCAAACTCTGTTCCAGTACATCTGGTCTCGCCGTGAACACTACTGAGGGATCTGCCGGGAATTCGCTCCGTCAGATAGATACTTGCAATCCGCGGTGGACGACATGTATCAAAATACATGCAACGACATAAAATGTCCGCGTCAAAGATGCAAAGGAGTCCGGATCGACCTCTTGCTAACCATCATATCTCGACGACAACACAATGCTCGGTCTGTAAGCAGCATGCAGAAGACGTAGATCATGATCTATTTGGGTGTGTCCGGGCAAAGGAAATATGGTCTAACCCGGGTCTGCATGAAATCATATCAAATGCAAGACTCCTGAGGAGATCTGACTCGGAGGTACTTGAGGTCCTCCTAAGTGCCTCGAGGAATCAGAAGGATTTTATGGATGTAATCGAGCATCCGGACATGATTGCAATTTCTTGTTGGTTCATATGGTGGCAGAGACATCTCACTAACAAAGAGGAAGAGGTGCAATCTACCCAAAGATCGGCCCATGCTTTACTGTCTCTAGCACTGAATTTTTTCTGAGCTACGGGCAAATGGTTTTGAATGTCGATGCTTCCTTTCCGGAGGATTATCATTTTGGATCTTGTGGTACTATAATTCTGGATCATGCAAGTGCATTTATAGCTGCTTCAACAGTAAAACTAGAACATGTTGTCGACATGGTGGTGGCAGAAGTGACGACTCTAGTTGAAGGACTAAAGCTTGCCCTCTCGATTGGTCTTAACGCCACAGTCATGCGTATGGAGCACCAAGCTGTTGTGGATGCTATGAATCCTAACATCGGCCATTCGATAGTTGTTGGCCCAATACTACAAGAAAGTCAATAGTTAAGTGATGATTTTGGGGAGGCCTTTTTTAATATTGTAATAGAGAGTCGAATATGGTATCTAATTCATTAGCTCAACAGGGTCGTGTTGTTCCACCGTCTGTGTGGTAGGACTCACCCCCTAGTTTTATGTCTCGTTTTCTCGCGGATGATGTAAGCATTATTTGATATTAGGGATAATTAATTTTATACCACTGGTTGTGTCCCACTCGGCAATTTTACCCCTAGTGTCTAAAAACCCTCGGTCTTCACAAGCCACTTACTCCTCTTACGCTTTTGCCCATTGACCATCACTTTGAGAACTTCATAAAAAAACATACTAACACAAAAAAATGAAAATAAGATATCAAAATGTTCAGAAAAACATCACCTATATGTGCATGTCATTTGCATTCATGAAAAAAGTTTTGGGTTGTCCCCATCTCAGTTTGAGCTCATACGATCTCAACATGAACAATAAAACTTGATTTTTTTAAAAAAAATCTAAAAAGAATTGTGGCAAACAATGTCAATTTTTTTAGTTTATTGCAAAGTTTCATCAGGGAATGACATTCTTGAAAGTCATGGAAAAAATACAAAATTAGCACTCCAAAATGCTTTTATTTTGAAGCATCAATTTTGTTATTTTTGGCGCGACCTGCAAGAATGGCATTCTCTGATGAAACTTGGCAAGAACTCAAAACATTGGTCAATGTTTGCCACCAAAACATTTAAGAAGTTTTTGAATTTGTTTTCAATTATTTCATATTTTACTATGCATGATGAGATCATATGAGGTCAAACTAAGATGGGGACTTTCCAACACTTTTTTCATGAATGGAAACGACATGCACATATAGGTGATGTTTTTTAAACATTTTGATATCTTATATGCATTCTTTTGAGTTAGTATGAATTTGCTATGGAGTTTTCAAAGTGACGGTCAAACGGTCAAAGGGCAAAAACATAAGAGGAGCGAAGTGGCTTGGGCAGACACGAGGGTTTTTGGAAAGTAGGAGTAAAACTGCCGAGTGGGACACAACTAGGGGCATAAAATTAATTATCCCTTGGTATTAATAAAACCAACAGTAAGGCCTCCTTGGAAAGAAAAAAGAAAAACAGACGATACATTTGTACTCAAATTGTGAGTGAAGTATGGAAGGTGATAGATGGATTTCCTCCCTTATTTTTCAATCTTAATTGCATTGACATACAAGTGAAAATATAGACAAGGACTTCCTCTGTTTTCCTTCCTTAACCCTAGGTGGCTAGGGTAAACTCTCCTCTCTAGGCTTTACCAACGAGCCTGTGGATTCGTCTCCCCTTTTCCTGTCGCTCCGGCGGCCGGTGGTGGGGTGGAGAATCCCGGCGCCTTCGTTTTGGTTAGTAGTTTAGGTTAGGGTATTTTAGTTCTCACAAGTGAGGCGCTCGGGCGGATCTCAACGCTTCTTCTCTGTATTTGTTTTTCGGGCTTCGATCCTCCTTGAGTTTGTCCATCTAGATGTAGTCGACAATGATCTAACATAGATTCCTGCCGTCTCCTTGGGGTGATGAGATTAGGATTTCTCGTCATGTGGAGAGATCAGGTGCCAAGTGCTTCAGATCTATACAAGGGTTCAACGGTGATGACAATGGCTCCAGGGTGCTAGTCTTTAAGGGCAACATGCACAAAGACTTCCCGGATGTCATCGACAATATCAAGCCTGTTTGGTAGAGAGGGACGACAGCGGCGCGTTGGCCGCTCATTCTGATGGTAGTAGTGGTCATTTGGTGGTCCCAGAATCTCAATGTAATTTTATTATGTTAGAGATACTTTGTTCCTCCAGTTAACTTTTATAACAGATTTGATCCTTTACGCTCAAAATTTAACATTGTTTCAGTAATGTCAATCATCATATTCAAAACAGACTTTGCCTTCTTCCAGTCTAGAACAAAGTAGGAAATTTATACTATAGGCACAAATAATAATAATAATAATAATAATAATAATAATAATAATAATAATAATAATAATAATAATAATTGGTAAGGACTAATTATAATTATCCAGTGGTGCTAATTAAGGCTCAATATAGCACACCTTTAGGACATAAATATAGAAAAAATAGCACAAATTAAAAAACATCAATTCATGCATTGTTTTTCTAGAGAAAAGTGTGCATTTGATGGAAAAAAGCATAACTATTTCTAAACAATTATGCGGGTCATAGAAGGTCATAGGTAGTGTAGCTTATTGTCAATAGAAAAAGTAAAGCATCTCAGCAAATATATGCACACCTTGTTCTTCAACCTTTTGAGTGATATTTGATCTCGAGAATCTAGTTCTCACGAATAAAATGGGAAACCAACAACAAACAATTTAGCTTTCCGATGTTGTACTAAATAATTGCACATCTTATTAAGTGTCACTTAGTAGTGAGTAGATGTCATTCTTTCTTTGAAGCAGCTATGTTAGTTAGTAACAAATCACACTGCACATATCAGATTGAAGTTAACATCTCGGTATTTTAGAATCCAGAACTTGTGGAAAGATAACCTGACTGAGTACTCACCGCCATCTAGTGAGGGGAAGAAAAATAAGAAATTCCAACAACAATAAAGTACCATGAGATCAAGCAGTTGTACACAATTTTTATAGACAAAGCTCCAATAGTTGGATTAGAAAACTCGGGGTTGGGGGGAGGGGCTTTGTGAGTGGCACTAAAAAGTACTGCAAAAGTAATATCGAATGGAAATTAGGTGTCATGTATAGTACAATGGTACAAAACAAGATATATTATGCCAAAATTCTGCCTTCCTCCTCCAAGAGAGCAAACATATTGTTCATCTCGCATATTTAAAATGAAATAGCAGCTTAGCTTTTCCCTAAATATAGTTTCCTAAGCATTGTAAGTGTATTTAACATGAAGTTATAACAGAACATTAACATGCAGGAATACATTTAAATATGATACAATCATTCAAGCGATTTCATCATAGTTAACTGGTGAAATAACACCCAAAACCATGTTGAGAATATCGTATCAACAATGTCAGTCTAAAACTACTGAAAATCAATATGAGAGTACATCAACTGTCATACTACGATCATCTAGAGGCGCATACTTGTCACATGCAAGAACACAATTATAAATAAACCACTTCCAATATATATAGTAGATGATGTAGATAACATTCTAGTATTAACATTAGAAAAGATATTTCGGAGTCTGGTATTGCTCACATCATCATTATAAGGTAGGCGAGCCCCCTTGGGATTGTAAAACAAAAGGCAAGAGCTTTGGTTTATCCATGACTCATAGAAGAGAAGGGAAGTTTGTTGCCCTGTATATATAACCATAATAGAACAAAACAACAATTCTTCTTTAATAGAACAAAAGGCCAAGAGCTTTGGTTTATCCATGACTCGGGCATCTCATTCTTACAAAATAAAATGTGAAACCAACCTCAAATAATTCAGCGTTCAGTTATAGCACATACAATTATGCACGCGCAGAACATGATAGTAAGCACAAAAGAAGCATTCGTCTTGCAAAATCATAGTACTGGACTAAACCTCACTATAAATTAGAACACCTTAATAATCTTTGTTTCCTTGATGTGGCAGCAAGATAAAAGAACATGCTTGACGACAAAGATGCAAAATATAGTTAGCGAAATACCAAGATGCACAACATAAAGATGCAAAAATGAAATTACCGGAAACAAAAAAGAGAAGCAATAATCCTAACAAAATAACAACAAGAAAATGTTTCTAATAAATATTAGGGAAAGGAGAATATACCTTTTCCATTTGCCTCAGGGTATCTCCCCACTAAGCTGCCAAGATATGCCACCCCTTCATAACCAAAGTTTCACTAGTATAACCTGTAAATCAATAGAAACAAAAAAAATCAATGTTGAATCACATGAAGCGTCAAGAGAATGCATTGGAGAGGAAGCCACACCTTATGAACCCAAACTGAACTATATATAGGTGCTCATCCTATTCTATGGAAACAATTTAGAAAAAGAAGCCGTGGGATGTGCAGAGCTGGTGAAGTTGCCGACGTCCATGCTTTATTCTAACTAAGGACATCCACCTCCAAGCGTTGGCAAGGATCTGCCTGATTACCGCGAGCCACGACATCGGAAACACATCAAGACATGAGCAACAACACGAGTCTGTAGGATGTACCAGTCGGTGAATCCATGGCGTCTCATCTGACTTGTCGTTATAGTTGGGTCGGGGAGACCCGGCGGCCATAACCCTCCTGTCAAGCATAGGACGCGGA
Source organism: Triticum dicoccoides (assembly GCF_002162155.2). Classification (NCBI taxonomy): domain Eukaryota; kingdom Viridiplantae; phylum Streptophyta; class Magnoliopsida; order Poales; family Poaceae; genus Triticum; species Triticum dicoccoides. Next base: position 474,453,751 of record NC_041381.1, on the reverse strand, counting down.
GAATGAGTAGTTGCTAGGCACCATGCATGATGAATTAGAGGTGGGGCGCCTCGGTTCTTCTTCCTGGGCATCTCCCATGATGGCGGGGAAGAGAAGGCTCGGTGCCGGACGGGTGCAACGAGATGGGGGTGGCAGCGTGCGGCGCTCCTCCGCGAAGAATAACGACATCCTCAGAAGCCTGAGCACTCAACAGGGAGCAGTCTATATCGTCAACCTCGCCTCTACCTCATAAGGCTTCCTCTGCTTGGGTCTTCGGCCTTGCTGCTCCACCCCCACAGGACCTCCCATCATCGGCCAATCAAATGGAAGGGGATGAGCGAAAAGGAGCACGGTGGCAGGGCACCCCTGCAGTCTGCGCTATCCTTTTGCATCGAGGATGAAGATGATGCTGAGAGGAAGAGTAGGCGGGTAGCGGGACATAGGAGATAGTGGAGGGAATGTGGATTTTTTTCCTTTATTTCTGGTGAACCCTAGCCTAGATAGCTTGCTCGCCTTGGGGATGGTTGCAGTGGCGAGTTAACGACTGGTAGGAGGAGAAGGAGGGGTGGTGGAGAGGTGCCCCACATACATATACAGGGAAGGAGAGGCGACACCACTGGATAGAGGGAGGAGGGGTGGCGGCGCTGGAGAGAGAGCAGGAGGCGCTCGAGGCAGAGGGCGTGGGGATGAGAGGATTTCGCTCAACCACTTTTACATTACTTTTCTTCTTTCCTTCTATCCCTTTTATTTTCCTACCCAACCCATGCGTTCAACGTGGCACGCGCAAGGAGGCGGCATTCTCTCGCAGCTTAATGGATTGGATAGTAGTTTAAAACCACTCTCACAAATGAAATCATGGCCCAGGTTTACCCTATAACTTTGTAGAACAATCCTTTTTTTCTTTTGCCAATTGAAACTTATATTAGTCAGACTCCCAATAGGATTACATTTGGAGTTAACAATCTCCAAAGCACTAGGTGGAGCAGAACCTAACCAAGTCATAGTCTTACCTTCTACTCATGCAAAAATAGCTAAATAGTTGCTACTTTATTATGTGATCTACGAACATGAGCAATACTCACAAAGACTCATCAAATACTTTATCTGCTTCACAAGGTAAGCATAAACCGATTTGTCGATGTAGCTAGACTGGAATAGTTTTACCATGTCCAAAGAACCCACCTCCACAACAATGTGCATATCAATTCTACTTAGGGCAGAAGAGAGGCCCTCCATTCATGTACATAGTTTCGCCTCAAGCATCCCTACATGAAAAAGCACTTTGCACGCCGAGAAAACAATGGCCATTATAATATCTCTTAACACCATTCCAGATCATGCTTGACCAACCATCACAAATAAACCATTAGAGTTCAGTTTCATCGTTAAGGGGGAAGGCTTCCGAGAAGGCATAGGTGTATGTGTCGTTATCGTGCTCCAAAGTAGGAGGGAGGGGATATCGTATCAATGATTCCCTCTTTCAAGGATCAACAAAATGCTATTTTTTTTACAGCTAGCAAAGAGTCCAAATGGATGCACAAGAAGTCCTTTGAAACTTGCAAATGCGGTGGGACTTTGTAATGGATAATTTTTGTTGTGGATATGCCAACAATGCCAGAAAATCACATTGACCATGCTTCTTTCGAGTTCGGACGGAGGGTCGAGAAAATGTAGAAGCCACTCCTTTTCAGTATGACGAGCATTATTAAACGTTGGGGCCTGCCAAACCGAAGACATGGAACACCATAAATCTCTTGTGAGAGGGCATTGACAAAATGGATGATAGTTGTCTTCCACCCCAGTGCCACAAAGCGGGTAAACCGTAGTAACTTCCAACCCATGTTTGTGCTTATTCTTCGATGTTTGAAGCGAATCTGTGACCAGTTGCCATGCAAAGTTGGATACTGTGGGGGGAACACCACAAGGTCGCAACATCTCCAGCAAGCCCATGAGCCATCAAGAATAGTAGCTGACCCCACTGCATCGCCTCGGTAAGCTTCACCTAGAGACAAATCATATGCACCTTTCACACTAAACACGCCCAATTTTTAGCCCCCGCAGGAGAGTGTCATCTTCTAGCCATGGTGAGGTTCTAATTTTCACGATCTCGTCAACATCACATGGTAGAAAAGATTATTGCAACATATCTAACCTTCATGCACCATTTTCATTGAGAAGATTAGAGATAAAAGTGGACCCTACATCTCCCCTGTGCAGATACATGTTTATATGAATGCGATCCGAGATCCAATTATCTCTCAACACCCGCACCCTCCTTCCATTCCGTATTCTCCAAATCAAGCCTTTCTTTAGTAAGTGTCGTCCATGACAAATCGTCGTCTAAGAAGAGGAAGTATTGCCAGAAAACACGGTGCCCTCGAGGTTGCCATTAGGGTAGTAGCGGGCTTTCAAAACCCGTGCACACAAGCTCTACGGTTACACAAGCAATCTCCATGCTTGCCTTGCTAACAACGCCTGGTTAAACATGCGAATATCCCTGAAGCCAACCCTTCCCTTACATTTTGGCAGTAGGAAATATTTCAGGCTTTCCACTGAACTTTCCGTTTACCCTTCTGTGAGCCCCGATAAAATTTCTCGCCATTTTGTTGAGATCATCACAAACCGAAAATGGTAGCTTAAACACCCCCATGATAAGTTGGTATTGGCTGAGCAACCGACTTCATAAAGGACCTCCCTCCTTGGTTGTGCTAGGAACCAATCGATTATGGAACCACCCCTTTGACATGAGACCTTTCGGGGTAGCCTCAACAATCCATTTAATCCCCAAGCCATATTTCTTGATGTGTTAACTGAAAGTAGGGGCTAACTTTCATGCCATACTACACACACCTAGTGTTGATATTGTTTGATGATTTTCGTTTCTTCGTGCCTCTGGGACAACAAGTAACCGTGTACATGCAACACACGTCCAATTTGGCAGCAATATCGTTTTCAAGATTAACCACAATTCATGTTGATTCCGAAATTAATTATTTCGAATGCAATTAATGTATTTTCAAATTATAAGTAATGCGATTAACATGTTTCCAAATTATTGATGATGCAACGAATACATCATTAGAGCAGCTTGAGATGTTGGATATAGGTGGTTGGATGGCTCGGATCATTTGCATTCACCAAACTTGTGTTTTTATAAATAATAGAAAGGTTTTATAAGTAGTAGAAAGATAGAGAGCAGATTTGATCGAGACCGTGGTACACAAATTAAGCTAAAATCTTAGATGTACAATATGCTACCTTGCCGTTTTGTGCTTTTCCTACCCGGCCACACCTTCTCAACTACTGCTTCCATTTCGACTTCTCATCTGACATCGTTGGCTATCCCGGCTTTGTCATACCATTGTTAGATGGACCTGACACTCACCCAGTAACATCTCATTGTCAATCCTCCTGTGATCAGTATTGCTTATGCAATATTCAAATCTGATTACCCAATAGGGCTAGGCTGTTAGGGCAAAACATTAGTTTATTTGAGAGAGGCGGACACCATCGTTCTACATGGGTATGGTGTTTGAAGCGAAGACAATGTGAGATAGATTGTGGCATCAGTTGGTTGTGTCTAACAGTATCACAACAAACTCTTGAGAAATCTTGGGTATCACAAAATGTACAGAAAAAACTAGCAAGAACATACAAAGCGTGTGACATAATTCCTGCGTATCAAAATATAAGAGTCAGATTTTTTTTATAAATATATATTTTGACACAGAGGGAGTATTTGACGTATACCCACCTAACCAAACATGTTAAGTCACGGTTACGACGAAGGGACAAACACACAACTAAATTTAGACGTCTCATTCTAACCATGAGCTGAACGTGCGCAAACAAGTCACAAGATTTTCTCTCTGCAAATACTACATCTATACCAAAATATAAGACATTTTTAGGCTAAACTAGCCTACAAAACGACTTATATTTTGATACTGAGGGAGTATAACGTTCTGCATAAAAAAAAAGGAAAAATCTCAGTCCCATGTCCATCCGACGGCTCCAAATAAAAACCCCGAAAAGCATATGCATTTTGTGGCGCAAGCGGAACAGAAGATCCAATTCGCACGTTCACCTGGCTCGTGTCGCCTCCGTCCCAAAAAACCCAATCAATCCTCCGCATTCCGCAGCGCACCACCGCCCCCCTAACCAAAACGAAACCGGCGCCCCTTTTTCCCCTCGCGAGCACCTCGCCCGCACACGCGGACCCATGCGTGGCCACACCACAACGAGCCGGAAGTAGCCCCCCCGGCCCGGCAATGTCGGCACTCCTCCCGCCGCCCCACGGGCCACGCGCCGCCGGGGACCCCAAGAAGACCGACGTCGCCGGGGGCAAGCTACCCCCCTGCGCCGCCGGGGACCCCAAGAAGCCCGGCGGCGGCGGCGTCCGCTCCGCCGCCAAGCTCGCGCTCGCGTCCTTCCTCGGCGTCGTCTTCCTTTTCGCCGTCGACGCCTTCCTCTCCGGCGCTGGCGCCGACCGCCGGCTGCGCCACCAGTACCAGCATTACCTCGGCGCTGGCCCCGCCGAGAGCGCCCCGCCTTCTTGGCCCTCTGTTCCCGACCCCACCAGCTTCGCCGAGGACGTCCTCGGCGGCGGCCGCGCCGATAGCGCCCCGCCCTCCTGGCTCTCCGTGCCCAACCCCACCAACTTCACCGGCGACCTCCTCGCCCGCTGGCTCACACCCGGGGGCTCGCCGTGCCGCGACGCCCGCACGGTCAACATCTCCGTCCCGGCTCTTGACGGCGCCGCGGCGGCGGGGGGCGTCACCAAGCTGAGCGCCACCGAGATTCACGAGTTCACGTTCTGGGCGCTGGACGGCACCGTCCTGCGGCGCTGCCTCGGCGGGGACTTCTTCGAGATTGATCTCTCTGGGGAGGCGTGGAAGTCGCGCCCCCCCGTGGTGGACAACGGCGACGGCTCCTACACTTTCCGCCTCCAGGTTGCGCCCCGCTTCGCCGCGGGGGAGTTCCACCTCACCATCGTCCTCCTCTTCCGCAGCTTCGAGGGCCTCAAGTTCTCCTCCGCGAGGTTCAAGTACCGCGTCGAGCTCCGCCGCATTCCTCTACTGTTCCGGCCGGGCAACGCGTCGCTCCCCGCACTGGAGACTTGCCGGGCCGCCGACTTCGCGCGCGACGTCTGGTCCGGCCGGTGGACGCGGCTCGCCAGGAACGACAAGTGCGAGGATGTGGACGACGCCGGCCGCTACCGGTGCCTGGGGCCGGAGCACCCGTGCGAGGCACCGTGGTGCGACGGGCCACTGGGCGCGCTGGAGAGCAACGGATGGGTTTACTCGGCGCACTGCTCGTTCAAGCTCTTCACCGCCGACGCGGCGTGGCGGTGCCTTGACGGCAAGTGGCTCTTCTTCTGGGGCGATTCCAACCATGTCGACACCATCCGCAACCTCCTGACTTTCGTTCTTGGCGTTGAGGACACATCCGCAGTGACACGCCGCTTTGACGCCGTGTTCACAAATCCCAGTGGCGAGCCGGGCACCCTGCGGATCACAAGCATCTTCAACGGACACTGGAACATGAGCATGAACTATCTCGGCCTGCATTCCCTCCGGCACAAGGGGTTCCGGCAGCTTGTCCGGTCATACTTTGTGGGCGATGATCGTGTCCCCGATGTTGTCATCCTCAACTCTGGCCTCCATGATGGGTGCTACTGGAGCAGTGTCCGCGCTTACGTTCAGGCCACCGAGTATGCCGCGCAGTTCTGGGCCGGCGTCATGGCTAAAGTGAGGTTGCGTGGGCTTGCCGTGCCAAGGGTGTTCTACCGGACGACGGTCGCGACTGGCGGGTATGCTCGGGACCTGGCATTCAATCCAAACAAGATGGAGCTATTCAATGGTGTGCTCGTGGAGAAGATGAGGCAGCATGGCGTGCTCACAGGCGGGGTGATAGACAACTTCGACATGACGTTCCCATGGCACTACGACAACCGTTGCAACGATGGCGTGCACTACGGGCGCGCACCGGCAAAGTTGGTATGGCGGGACGGCAAGATCGGCCACCAGTACTTCGTGGACCTCATGCTGGGGCATGTGCTCCTCAATGCCATCTGCAATGGATGAAACTCTTCTGGTTCCATGCTCGGTAAGTTTGTGCAGCTGAATTGTGTAAACTAGAGTAGGATAGCCACGGAACTGAGGTTGCTGAGGTGAAATTGTGGTATCAGTTTATGTGTACCGCAGATATCGCGGGCATAGCTGAACCGTTTTATATGGTGAGACTGTCTGATCATTTAGCTATGTGGCTGTTATGATCCTGCTCTAGCCGGCCAGGAAGGTCGAAGTTCGTTCGATCGGAGCTAGCTATGGGTGAATATCAGGTACATGTAAATATATATACCAATACCGTTTTGGGGGCGTAATGCATATGCAATTTGAGTGGGTCATGTTATGTCCAATGTTTGCATTCTTCAGTCCGTTGTTTTTTTGTGTGGTCTGTGAACGGCATGCGAATCCTGGGACACTGGATGGTTGAGTGCCTTCAGGTGTTTCCGTATATGTTCCGGGTTGATGTGTTTTGAGTGAAGCAACAGTGAGCTGCCTGATTTGAACAGTGAGCTGTCTTGATGAAGCCATTCAGAGCTAAGTTGTCTTGATCAGGATGATGCTTGTACTGGCATGAACCTAATGTCACTGTCCTTGACCACTTCCTAATTTTGTTGTAGCACTAGCTGTCTTAGTAATCTAATTATGCCGAGGTAGGTGCATGACAATTGGAGGAGCCTTGTGCTTATATGTATAGAAAGTTTAGTACATGTCAGATTGCACCGTAGCCAGTAATCTTACTCTGTTCATTCTTGTTCAGTGTGGCTTGTAAGGCTGGACTGCCCAAATGCAGAAATACCAACATGGTTCGGGGGGTGTTTGGTTCCAGAGACTTTTTTGTGTTGGGACTAAAAAAAGTCCCTAGCAAACCAAACATTTGCTAAAAGTCCTTAGAAGCACTCCTTGAAAGTTTTTTTTTAAGTCTTATTAGGGACTAGAAAAAATCCTAGGACTAGAGAACCAAACACCACCTCATGGTTGTGTGCCTTGAGGTGAACCATTTACAGTATGTCCAGAAAAAATGAAGCCCACTTGGCTGATCTTTTTCATTCTCTTGCGGAGGTCAGAGTAGGAGTAGCAGACACCAGATCCGGTCTGTGCTGTTCGAAGAGAGGAGAGCATTGATCTGAAATTTGTGCGAAGTCAGAATATATTCCTTTGCTACTTTGCTAGCCTCATTCAGACGAATCTAATCCAATCAGCTAAACAAGTAATGTGCGAGTACGGATGGCACCGACTAGTGCAGTGCAGGACCACACAGTTGTCTCGCCTCATTCACAAAAGAAGAGAGGAAAAGAAGACGGTTGTGTCGCCTGATCTGATCCGTCGTGCCCATTAAGTTGGCCGTGGTAAGCGACAGGCAAACATGGGGGGTGAGGGCGACACCGAGCCTGTGACAGTGATAGCCACCTACACGATCTGCTCCGTTGCCGTTTTTCTTCGCGATGAGTTGGGGGTGGACCGTGGTCTGCGCGTTTTTCGCTTATCGTGATTTTGATTGCGGATCTTTACTTCCCTTCTCGGGTTGGTAGGTGGCCGTTGTTCGGTGACCGATTCTTTCACGTGGCGTTGCCCGCGGCACAGCACCCGGCATAGGAGTGCCTCGTTTATACACTTTTTGAGTAAACGAAACCGGAAATAATCTGACAAATAATGGAGTTCTTGGGCATCAGTGCTCTGGGCTCCGGTGCTCAAGTCCAAATGGTCAAAACACTAATGTAAATGCGGTTTAATGCAAGACCAGCAATGAAACTTTTGTGTAGTGCAACAGAAAGGCAAACCACCACTACTAGGACGATTGAAAACCTTTGCTGGCCATGAAAAGACAATACAGTTTTGAGGGTACTTGCCACTGGCTTTATCGGGTAGAACTCCATGGCAAAAAAGGAAAAAAAAAGGGAGGACAATACAATACTGTAAACCATGTGTCTTTTCAAAGATATGTGTCCCACTGTCCAAGAGGTATAGGATGAATTCTGAGCGAATTGCAAATAAAAAATAAAAAAAACTAGCACATTCCCGGCTTCAATCCGATTATGCCACCACTTTCTGTTACGTTGACAAAAAACCACGGTTTATGTGTTACTTTTTTCGATAAACACTAATGACTGGTTTGAACCAATTTAAACAGATTTCCGACATGCTGGGCCTGCAGATCAGGTCCACGTGGCACTAAAATCCGATGTGGGAACTCACCAAATAGCGAAATATAGTTTTGATAATAGGTCTAATGATTTTTTCTGTAATAGTTTTTCACCCTGCGTGGCGAATGCTGTAAGGAATGATTGTACTCTACTATTTTAAGTTTTAATATATGGGTGGCTTTTCAAATAAAGAAAAGACTCAACAAAGTTTACGTTGATCATTAGGTCATATGTGAGGCCCATCACTCAGAGTTAAAATTTCTTTCTTAGGGCATTGTGGCACCACACGCCCCGTATTCCAGCCTAGAGACCGAGGCAAGTCTCTGGAATACAACACTGATTGGCATAGAACAAATCAGCTCTTTATTATAATCGATATGGATATAAGGGGATTACATCGGCACGGCGACACTACGCCTGCCAAGGTTGCTCTATGCAAGCAGCAGAACAACTCATAGCAGCGGAATAAATTCTAGCAGCGGAAAGACGACCATAGCGATGGACTCCACTCCGCAGGGACTCTGGCTGGAACGCTTATCCTAGCTCGCATACTCGGGATCCACGGCAAACAAGTAGGCAGACAAGACATGACCTGCAAACTGGCATGACACGTCAGGTCAGTACATTGAATGTACTTGCAAGCTCACAACAACCGAAGCAATCAAGACAAACAACAGCATGGCATTTACAGGTTAAAGCAATGATGAACATGATACTACTAGAACCTTATAATCATTGCATGAACATGTTGAACATAACACATCTAGCATCACATGAAATGAGCATGGCAATGTTACTCATGATATGCACAAGATGATACTAGCATTCAACTTACCCACTTGAGCATCACACGATCATCTCAGGACCAACCAAGCCTGGTATTAACAATACCCTAGTGATCATATGAACACAAGGAGCTTGATCTTTACCTGGGATTACCACATGACACCAGAAATATCATCCAACTTTGGTATCCACGATACCATTGTGATCCTCTCATGATCACATAAAGATCAACCAACTTCTTTCATCATCGAACCAGGGTTGTTCATCTAATTAGGTTATTATTACTATTGACCCATATTGTGACCTACTACGAACTGGGCCCATATCCGCGGGCGCGGCTATCGATAGATTATACACTCTCCAGAGGTTAGCACACTGTACCGACACCACGGAACCCAAGGCTTCGTGCTCCCATTCGGGTGGGCCAACAGTGTTCCAACAAAACCGGTCTATTGCCATGACACTCTCCCAGCCACTCCGACAAACTCCCCTTTGGGCTAAGTCATGGGTGGCCCTGATGTCACCGCGTGACATCCAACGGTCACCGTCATGGCAAAACAAAATGGTCCCAAACGGGGACATGAGCTCAATACTACACGGGCACACAAGGCTTATGCCCGCCTACCTGATTAGGGTAGCGCGCGCCCATAACCTTCCCTAATTGGAGGCACCGGCGAGAGGCACGACAATAGACCCGGTTAGGACCCCCCATAAAGGCAAGTGTGACTGCACTGGTCAGTTTGATTTCGATGGCACTATGACTCAACCAACAAGTGTTCAAGTTTAATTAATGTCCGGTTAAACTTGAATGCAAAAGATGCTGAGTCATAATAACATGATGAGATAATAATGCACATGAGCATGATATTGACATAAGCATGGATGAGCAACATAACTAGATGAATCATTAGCATAAATAATAATGCAACACTTAGACTACTTGATGCAAATGAACATGGCATATCAATGATCAAGCATATCACAGATACTCTTCATAACTAACGATAATCATGTATCAGATGAACATCACTATCATTAGTATGACATAAGTACCAGCATGAAATACGAGAATAACACTACTAGCATGTAACCATATAACTAACAGAGTGGATAAAAGCATAGCATGATGACAAGCATAGCCGGAATAGCAACGTTAGTAGTAACTAAGCAAACATTTAAAAATTCAAGTGGAAACCATGGCTACTGCAAATCCATCATGCAAGTGGCTGTCGTGGCTTGCCTGGGGATGAAGGAACCATCGGGGAGAAGTGCAGAAGGATCGCGGAAAGATTCGTCGGAAACAGTTCTCTCCCGGAGGGGGCTGTTTATGAGCAAGGGCAAAATGGTCATTTTCATTGTGCTAAAACATTATGAGAATGATACCAACAAAACGGGCTCCACGAGACGAAGACGTGGGCTTTGGAATCACCTCAATCGGAGCTACGAGCAAAAAGTTGCAATAGTTTTTCTACCAGGTACCCATCTATAAATAAAACCTTCACAAACCAGCCCCTGACTGAAAAACAGAAAGCGTAAATGCAGAGAATATGTTTTTCAAGAAGTGAAAACGCATTCTTGGCCAAACAACAAAGGAGGTACACTTTCATATAAGGAAAGCGTATAATAGAAAGTACGCTTCCACTTACAGTGCGCGGGCCCGGCCTAGAGACGCTGACGGGTGGGTCCCGCATTGACTTCTCTCCTCCCGCTCCCTGCACTACAAAAAATACACTTCCATGATGATACGTGTTTGTCACAGTAGGTTGCGGTTTTTGTCGTGCATGTACATCCATGACGGTTTTATGACAGAATCAAGATAGTCATACATGTGTTGTCGTAGAAGTGTTCCATGACATTACCAAAATTATCATCACGGAAGTGTCCACTTCCATGACGATAAATCACGCGTCACAGAAGTGCTTTCATCAACGGTGACCGACATGTGGCATCCACCGTAACGGGACGCTGTTAAGCTATCAGGTCGGGTCTTGGATCCGACAACCCGTTAACAGCCCGGACCAATGGGAAATTTTCACGTGTAAAATTCTGATTGGCCAGAGGAAACACGTGTCAGCTCGTCAGTGGGTTAGATAGGCGCCTATGATATGTAGACACGTGCGACGGCCCACCACTGGCCCATTTAGCTTACAAAGGCCGGCCCGTTTGACTTGGTCAAAAGTTAGCGGGCTGGCCCATGAAAAGCCTATTAACGGTCTCTTCGCAAAGAGTCCATTTTACGGCCCGGTAACTCATGCCCCGTTAGGTCCTAACCTAAATCGGCCCAACAACGTCATTTGGGCCTTCGAATATAACACCAGCCCGTTTCACTTTCAGCCTATGTATGGCCCACGACGTCGGCCCATATGAGGCATTCGTATCTTTAGGCCCTTTAGAGGCCCACGGTGACTCTAGCCCATAATGAGCAGTAAATTTCATTGTACCTGTTAACGGCCCATGTGAAAAATTTCGTTGTACCTGTTAACGGCCCATGATTCACATGGGCCGTTTCCAGCATGTGTTAGCTTTCGGTCTACTAACGGCCTATGACGGAATTAAGCCTTTGTTGTCCTCCGGCCTGTTAACGGCCCGTTACCGTGCTGGGCCGATACCAATTATGCCCGTTTACGGCCCATGTAGACCCATTTATCCAACAGCCCAAGGCCCACCGATTCTACGGCCCTGTTGGAGGCCCATTTATCGACGACCTGTAGGAGACCCATGGATTCTACGGCCTGTAGCAGGGTCAAGGTTACCACGGTCCGTATATGGCCCATGGTTGTTGCGGCCACTAGCAAACCAGGGAAAAAGAAGACTAGGAAATAAATAAGCCCGAAACTAACGCTAGGCTATTAAGGCGATTGCACAGATTACATCCACTTGGCATCAAAGATCGCCACCAGTGCAAATATAGGGAACACCCTACACTATACAAAAATGGCTTGCTGTTTTCTTCAGCCGTTGGCTGCACGTTAAGAACAAATTTTGTATCACACCAAAACAAATTACAACTACAAAACAAAAGGAAGGTTGTCATAAAAGTTAACAGTCTAGCAGATAAATGCACTACCAGAAGTTCAGAAGCTCAGTTCATTTGACCTGACTATTACGTTTTCATGTTGTATTGTACGATGGAGCACCATAACCTTTGCCTTCATTTCTCCTAGGCTCCTGAACAACATAGCAAATGTCTGATAGTCTGGTTTCAAAACCATGCATATCTTGACGACATCGAACAATGTCTCTCCTTGTTTCACAAAGGGTCTCTGTTAGGGAATGGACTTGTGTCTGGAGCGCAGATATAACATTGTTTTGAGCTTGCATATCTTGATCATGAGGCAGTTTGGATTGACTTAAAAACCAACCCAGTATTACGCAGGAACATGCATTTGGCACTGTTAGTGGACAGGTACTGACCCACTGCAGCAAGAGCTGACAATGCGGTCATAGTTGCCTCGCCACCTTCAGAAGGTGGTGGTTCCACCATTTTTTCCATAGCTTGCTGAAAAGTTGAGTTTTTTACATTAGTAGTACGAGAACAGAAGATATTAAGGAGGCAGCAAAACCAAACAAAATAGCTTTGGTCTATATACAGAACTTATTCTGGTGAACCCATGTAAAATATTAGTTGTATTTTATTGCAAAGTACATAATAAAACCAGGTTCCAAACATATGACCATGTACCATCACTAATGTATTGTCTATTTCTTCACATTGTATTGACAGCTAAGGATAAAGAGACGAAGTTTATAATATGGTAAGCATAGTATGACATCATTCATATCACAAAACAACTGAGAATAGACAAACAGGCAATTGCAACATTGTGTGGGAAAGTCCAGCACGGAACTAGATTACAGGTCAAGATCGAAGGAACATCACTCCTCTCTTTTAAACCTTGTAAGGTGCAATGATAGGCTAAGACAATTGTGTATAAAATTGAAAAGAGTAATAGACATTGGCTGCAAACCATGCAGTTCAAGGCACAAGTCAGAGTAAGTAGTAGTTAAAAGGCATGAGGATTAAGGACTTACAACGGCGGCTTTGACTGGTGTAGTCATGCCCTTCTTCTTGCTGGTGTGACAGTCCTTGAAGATTTCCACAACATTTGGTTCAGGTACTTTTTGGTCCTTGCGGGCTTTCCTCTGCATATGGAACAAGTCAATATATATATGATAATATGGTACAGCAAAAAGAGTGAAACAACAGCTAATTACAAGAGCCTCGCGGTGTGCAATATAGCTACGAGATCCTGTCGTTTGTTGGAATTTTACTTTCATACGGTTGGCCTTGTTCTTTGAACAGTTCACCTACAAGAAGATAGATTTGTGTGGCACATGCGTAAATAGGACTTCAACATGTGATCTTATCACACACACACACACACACACAGATATATATATATATATATATATATATATATATATATATATATATATATATATATATATATATATATATATATATATATAATGTACCTGATACTTCGGATCAAACCAATGTTTAATGAGGCCTCTCTAGTCTTCATCCGATATATTTTCCACTCGAGATGTTTGGGCAAGTTCACTGTTAGCCTTGCCTTCAAAGTGAGTTTTCCTCAAGTTATATCGATACTGTCGCAGAGCAGACTTGAAAACATCGGTGCAAGCTTGTCTTGTTGCATCATCTTGGCTATCCTACTTGAACCTCATCTGTTCAAAATTATGGGAGTCTCATTATCAGCAACCTAGAAAGTATGGGACAGAGCAAGATGATATTACTAGTTTCCATACATAACCATACTTACAGATAAATGGTCGAGGAAGGTGTTGAACTGAGTTTCATCTTTGTCATTCCTGTACTGAATCCATGTTGGGAGGATACATACATGACACCTAACGGCAACCGCTCCTCTGATACTAACTTGGCTGACTCTGTAGCATCACGTGGCCTTTTTAAACCTGCCTCAAAATGGATCTCCATTCTTCCTCCTCTAGATTTAGTTAACCTATCGAGCATTATCCCTGATGTTTGTTTCCTCTTGCGCCTAGCTGCTAGTCCAACAACGAACATAGGAATTTTTAGTGTACATCAAACTGTGAGACTACATATAAAGAAGCATGCAACTATAACTTGACTCCAGTAACTACCTTCTTGATGTTGAAGCTCACAAAGTTCATCTGATCTTGCCAACTCATCTTGTGTCAAGAGTGCTTTGGAAGTAGTGTCAGGTGGCAAGGGAGATTGGGAATGTGCCGCTAGCTGAGTTGACAAACGAGCAACTCATGCATCTAGTGGTACTGTGGAAGGTGTTGCAACAACTAGGGCTGTCTCTGCTTGTTTGGTGGCAGCTATTTGTTTCTGTTTGGCTTGTTCTGCAGCTCGTGTAGCACGGGATACCCTGTTTGTAGAATTTTCCGCTGGACTTTGACCTTCTATTGCACCATCAGTACCAGCAGAATCTGCAGGATTCTTCCGCTTCCCATTCCCTGTCATTCTGTGTTTCCTCCTCTTTCTTTGTGCCATGTTAAGTCAAGTCGACAAGAAAAACGAATAACAATTTAGTTCTTCAGAACAAATTGATGCGTGATACAGATGAACTAAACTTTGATGTTAGACAACCACATGATAGGAGGATGTATTATGTACGAAAAACAGGACGACATGAGATAACCATAACTATGATGTGTAAACTAAGCAGAAGACTTTTCACTAAATTAGAAGCAATGCAATGGAAGGTAGACACCATATTAAAGATGCTACAAATATCGCTCTGCCAAGTTAATAGTGTCTCATCATAAATGGCGTTTAAACAAATGTGAAGCAATACAAGAAATAAATCATATGCAAGATGCAAACAACATCACACTACCAAGTTAGAGGTCTCTCATCATTAGTGCCATTGCATGTTCACAACATTGCATATTCACTTATGATGTGTAAACTAAGGAGAAGGCATTTCAACAAATTAGAAGCAATGAAAGCTAGACACCATATGAAAGATGCAACGAATATCACTCTACCAAGTTAAAATTGTCTCGTCATACGTGCCATTTCAACAAATTAGTAGTACAAGCTAGAAAATAATGCGAGATGTAACCTATATCACACTCCCAAGTCAAACGTGTCTTATGATAAGTGATTGTTGCAGGTTACACAACAGTAGTAATTTGATGTAAGAACATGGTGTGGTAGACAGATATTGTATGTTCTAGAAACCGGAACACGTGTCTTATTCACAAGTATAATGTGTAAAGTAAGCAGATGGAATTCAACAAAATTAGAAGCAATACAAGCTAGACATCATACATAACATGCAACCACATATAACAGTGCCAAGTTAGGGGGAGCACCTGTGATGGTGCACTAGGGGAGACGTGCTCATCATCAACACAACTACGTTGAGTGTCTATGCATGTGTTGCCTTGTAAATCATCTTGGGGGGATGGAGGAGTAGAATCTGCAGAGGCCCTTCGTTTGGAAGGAGCACCTTTATCCGCTGCCTTGCTAACTTCCTTCCGCTTTATTGATTTTGAATTGTCAAGTAAATCTGACAAGAGAAAGCAATAAAATTCTCTCTTCAGAACTCATGCGTGCATGATACTGACAATCACTCCTTTGATGTAAGGCAAACACATGATACTAGGATGGAATATGTATGAAAAACAAGACGGCATGGCATATTCACAACTGTTTGTGTAAACTAAGCAGAAACCATTCCAACAAATAAGAAGCAATGCAAGCTAGACACCACATGAAAGATGCAACCAATATGACTCTGCCAAGTTAAAAGCGTCCCATCATAAGTGGCATTTCAACAAATTAGAAGCAGCACATGCTATAAATCATATGAAAGATGCAACTAATATCACACTGCATATACTAAAGGTGTCTCGTCATATTGATTGATGCGGGATACAAAATAAAACAATAGTTTTATGTAAGGACATGCTTAATAGACAGATGTACTATGTACTAAAAACAGGAAGGCATGTCACATTAACAGGTATAATGTATAAACTAAGCAGAATAACACATGCAATTTAACCAGATTGGAAGAATTACAATCTAGACACCATATGCAACATGCAACCACATATCACGCTGCCAAGTTAGAGCAAGCACATGCGATGCTAGTGTAGGGGAAATGCGGTAATCAACTACAAAGCTACATTCACTATCTTCATCTAGAATTGCTGTTTCTTGAGAATCATGTCGGGAGGCTGACGCTACATTCTTTAAATGAGGATCTTTACTCACAGTAGTCCACTTGCCTGACTGCCTCATCATAAGTGATTGATGAGGGATACACAAGAACATTAGTTTGATGTAAGAACATGGTTAATAGACAGATGTACTAGTATTTACGAAAAACAGAAATGCATGTCATATTCAAAGGTATAATGTGTAAGCTAAGCAGATGCAATTTAACCAAATTGGAAGCAATACAAGCTAGACATCCAGCTGGAGTGGTGAGCATGATCATCTAGGACCTGAGAGCCTAGTGGGAGGCGGGCTGCTTCACCACCATCGTGGCTTTTTAGTTGGCTTCTAGGTGATGCCTGTCTGTGCTGGGCTTGTCACTAGCTCGGCCAGTGCCCTGACTAGCTATTTGTCTTCTGGTGCTCAAGGGATGGTGGTTCATTTAAAAAATATCTTTCCTTATCTTAATAAAGACCGACTTCGGCCTTTCGAATACAAGCTAGACACCATATGGAACATGCAACCACATATGACACCGCGAAGTTAAAGCAAGCACCTGGGATGGTGGTTCATCGCGAGCGAGGTCATCAACTCTAGAGCTACGTTTACCATCTCCATCTGCTGACACTTCACCCTTTATAATGGTCAAACGTGTCTGTCCTATCTGCGTACCATGCTGGCGCGACTTCTCTCTTTTATTTTTTGCTTCTCTTATGGCAGCAGAGCCTGAAATACCCTCGCATAAAAACACAATAGTGAGAGTAAGGGTGAAGTGTGTGCAGAACTAGTGCACTGTAAAAGTAGCAGATAGCGGGTGGCTGAAAAATAAATGACAGGAGACATATGATAGCTCTACAACATTGCATGGCAAACAAAATTAGATTCTACTTCGTATGATTTTGTAATATATGACCATAGGAAATGCAGGCACTCCTCCAGCACACCACCACATGTGGTCATATCAAGATAGCAGTCGAAGGAAAATAAATAGGTCATTTGATTTTTATGAATCGTCCGATCTATAATGTACGAGCAGATGACCTTTGTCTACCTCCCTCCAGTCACCGTTGATGATCTTTCTCGAACCGCCAGCGACCACCGGCCGAGACCCCTGCCTCCGCCGCCCCGCCCTCCCATCGACCTCACACCACCGCCGTGCTTGGCAGCGCTCCCAGGCCATCCCTTTAATCCCGGCTGACCTCCAGATCGGGCACCAGCAACTCTAGGCCCCACACACCCCTAAGACAAACACCGAGGCACTGCTTCCCCGGCGTAATAGGTGGACTAGCACCTGTTATGCCGGGGAATGCTTCCGTTAATTGGGAATCAACTGACCGGGAATTGAAATCCAGGGGGCGACGGACCTCTAGCTAAGGTGAAATAGTATATGAGGAGAAACCTTGTGCATCGCGAGTTACTAGGAACATCTAGTACCAAGAAGAAGCGGTCAACTAGTGTCTTCTATGGGATGAATACCGTGCAAGCAGACACGTAAGATTTGCACGAATAAGGGAAGAGGAGTACCATTTCTGGTTGCCAGTGTGGTCTCCTCCATATGTCGTGGTGATCTTTTTTTCCTCCATGGCTCCACCGTCCTCCATGGCCAGTTTTGGAGGACGGTGGAGCCTTGGACAAACCCATGGACAAATTGTTGACTATGTTGCCATGGACGTATGTCGGCGGAGGGGAAGCAGATCCGAGGCGGCGAAGGACGGCATAGCAGGAACAACTCCAGTGCGGTGGACAGTGGCGAAGTTGGAGCGGCAGCAGTGAGGCGCAGGACGGCGTGGTTGAACTGGCTCGGGCACGGACGGCTCAGCCTCGGCTTCAACTACTAGCTATAGAGGGTGTTGCGGTTGAGGTTGCGGTGGACGACTGATGTCTACTACACAACCTTCTTCTTGTAGACGTTGTTGGGCTTGCAAGTGCACAGGTTTGTAGGACAGTAGCAAATTTCCCTCAAGTGGATGACCTAAGGTTTATCAATCTGTAGGAGGCGTAGGATGAAGATGGTCTCTCTCAAGCAACCCTGCAACCAAATAACAAAGAGTCTCTTGTGTCCCCAACACATCCAATACAACGGTAAATTGTATAGGTGCACTAGTTCGGCGAAGAGATGGTGATACAAGTGCAAAATAGATAGTAGCTATAATCTGAAATTATAAAAACAGCAAGGTAACTAATGATAAAAGTGAGCGTAAACGGTATTGCAATGGTAGGAAACAAGGCCTAGGGTTCATACTTTCACTAGTGCAAGTTCTCTCAACAATAATAACATAGATAGATCATATAACAAGCCCTCAACATGTAACAAAGAGTCACTCCAAAGCCACTAATAGCGGAGAACAAACGTAGAGATTATGGTAGGGTACGAAACCACCTCAAAGTTATCCTTTCGGATCGATCTATAAAAGAGTTCGTACTAGAATAACACCTTAAGACACAAATCAACCAAAACCCTAATGTCACCTAGATACTCCATTGTCACCTCAAGTATCCGTGGGCATGATTATACGATATGCATCACACAATCTCAGATTCATCCAACCAACATAAAAGTACTTCAAAGAGTGCCCCAAAGTTTTTACAGGAGAGTCAAGAACGTGTGCCAACCCCTATGCATAGGTTCATGGGCGGAACCCGCAAGTTGGTTAGCAAAACATACAACAAGTGGCACATGATATCCCATTGTCACCACAGATAATCACGGCAAGACACACATCAAGTGTTCTCATAAAGACTTAATCCAATAAGATAACTTCAAAATGGGAAACTCAATTCATCACAAGAGAGTAGAGGGGGAGAAACATCATATGATCCAACTACAATAGCAAAGCTCAGGATACATCAAGATCGTGCCATAGAGGAACACGAGAGAGAACACGAGAGAGAGAGATCAAACACATAGCTACTGGTACGTACCCTCAGCCCCGAGGGTGAACTACTCCCTCCTCGTCATGGATAGCGCCGGGATGATGAAGATGGCCTCCGATGATGGGATCCCCCTCCGGCAGGGTGCCAGAACAGGGTCCCGATTGGTTTTTGGTGGCTACAGAGGCTTGCGGCGGCAGAACTCCCGATCTATCTTCTGTTCTGGAAGTTTTAGGGTACGTAGGTATGTATGGGTGGAGGGGGTACGTCGGTGGACCTCCGGGGTGCTCACGAGGCAGGGGGCACGCCCAGGGGGGGGGGCGCCCCCCACCCTCGTGGGCAGCCCGAGACTCCCTCGACGTGCACTCCAAGTCTATCAGGTTGCTTTCCTTCCAAAAATAACTTCTCCAGTTGATTTCGTTCCGTTTTGACTCCATTCGATATTCCTTTTCCTCGAAACACTGAAATAGGCATAAAACAGCAAATCTGGGCTGGGCCTCCGGTTAATAGGTTAGTCCCAAAAATAATATAAAAGTGGAAAATAAAGCCCAATATAGTCCAAAACAGTAGATAAAGTAGCATGGAGCAATCAAAAATTATAGATACGTTGGAGACGTATCAGGCATCCCCAAGCTTAATTCCTGCTTGTCCTCGAGTAGGTAAATGATAAAAAGAGAATTTTTGATGCGGAGTGATACTTTGGCATAATTTCAATGTAAACCTTCTTAATTGTAATATGAATATTCAGAACCGAAAGATTCAAGACAAAAGTTCATATTGATACAAAAATAATAATACTTCAAGCATACTAATCAAAGCAATCATGTCTTGTCAAAATAACATGGCAAAAGAAAGTTCATCCCTACAAAATCATATAGTCAGGCTATGCTTCATTTTCGTCACACAAAGATGTTCCCAACTTCTATACCCCCAATGACAAGCCAAGCAATTATTTCATACTTAAATAATCTCAAACTTTTTCAACCTTCACGCAATACATGAGCGTGAGCCATGGATGCACTATGGGTGGAATAGAATATGATGATGGGGATTGTGTGGAGAAGACAAAAAAGAGAAAGTCTCACATTGACGAGGATAATCAACGGGCTATGGAGATGCCCATCAATTGATGTCAACATGAGGAGTAGGGATTGCCATGCAACGTATGCACTAGAGCTATGAATGCTCAACAAAAGAAAACTAGTGGGTGTGCATCCAACTCGCTTGCTCATGAAGACCTGGGGCATTTGAGGAAGCCCATTGTAGGAATATACAAGCCAAGTTCTATAATGAAAAATTCCCACTAGTATGAAAAGACAACTTATGAGACTCACTACATGAAGAACAAGGTGCTACTTTGAAGCACAATATATGAGACTCATTACATGAAGAACAAGGTGCTACTTTGAAGCACAAGTGTGGAAAAGAGATAGTAGCATTGCCCTTTTTTCTTTTCTTTTCTTTTCTTTTTTTTGGGCCTTTCCTTTTTTTCTTTTGGCCTTTCTTCTTTTTTTATTTTTTTTTATTTTGGGCAATGCTCTAATAATGATGATCATCACACTTCTATTGATTACAACATAAGGATTACAACTCGAAACTTAGAACAAGATATGACTCTATATGAATGCCTCCGGCGGTGTACCGGGATGGTGCAATGAATCAAGAGTGACATGTATGAAAAAATTATGCATGGTGGCTTTGCCACAAATACGATGTCAACTACATGATCATGCAATGGCAATATGACAAAAGTAATGTATGTCATGATGATGATGAACGGAACGATGGAAAGTTGCATGGCAATATATCTCGGAATGGCTATGGAAATGCCATAATAGGTAGGTATGGTGGCTGTTTTGAGTAAGATATAAGGAGGTTTATGTGTGATAGAGCGTATCATATCACGGGTTTTGGATGCACCGGCGAAGTTTGCACCAACTCTCAAGGTGAGAAAGGGCAATGCACAGTACCGAAGAGGCTAGCAAAGGCGGAAAGGTGAGAGTGCGTATAATCCATGGACTCAACATTAGTCAAAAGAACTCATATACTTATTGCAAAGACTTAGAAGTCATCAAAAATCAAGTACTACGCAGATGCTCCTAGGGGTATAGATTGGTAGGAAAAGACCATCGCTCGTCCCCGACCGCCACTCATAAGGATGCACAAGCCAGGTACACTTCATGTTTCAAATTTGTTACACAACTTTAACCATACGTGCATGCTACGGGACTTACAAACTTCAACACAAGCATTTCTCAAATTCATAATCACCCAACTAGCACGACTTTGATATTATCACCTCCATATCTCAAAACAATTATCAAGCATCAAACTTATCTTAGTATTCGTTTCACTCAAAAGAAAGTTTCACATATCTTGAATACCAAGTAGATTAATATTAAGCAAATTACCATGCTATTAACGACTCTCAAAATAATATAAGTGAAGCACTATGAGAAAAACTATCAAGCTCAAAAGATATAAGTGAAGCACATAGAGTATTCTAGCAAATTCCAATTTGTGTATGGCTCTCTCTCATTAAAGAATTTCAGATCTTGATACTTTATTCAAACAGCAAGCAAAACTAAAGAAAACTACAATGCAAGGATAGCACAACTCATGTGAAGAAGCAAAAACTTAGGCTCAACCGATACTAACCGATAGTTGTTGAAGAAGAAAGGTGGGATGCCTACCGTGGCATCCCCAAGCTTGAACTTTTGTGTCTCCTTAATTCCTCTCATATCATGGTTTCTCTTTTTATCAAAAGCTTCATTCACAACAAACTCAACAAGAACTCGTGAGATAGGTTAGTATAAACCAATGCAAAACCTTATCATCCTCTACTGTAACAAATCACTAAAATTATTATTCAACATTGAATACTAAATGCCTCTGCATATTTAATACTCCTATCATAAAATAGAATCATTAAACAAGCAAACATATGCAAACAATGCAACTATAACAGCAATCTGCCAAAACAGTACAGTCTGTAAAGAAGGCAAGAGTATCAATACTTCCTGACCCCAAAAATTATGAACTAAAATTCCCACTGTAATAAATTTATCAGAGCTCAATATGAAAAAATATTCAACGTTAGACCATCCTCTGACTTTTCTAGGGAATTTTTGCAACAGCGGTAAACTTTCTGTTTTCAAACAGCAACATGTATACTAGCAAAATAAGTATGGCAAAGGCTATCCTTGACTTTTTTATTGAAACTAAAGAGGCAAAACATTATTCTAACTAACAGCAAGCGAAAACTAACAAAATAAAATGACGCTCCAAGCAAAACACATATCATGTGGTGAATAAAAATATAGCTCCAAGTAAAGTTACCGATGAACGAAGACGAAAGAGGGGATGCCTTCCGGGGCATCCCCAAGATTAGTTGCTTGGTTTTCCTTGAATATTACCTTGGGGTGCCTTGGGCGTCCACAAGCTTAGGCTCTTTCCACTCCTTATTCCATAGTCCATCGAATCTTTACCCAAAACTTGAAAACTTCAACCACACAAAACTCAACACAAAACTCGTAAGCTCCGTTAGTATAAGAAAATAAAACCACCACTTAGGTACTATAATGAACTCATTATAAATTCATATTGGTGTAATATCTTATGTATTCTAACTTCTATATGGTTCATACCACTTAATACTAGCCATAGATGCATCAAAATAAGCAAACAACACATAGAAAACAGAATCTGTCAAAAACAGAACAGTCTGTAGTAATCTATATCAAACGTATACTTCTGGGACTCCAAAAATTATGAAATAAATTGCTGGACCTGAGAAATTTGTCTAGTAATCATCTTCAAAAAGAATAAACCTAAAATCACTCACCAGTAAAAAATGGCAGCTAATCTCGTGAGCACTAAAGTTTCTGTTTTTCACAGCAAGATCACATAAACTTCACCCAAGTCTTCCCAAAGGGTCTACTTGGCACTTTATTGAAACAAAAGATATAAAACATGATTGATACAGTATCATAATCATGTGGACACACAAAAACAGTAAATATAAATATTGGGTTGTCTCCCAACAAGCTCTTTTCTGTAATGTCTTTTAGCTAGGCATGATGATGACAATGATGCTCACATAAAAGATAAGAATTGAAACATAACGGGAGCATCATGAAGCATATGACTAGCACATTTAAGTCTAACCCACTTCCTATGCATAGCGATTTTGTGAGCAAAAAACTTATGGGAACAATAATCAACTAGCATAGGAAGGTAACACAAGCATAGCTTCAAGAATTTAAGCACATAGGGAGGAAACTTGACATTATTGCAATTCCTACAAGCATATGTTCCTCTCTCATAATAATTTTTAGTAGAGTCATGAATTAATTTAACAATATAACCAGCACCTAAAGCATTCTTTTCATGATCTACAAGCATAGAAAATTTACTACTCCACATAAGCAAAATTCTTCTCATGAATAGTAGTGGGAGCATCATAAGAGACTTGAACACTAAAAATTGTTTCCACATTAAAAGAGTAATGTTCAGAAAAAGGGTAATCATAATCATGACAAGATTTGTAAATATAATCATCACTACTTTTTATAGCATAAGTTTCATCACAATAATCATCATAAGTAGCAACTTCGTTCTCATCATAATCGATTGAAACCTCTCCCAAGATAGTGGAATCACTAAATAAAGTTGACACTCTTCCAAATCCACTTTCGTATTCATCACAATAAAATTTAAAATCCTCCAAAATAGTGGGATTACTACTTTCTAAAGTTGACACTCTTCCAAACCCACTTTCATCAATATAATCATCATAGGTAGGAGGCATGCTATCATCATAACAAATTTGCATATCAAAATTTGGGATGCTAAAAATATCATCTTTATTAAACGTAGCATCCCCAAGCTTGGGACAAACATTAATTTCAGCAAATATATTCTCAAATATGTCATTCTCATCAAACATAGCTTCCCCAAGCTTTGTCTCTTTCATATCATAAGCATAATCACTCTCATCATTAAAAATATTGATCACACCAATAGTATAGCAATTATCATCATCACAATGAGTAATAGGAGCAACATCATTTGGGAGGGATACCTTTCTACCTTTGTTGCCCCTTCTTTTCTTTTTCTTCTTCACATCATGTGTGGGTTCAACCTTCCTTTTTGAGCTCCTTATTGACGAGATTGGTTGAACAGAAAGCTCCTCCTCGTTACCTGATTCATCATAAGAAATAATAGGAGGAGATTGGGAAGCCTCTTCCCTTTCATTAGTATTATCATCATCTTCTATTTGCTTTCTTTTCTTTATGTAATTGGCAATATAAGGATTATCAATGCAATTCACCGCACAATACATATAAATTTTCTCTAGATCAAAATGAAGAACTCTATCAAGGGCAAATTCTGGAATAACCTTAGTTATATGTTTCATTTCTTCATGACCCAAGAGCAAACTAAGTTCATTATGATGTGCAAGGGAAATCAAGTCATCACAATTTTTGGAAACGATACGCTCATGAAACAATTTGCATTGGGTACTGAAATGATCACGTTCGTTGCAAAGTTCACAAGTATGGCTAAGAAAGTTTAAATTTTCAGCACACGCATCTAGCTCTTCTTGCAACAATTTGGTTTCTAAGTACTTATGCCTCTTGCAATATCTATCTTCCCTATTTGGTGTGTACTTACAAACCCAATGCAGTCCACAAAAATTGACATGTTTATAGGAGACATTTTCATCATAACTAGTGCAATCATCATTAGCATCATGGATATTCAAAGAATTCGTACTAACAACATTGCAATCATGCTCATCATTCAAAGATTTAGTGCCAAACATTTTAGAGACTTCTTCTTCTAGCACTTGAGCACAATTATCCTTTCCATCATACTCATGAAAGATATTAAAAATGTGAAGCGTATGAGACAAACTCAACTCCATTTTTTGTAATTTTATTTTATAAACTAGACTAGTGCTAAAACAAGAAACAAAAAGATTCGATTGCAAGATCTAAAGATATACCTTCAAGCACTCACCTCCCCGGTAACGGCGCCAGAAAAGAGCTTGATGTCTACTACACAACCTTCTTCTTGTAGGCGTTGTTGGGCCTGCAAGTGCACAGGTTTGTAGGACAGTAGCAAATTTCCCTCAAGTGGATGACCTAAGGTTTATCAATCCGTAGGAGGCGTAGGATGAAGATGGTCTCTCTCAAGCAACCCTGCAACCAAATAACAAAGAGTCTCTTGTGTCCCCAACACACCCAATACAACGGTAAATTGTATAGGTGCACTAGTTCGGCGAACAGATGGTGATACAAGTGCAAAATAGATAGTAGATATAGGTTTTTGTAATCTGAAATTATAAAAACAGCAAGGTAACTAATGATAAAAGTGAGCGTAAACTATATTGCAATGGTAGGAAACAAGGCCTATGGTTCATACTTTCACTAGTGCAAGTTCTCCGAACAATAATAACATAGATAGATCATATAACAAGCCCTCAACATGCAACAAAGAGTCACTCCAAAGCCACTAATAGCGGAGAACAAACGTAGAGATTATGGTAGGGTACGAAACCACCTCAAAGTTATTCTTTCAGATCAATCTATAAAAGAGTTCGTACTAGAATAACACCTTAAGACACAAATCAACCAAAACCCTAATGTCACCTAAATACTCCATTGTCACCTCAAGTATCCGTGGGCATGATTATATGATATGCATCCCACAATCTCAGATTCATCCAACCAACTTAAAAGTACTTCAAAGAGTGCCCCAAAGTTTCTACCGGAGAGTCAAGAACGTGTGCCAACCCCTATGCATAGGTTCATGGGCGGAACCCGCAAGTTGGTCACCAAAACATAGGCCGATAGGCGAAAGAGAATCCAAAAGTTTTGTTCTGATCTAAGTAGGCTCAACATAGGGAATACCCTAACCCTGGGAACCGGGGCATATAAATCCGCTTATGGCATTCACCCAAGCATACAGAGACAGATGGAATGAAAGAAAGAAAAAGTAGCTCCGTAGCTCGCCCAGAGGAAGAAAGACCCGCCGCTAACGATTTATGAGACACCATACTTTCAATAGGCAAGGGCCAGCCCGAAGATCAACGGGAGGGGGGGGGGGAAGAGGAGGAAGGGGTATTAAGGAAAAAAGGAAGGCTTTATGTGGGGACCGCTGGAAATGCAAGAGCCAGGATAGCGCAAGAACTGCATGGGACAGCTACCGGAGGCCATTCAGGTATACTAGCTTCCTATAGAGAACTAATAGGAACTTTGTCTGGCCAGGAATGGATGCCTCTCTTGAGGACAGACTGTGACGGTAAAGCAACAACATCAACTCGCAATGGCCCTCGTGCCATGAGACATGGATTTTAGTCGACGTAGATTGGATCGAAAGATCGCACTTTCGCTCTTCTCCTATCGGACTAGTCACTTCCCAGTGTCCTCAAGTGAACAGTTCAACCACTATCCTCCCATATACTCTGCTTTTTCATTGCTTATGAACTGGCTTCCGGGGTAAAATGGAGGGCTAAAACCTGAGCCTCTTTTTCCATCCCAGATCAAGTGGCACATGATATCCCATTGTCACCACAGATAATCACGGCAAGACATACATCAAGTGTTCTCATAAAGACTCAATCCAATAAGATAACTTCAAAAGGGGAAAATCAATTCATCACAAGAGAGTAGAGGGGGAGAAACATCATAAGATCCAACTACAATAGCAAAGCTCGGGATACATCAAGATCGTGCCATAGAGGAACACGAGAGAGAACACGAGAGAGAGAGATCAAACACATAGCTACTGGTACATACCCTCAACCCCGAGGGTGAACTACTCCCTCCTCGTCATGGATAGCGTCGGGATGATGAAGATGGCCTCCGATGATGGGATCCCCCTCCGGCAGGGTGCTGGAACAGGGTCCCGATAGGTTTTTGGTGGCTACAGAGGCTTGCGGCGGCGGAACTCCCGATCTATCTTCTGTTCTGGAAGTTTTAGGGTATGTAGGTATATATGGGTGTAGGGGGTACGTCGGTGGACCTCCGGGGTGCTCACGAGGTAGGGGGGCGCGCCCCGGGGGGGGGCACCCCCACCCTCATGGGCAGCCCGGGACTCCCCTGACATGCACTCCAAGTCCATCAGGTTGCTTTCCTTCCGAAAATAACTTCTCCAGTTGATTTCGTTCCGTTTTGACTCCGTCTGATATTCCTTTTCCTCGAAACACTGAAATAGACATAAAACAACAAATCTGGGCTGGGCCTCCGGTTAATAGGTTAGTCCCAAAAATAATATAAAAGTGGAAAATAAAGCCCAATATAGTCCAAAACAGTAGATAAAGTAGCATGGAGCAATCAAAAATTATAGATACGTTGGAGACGTATCAACGACGATGTCGGGGTACCGGCTCCGGCGTGATGGAGGAGGACAACGGTTGATGGGTGGGATGGGGTGGTGGACGGAGGACGCCGGGGCTGTTGGAGAGGTAGTTTTTGCGCCCACGGAGTACGAATGGGGAATCAGACGGGTGGGCAGGGGGGGAGGGGGGGAGCTAAGGGAGAACCATGTTTGGGTCTGGGACGCGCTTGTTTTTGGCTTTTTGAACAAATGGGGCACGCTTGTTTGAAATTTGGGGAAAGTACAAACTTTGCCCCCCTCTTAAATTTCAGACCTACTACGGGTCGGGGGTAGGATGGTAATCCCAGGTGTCCCAAATAGTGGGCGGGAGCGATTTCGGCCGCGCGCATGTGTGCTTAGGTGGCCATTGTGTATGAATGTTTTTCGGAGGCGGCTGCGTGGCGTCTAGATGAAGCTACAAACCTGCCCCGATTTAGACCTTTGGATGTCGGGATGGTAGGTTTCACGGGTCGGAGTTTTTGGAAAAGTAATTTCCTTGTACTACCAAACATTGGTCTCATGCGGTTTCGGGCGAGTAAAGGCTCTTTTGGCGCTTTGTTCGAAATTTTGAAACAGAAGCATTCACGTTTAGAGTACTTTGAACTTTGAGGATTGACCTAAATAGACAACGTTAAATTTGACCTTGTATGTTTGAAAACCTTAGTAAATTATCCGCTTCTTTTTGAAATTTTGACACTTGAAAATCCTATAACTACAATTATTTTGGAATGGAGGAGCTAAATTCGAATCTATTTTGTACACGACTACATATGCTATTATGTACAAAATTAGAGCAAAGATTGGTGCCCCCATAATTTAGGTATGATTTACAAATGCCATGATATCGAATTCAAATAATTGAATGGACTTCATGTTGAATTTGATTTTTTAAAACCACCTTAAGTTGAATTCAAATGTATGCTAGTTCATAGGTAGCTACTTATAATGTTCATTGTGTAACTTTCGTATGTATAATGTGCTTTACACACACAACATGAACTATGCTCACATTTATATTCAATTGCTAAAGCGATGCATTGTTTGGAGTTCAAAATACTAACTATGTGGATCAATTATGTCAAATAATTACATAGACATGCTCAAATTCGATAGAATCTAGATGTCTGATGGATCAATGACCGTTTCTTACGCGAATTGCAAATATCATGATCCCATCCTAATATTTGGATACATTTTATATCTTTAATCAATGTGTAGATCAGTCTTTTACGTGTAGTTTCACTCTCCGTCGGTGGTCTCTCACACATGCTCACACACTCTCTCCCGAGGTGTCTTTCTTGTAGACATGCTCTCGATATAACCCTCCCTCCCTCTCGTAACCATATATGACTGTTTTCACTAACCTTTATCACAAGCACTCTTCCTCTCACAAGCATGCACACACACAATCCCCATCGACCCTTTCTATATACATAGACCTGCCTACGTGTCTCCTGTATGCACATTATCTTTAGGCATGTCTCTCACGCATTGTCTCACACCTCTCTTCCTAATCGACGAGTATGATTCTAGCAGAGCATTCTGTAGGATGCCCCTTAAAGTTAGGTTGGATGAATAGTAATATCAGAGATAAGGGGTTACCTTAGTCCGAGAACCTAGCGTTACAAATCCTAGCCGGCTTTGTCATTGGACACAGAGTCCTTCACGATTCTGCTATCTTTGTCTTGTACGACTAGTCATCCATGGGTCTCCCTAAATGCGTCACGGGCCGACCAATGTGGCACAGGACGGAACCGAACGAAGGGCCTCACCTCAACCCACGGGACCTCACGCGGTAACAAACCCTCTACCCCCAGGTCTCGTTATCTTCTCACACCCACACATACCAACACAGACACCACACAAAAAAATTCTCCTCGTGCCTCTATCCGCTCCCCCTTGCATATACACACTCAAGGGAATCTCTCGCCATGAAATCATATTCGTCTCTCTCTCTCTAGACCACTCTCATTTCTTGTGCTATCCCTCCCACTCCCCCCACCGGCTCCTCTATCCATGCCTCTCTCGAATACGTAATACACACACATACCTCTCTAGGCCCTGCCAAATACATCAACTACACATTCACACATGTTACATCACGTACCACATTAATCTAAAAAGCCCTCTCTTCACGTTTATTTCGCATACAACATTCCTTTTGAATAAAGTGTGGCCAAAAAATTATTTTAGAATTTCTACATATATATAACATTTCAAAGTTATATGGAGGAGTATGAACGTTAATTTGCATTGGATGGTGCCCACAATGATATTTATTCCGCACTATGAATTTGTATATTTTTATACTATATATAAAGTTAGTCATAATAAAGAGAAACGAAGAGCATCTCTCTCTCCATCGCATATCCCCCCTCTACGCCCCTTTCACATACGCACACAAACTATCTCCAGGTCCTCTAAAAGTAAGACCCCAAAACATTCATGCATGTTTCATCTTTCTCTAGCGATATATACAGTGACGATCTTTGTATTTGAAGTGAAAGCATGATACGTACATTGGACTTTAGAATCCACTCATTACGGTCACCATTTATGTTTTGTGGTTATTATACAGTCACGGGCTCACCGTACAACTCTGTATTTTCTCAAGACATGACTAGTTGACTAGTTAAACGCTCCACGTGGCACCTCTAGTGTTGCATCACATTATCTCGCTACCATTGGGCCCACATGTTGGCTTGTATCTACTCTACATCTAACTCTTATAAAAAACAAAGTTGGTGATGATGGTGTGCCTGCCATCCTGCAATATAGGCCGTCCGATTTATATATGACGGATAGGAAGGAAACTATGGCAATTTTGCAAAAAGGTACCCACACACCTCTCCACATTTTCAAATAAGGCCTTCCCTCGTTCATCCTTTTCTCTCACAAGATAAACTAGTCATACAAATCCATCTTGATGTTGCATGCAACGCACGAGCATCTTGCTAGTAAGAATGAAAACAAATGACAAAAAAATAATGGACGGTGGTTCAAACTCATGACCGTGGGCACATCGGACAAGGTGGCCTTGTATTGGTATGCTGAGCCGTCTATTTTAACACATAAGAGCTGGTGTGGTGATTATACACACACACACACACGCATGCACACGAACTGCATGCACGCAACACTCACACGAACACATGCAGCCACGCACGCACGCAACACTCACACGTACACACGCAGCCATGCACGCACGCATGCATGCACACACCACACGACCAACACACACTCTCACGCTCTGGTGCTCAACCTACACGTGCATGCGCACACATCAGGGCCTGTGACTCAGGACATCAGGGCCTGCTCTTAACTGCGGGAAAGGTGCAGCGTAGTAATGAGCAATGAGGCATGCGCACGATTTGGAGCCTTGTCGCGCCTGAGTAAATTTGTGTTTACCTGACCTTTTTCCTATGCGAACTGACATGTGGGACCCACAAGGAACATGGTCAATTTAACTAGTCAACATGGTGCCACGCATACTATTTGGCCGGTCAACAAAGTGCAATCCGATGCTAAACCATGAGCAAGTGACCGTATAATCACCGCAAAACGTATATAGTGACCGTAATCAGCGTATTCTGAAGTTCGATGACCGTATTACGCCTTTCTCTCTGTAGGACCTCCAAAACTATATCTCTTCATGTTCTCGCATGTTACATCTAATATGCAATACAGCACTACTAGTACATCCTAACACAATAAATCATATGTGTTTTTAGTTTTACTAGATATCATATTGTTACTTAATTATTCAGTTTGCATACATTAAAATTGCCTTTGAAATGTATGGCCAGTATCATCTACAGCGCGGGGAAAATCCCGCCCTTTCCTGTTTAACTGGGTTTGTACCGATGGATCATGCGAAATAGCAAAACTATAGTACTATACAGTACAAGTGACAGTTCACTAGGCCGCCGTGTCTTGTACTCCTCCGTTGGAAGAGTGGAGCGCTCGCTTTCATAAATCTTCTAGTCCCTTCCGCTGACATGTGGGAAATCAAGCTACTGGGTCCGCGTGCCATACCAAAATACAGTGCAGAGCAGCCGGGGTGAAGCACCCCAGTCATGGTGCTGGCGTAGTAATGAGCAATGAGGCATGAAATCAAAAAGCTGCACCTTTCCCGCAGTTAAGTTGGAGGGACAAAGTAATAATGCTAAAAAAGAAGTTGGAGGGACGAATCAACCATCATTTCACTCGTTGCTGAATCCGCTTCTCCCTCATCTTCTTCAAGTTAACCATGTGTTGCTTCTGCCGTTGTTCTGCCTCATGTGGGACGCAGATCGGCTTGGTAAAGCACTGACACGTGGGACCACATGTTAGCAAACCGCCAGGACAACATCCTCTAAAAATAACAAACCTCCCTCGCCATCTGTGTGGCAAAATCACCTCCTTTTTACTAATCTTGATTCTATAATTTTTTAGATCAATATAATTGAGATTTGTATAGATAGCACACAGGAGCAAAACCAAGTGGTACGGTTAAGGGCATCCACAATGTGTAGTCAAATGTGAAAATAGCTTTTGGCATCGATGGGAACCATTGTGGACGGTGCTGCCAAAGCCAAAAAGATGGAACCGAAGCTCCCTGGTTGATTGATTGAAGGAATAGAAAAATGCAAAGTCTCTCCTCTTTCTCCCGTGCTTGGACACATGTACAGTATAGAGCACAGAGTCTACTCCCCTGTCCATTCTATCACAACTCACAAAGCAGTGAGGCGTCAAATCACAAAGCACGGAAGAAGCAACCATCATTTCACTCTTCCTTGACTCCGCTTCTCCATCGTCTTCTTCAAGAAACCACCTCACCGCACTAAGCTGGACGGACGACGCTATTGTGTACTAGTAGTACTAGTACATTTATGTGTCCTTTGGTTCAACGGACTTCCTGGATGAAAATAAAGTGGTTGTGTCGGCTTGCAGACAGCACTTGCGAATGACTTACCATGGTCTCCCTCAATGGTGTTCTCCGTTGAACGCACTTTGCCAAACCACGATGTTCGAGATATTGTCGACGTCACCGCAACGGGGAAGGAAGTCAAATATAGTTACTACCTCCATTTTTTGTACACAAGGCCATTATATCAAAATTACAATTTGCAAAAGGCCACTAACACTAATTGAGGCAAAATTGATGAGGTTTGCCTCGTACTAGCAACCAAGGACATTAATATACCCTTGCATGCATGCGGAAGTGAGAAGGTTGGTTTGCATGGCGCTGCATTAATCAAGCGACGAGGAGTGAGATGTTTAGCTCTTTGGGATTTGGAGAAAAAATACGCATTAATTGACACGTCAAACGAGGATTTGTATCAATTAATCCCACGAAGGAAAACCCCGCCTTTCTTTTTTAACACTAGTACTCTAAGTACGTACGTACTTATCCTATTTAGGTCTAGGCCTTGCATTGCCATACTTCGCCACACATTTTTGCCAAGCTTGCCTAAAGTTTTCAAAATGAAAAGGAGGTACACTTGTGCACGGCTATCGCGGTCGCACCGCACCCTCACACGGTCACTCATGCATGCCGCGGTCGCACCGCACCCTCACACAGTCGCTCATGCACGCCGCAAACCCAACCAAGGGAACACACCTTCACTGACACGTGCTACCGCATGTGAACAAACCAAACTCAGCCATCCTACCACTGACACATAATTTTCGTTCATACAATATGTTTATCCAACCGCATGTTGGGGAGGATCCGTACGGCCCGCTCGGTGGTCTGTTGGGGAAGAAGAAGAGGTGAGGAAGAAGGGTTAGGAGACGTAGGATATTCATCCAACCGCCTGAAATGGTAGACTGACCCAAATGATGAAAGTCAGGTGACTTGCATAACAATATATGTTTTTGCACAACAAAAGATCCATAAAAACAACAACATCAAGAAAAACTATCACTGCTCGCGGAACAAGATGGCCTCGTCAACTTTGGCTGCTGGCGCGAACCAGCCGTAGCTGCCGACGTGTGTCTCCGCATCGTGGTTGTCCTCGGCCTCCAGCTTCTCATTCACGCAGAGCGTGCAGGCGCTCTGCACGGACGAGAGCACCACTCGATTCAAGTTGAGGACGTCCGGTTTCGCCTCCAGGAGGGCCTCGATGGCAGCGGCATCCGCGCGCTCTGCGACGAGTTGAGCCTCCACCGCCCGGTTCAAGTCCAGGACATTTCGTTCCGCCTGCAGGAAGGCCTCGATGGCAGCGGCATCCGCGCGCTCCGCATCAAGTTGAGCCTCTACCGCCCGGTTCAAGTCCAGGATGTCCGGTTCCGCTTGCAGGAGGGCCTCGATGGCAGCGGCATCCGCGCGCTCCGCCTCAAGTTGAGCCTCCGCCGCTTGGTTCACATCCAACATCCGGTTCCGCCTGCAGGAGAGCCTCGATGGCAGCGGCGGCGCGCTCTGTGTTGAGTTGAGCCTCTGCCTCCCGGTCCTCCTTTAGTATCGCCAGGTTGAACCGCTGGTCCGCCTACACCATGGGGGACCCAGACGCCGGCACGAAGTCGATGTCCATCGTCTCATACCCATCGGGGGCCTTCTGTGCCGCGATCTCCGCCATGAACATTGGATTGGCTTCCTCCTTCTCGTAGCTTGGCTCTAGAGAACTTGGGGATTGGCTCGCTGCAAAGCGAGCTTGGGAACGGATGACTGTGGCACCGACCGCCGCCGAGATTTTTGTGCGGAGCTCCGGCATCAGCATCTTGTAGTACGTGATCTTGCGGCGCACCATGGCTTTCCGGCGAACTAGGGGACGCTTGATGCGGGCTAGGGGATTGAAAGGTCGGGGAATGGGCTGGAGAGGATGTGTGGTTTTGGGGCAATGTCTAGCGTAGGCCGAGCAGCGAAGGTTCTGGTGTGAATAGTGGTTCCGGTGATGACCGGTCAATCGGTTTTGACTGTACATCGCTCTTGTCGCATTCGCCTTGCACCCCGTCACGCTAGACCCTCCATGCCGCTCACCGAATGGAATGCGCTTCGTCTTGCGTTTTTGCTCGCTTGTGGGACCGTCGTTGAGAGCAAACCAGCATCCCTCCCCCTCCCCTGCCCGCGTCATTTATACTACAACTCCCTCCATTTTATGCGGAATAAATAAAAACAGAGGGAGTATACTACGGATGAGGATCCCCTGACATGGCCGAACCCATTGAGTAACTGACATGTGGGGCCTAGCAAGCATGGGGTCCGCCAGTAAGTGACCGAAAGGGAAGGTAAGGCACGAATACCGACGTCAGAGGATCCACTTCGACTACTACTCCCTCCTTCCATTTACTATACATGGCCTAATGCATTTTTCGAGGCTAACTTTGACCAAATGTTAGAGTAATAATATATGACATGCAACTTACACAAAGCATACGGTCAAATTCGTATGTGAAAGGAGCTTCCAATGATATACTTTTCACATTATACATCTCATGTACTATTAATCTTGTCAATAGTCAAAGGCGGTTTTGAAAAACGCATTAGAGCATGGTTAATAATATAGCCAGCCGATGGCTATAAGGAACTGCCATGTCATCTATATCCATCATCTATATGCACTTATACAGTAGTGTGGGCTATAAGGTTGGCTATTTCCCACAAAAAAATATAAGGTTGGCTATTGTATTAGTACTTTTTTCCATCTCCTCTCTATCTCTTTCTTCATATTTATTGTATTTAACTAGGAATGCGTATATAGCTAGGCTCTTGCATGAGAGCTCACTCCCCTTACTTTTTCACATCTCTCTCCTCCACATAGGCCCTATATAAATGGAAGGAGGGAGTAATATGAGCACTGCATACTCTAGTACAGATGTTGTCAGTACTCCACTAGTACTATTGGACAGGGACCTTAAAAAAGTTACTATTGGACTGGCTATACGTGGCGAAATCCTAGTAGGAAGAGCATGCGCGAGAACAAGCACATTCACGTGGTTGAAAACAAATTGGAAACCATCTGTGTGTGAATACAAATCTAGGAGTACGTACGAATCTAACAATATTGATTGGGCATTGTTGAATGTTGATACTTTTTTCTGTAAGTTTGATCAAAGTAGAGATACTTTGACCACACATAAAACTTATATGTAAACTAGAAAGGATCGGAGGGAGTATATTGTACGTTCAAAAGCGAAAAGAACATTGAATACCCTTTATATATGATTTGCGGATGCTATCACCGGTTCAAAATTTTGAATCTTCCTTAGGTATCACACATGCCCCCACTCGTTCTCTCTCGATTTCATCTCGGGGTCCTAAGATCAATTGAAAGAGAACTAGGGTGGGTACAATACGTTCGTTTCGCTTATGAACGTACAATTTACTCCCTCTGATCCCCATAGACCCTCCGGGTCATTTCTATCATAGAAACAGACCAAACCTTTATCTCCTTGCACAACTCGCAATTGATCTCTCAACATCAATCGATCTTGTCAACATGTATCGGGGCATGAACTGAATGGGATGTCAATACTAAGACACGAAGCGACACATAGTGGAGGCAAAGTGAAACTTTAAATGAACCATTTGTTTGTATGCATGTCAGACAAATTACAACATTGGAAATACAAGCATGGTCTAGGCCCACATGCAAATGATACTCGGTGCAATGTTCAAATGAGGCATGTGGGAGGATGGACTCGACCGGAGGGCGGCATGATTGATGG
The DNA here is from genome assembly GCF_002162155.2 of Triticum dicoccoides. Lineage (NCBI taxonomy): Eukaryota > Viridiplantae > Streptophyta > Magnoliopsida > Poales > Poaceae > Triticum > Triticum dicoccoides. The sequence goes on along the minus strand of NC_041381.1, from coordinate 474,417,689 downwards.
ATAAGAGGGTTGGAGAGGAATGAGAAATAAGAAAACGCCACATGATTATACTTGAGTGGCTCAAATAAATAATAAGTTGTCTCGCTTGGCCTACATAGTGAAAGGCCTAATGTGTAACGCAGAGCACTGACGCTCGAATATGGCTAGGAAAACAGGGAAACCAACAAGTGGGTCACACATGTCGGGATGACGTAGCGCAGACTAGTCCAATGGAGGATCTGGCCCATGACCTCCTCGCCACCGGCAACCGTTCATGTGGGTCGTGGGGGCCAGCAACGTGGTGCAGCTCCAGCACCGCCTCTGGACACGGCGACTGCGGTGAGTGACACGCTCATGGTCGCTGGACACGGTTGGTTTCAGTGTGCCGAGGGTGGCGTTAGCGTTGTGGCACGACCAGTAGATCAACACCCGGCTCATCGAGGATGCGCAGGGCGCCGAAGTGCGCGCGCGCCGCGCTGCGTCCGCGGAGTGGTGTAGTGCGGCCAACTGCATCCCCAGGACCTAAGACCATGCTGGGTCGTCTTGCTTTTTCAATGACATGTGGGGATCGCATGTGAGCAAAGGGCATCTCCAACATTTCCACGACCGCAGCTGACTACCCTGACACACCAAAAACCCTCATCCCTCGCTCCGTTGTCCATCTAACACACCAGCTGCCTGCATTCATGTCGTCCATCTGTATGCCGTAGTTAAGAGACTCGGTGCCCGAGGAACCAACTCCGGCAACTTACTGACGCACCCGGACGCTTGGCCTTGCCGGAATGCGCTACTTAAAGTGGCAACGCCCAGCTAACCTCCACACGATAGCGCATCGTCCTCCTACCTGGCACCACATCTGCCATGACCTCGGGGATGAAGCGTAAGGTCGCCGCCCTCTGTCAAGTCGCCTCTCGCAACACAATAGCAGCGTAGCTGGACGCGGACGCGACCGCACAAGCGGTGGCCACACTAGCGGCCAAAGATGAGAGCACAGTCAGCCACACGTCCTACTTGCCGCCGTCCAACGTCCGGCACCGCCGAGGTCGGGGACTCCTCCGAGGATGAGTAGGGCATGGGAGGTGGCAGGGCATGGTGTGCCAACTGGCCAGTCTGTATCCCGTGTTATACTCTTCCTCGTCGGATGCCGCACCTTCACTTCATGGGTCTTGAACCCCGCCCCCGTACATAGAGATCGTAGATGGAGGACGTCGGCCACCGCCGTAGAATAGGTTTAGGTTCGGTTTCTTTTATATTTCTGTCATATAAAAGTTCGAAATGTAATGTAAATCTGCCGTGTTTGCATTAATCTCGGCCACTGTATATGAACTTTCACAATAATATAGTATATTGTAGGAGTACTAGCAAGATGCCCATGCGTTGCACGGAACATCAAGATCTTGTGGGAGAAAAGGATGAACGAGGGAAGGCCTATCTGCAAATGTTGAGAGGAGTGCGGGTAAATTGTCATAGTTTCTTTCCTATCCGTTAGATATAGATCGGACGACCTATATTGCAGGATGACATGCACGGCATCATCACAAACTCTGCTTTTTATTGAACCGAGACAAAGCTAACATGCGAAGTAAATAAACACATAGGGTCTACATACATAGTTTATCTTAGGCACTCCAATAGTACGTCCACTACACATTCACGCATTTCACATCTTTCTACATGTACGGGAACCTACGAAAGGGTTAACGTAAATTGCCTCTCTCTCTCCTCCCTGATTTTCATGGTGGTGGGCCCCTCCCTCCCCCAATCTACAATCAACAGCTCACATGTTTCACATTACGTTAATTACGTAACTGGGATTACGTAGGTGTAGCATTACTCATCCTAAAAAAACCAACTAAGCCAACCTCCCAGCCAGTGATGCTACACCTACGTAAGGATTCCTACGTAATTAACGTAACTAATTAGGTGGCACGTTTTGGTTAGAGGAAATAAAGGGTGGGGCCCACCCCCGGTTGAAATCAGGAGACGAAGGGATTACATAAGGCAAGTTACGTAACATTTCGTAGGTCGTACGTAGATCTAGCATTTTTGCCTCCCAGCATATCACGCGGGAAAAGACCCGGCCGCTCCATTTTAGAAGGGATTACTGGATTACTAGTAGTAGTATTGATGGATCACGCGAAGCACCAAGTTTTTTTGAGGGGGCGAAGCACCTAGTATAAAAGGAAAAAGGCGGTACACTCACAGCACCCCTGTCGCGGTCGCATTGCACCCCACACACGTTCGGTCCAGCACACGGCTCACGCAAAGGGAACACGCTTCGGCTTGCCTCTTCACTGACACGTGGGACTTCACTTGGAGAAACTGACCATGCGCCAAACTCCCCCCGCCCACCGTGCGAAAATCCTCCCCCGCCCCCAAAAAAATTCCCCCCAAATCCCAAATTCAACCGCCCTTCGGCCAACTAGCCAATAATATTCCCCAAAACTCCCTCCCCCCATCCCTCTCCACTCCATTTGCTCCGCCAAAGCCGCCCTCCCCGCCACACCGATACGTCGGCGCCGCGGTTCGTCGAGGGGACGCACGGCGATCCTCTCGCTCCCACAGTACACTCTCATAGACTGCCGTCCTCTAGCCGCGCCACCTCCGCTGGCGACGTTCTTGTGGAGGCGCACGGCGGTCAGCGCCACCACCGCTGGCGACATTCATGTGGAGACGCACGACGGTTAGCTTCTCCCACGGTATGTGCATTCTAGACCGAGGCCCCGTGCATGTCGGTGTAGCGCTGAATGTTAGCTGATAGACGCTGTTAATCTCACTGTTTGCCGAAGTAGTTTACAATCAATATGCTCTGCTTAAGTAGCTTCCTTGCCCTGTTCTCCACTCAATCTGCTTAGTTGAGATGGCATGCCAAGGCCAATTAGTTGCTAAAATATCCTGCCATATATTCATTGTGATGTACATTGCCATGGTCTAGTAGCCAATCTATTAGGTGAAATAGCTCCACACTATTTTATACTCGATCTTTGTTGCTGTGATGGCCTTCGAGAGTTCAATGGCTGTGTGCTCGGCCTCATTGACTGCTGAAACAACCTGCCATAATTTAGCACTCAAATCTGTTTGCTGAATTAGCTTTACATATATTTCGTTACTTAGATCTGCTCATCCAAATATCTTGCCATAGCTTTAGACATCGACCTAGGTATTTTTTCTGGACTTCATAAAAAAAGCATATATGTTTTTCCTGTAATATCTAGTAGAAGAACTAATTTTTATGTCTAACAGATGGACAAGACTTGGACAACTTCTGCTCGAAGATTCTCTGCTGCATATGTCGAGGGGGTTGAAAACTTCATGAACTTTATCAGAGCTGAGTATGGTGGTCCGAAATCAGATGTGCTCTGCCCCTGTAGCAGTTGTATGAATTCAGTTACAAGACCCCAGTCATGTTTGCAAAATCATCTACACTTGTATGGGATGTCGGTCACATATGCTAGGTGGGTTCATCATGGTGAAGCTGTGAACGTCAATGTTATTGACTACGTGGAAGCAGCAGATCACCATCTTGATCTGCCTGATGCTCAGGTGGAAGAGGAGGAGGAGGTGGTGGTGGAGGAGCCAGTGAGTTTGACAAACATTGAAACAATGCTACGAAATGCTCGTGCATTTCGTGAACTTTCACCTGCAGAAGAAAAACGGTGGGCCCGCATGCTGGAACAATGCAACGTGGCTGTCACCCCAGGAAATAAGTTGTCAGTATTCTCAGCTATGGTCACCTTTCTTAGGTGAAGACATCTGAGCGGATGACCAACAAATCATTTGATGCGATGTTGGCTGCTTTCCACAAATCTTTCCCAGATGCGTCTGAGCTACCACACACCTACAGTAAAATGAAGAATTTCCTTCGTATAGTTGGAATTGGATATGATATGATCCATGTTTGTAAGAATAATTGTGTTCTATTCTAGAAGGATTATGCCAACTTAAGTGAATGCCCAAAATGCAAATCATCAAGATGGAAAGATGACGATGTTGTGAAGAGGATTCCTCATAATGTTCCGAGACATTTTCCAATTATACCAAGATTGCAGAGGTTGTTTCATAATGCTGAAACAAGAGAGGATGTAATGTGGCATTCTAGGAACCAGGAGTACAGAGATCAGAATGTAATGAGCCATCCATCTCATGGTAGTGAGTGGAAAAGCTTCAATCATAAACACAAAAAGTTTGCTGCTAACCCGAGAAACATTAGACTTGGCTTAGCTTCAGATGGATTTAACCCATTTGGCCACCAGAGTGCCGCATATAGCATGTGACCAGTGCTTGTTATCCCTTACAACATGCCTCCAAATGTCTGCACCAAAGAATCAAACTACATGATGGCCTTGCTCATCCCAGGTCCAAAAAGTCCTGGAAAGAATTTTGATTTATTCATGGAGCCTCTTGTGGAGGAACTTCAACAGCTATGGAGGGGTGTTCTCACTCGAGACCTATATAGCAGCCCACCAGCTAATTTCTTTTTGCGTGCTGTTATTATTTGGTGCATCCATGATTATACGGCTTTGGGCACTATGTCAGGGCGAACAACACATGGTTACAATGCATGTGTTCGCCGTGACAGGAATCCGCTGTCATACGCAATACTTAGCAAGATTTGTTACATTGGACACTGTCGTTTCCTTGCCAAGGACAAGCCGCATCGTAGAAAATACTGAAGACATGTGTTCAATGCAAAGCATGAAAACCGTCATGCGCCAAAGAGGCTCACCGCCGATGAGTTGCAAGTGGAATTAGAGAAGGTCAGTCATATTACACCAGGAAACCATGCTGGTAATGGTAGCGGGAAAAGGGAGCATGGCAGGGCAAAAGAGAGATTATTGTTTACCCGCAGGTCCACTTTGTGGGACTTGGAGTATTAGAAAGATTTGGATCTATGGCATAATCTTGATGTGATGCACATCGAGAAAAATATATGTGACAACATTATCGGCACACTTCTTAATATTGAAGGCAAGCCGAAAGATACCTTGAAATCTAGGATTGATTTGACACACCTGGGTATCAGACAAGATTCACAGGTGCAAGATGAAGGTAAACCACGGGATATGGCAGCAGTTGTGTACATCTTGGACAAGGTAAAAAGAAAAGAATTCTGCGAGGTCCTATCACGTGTGAGATTGTGACATGGATTTGCTTCCAACCCTGAAAGGAGAGTCAGTGCAGATGGAAACAAGGTACAAGGTTGAAAACTCATGACTTCCACGTCCTACTTCAAAGGGTTTTACCTATTATCCTTAGAGGATTGGGCCGCCCTGACTTATACAGAGCAGTTGCAGAGTTGGGACAATTCTTCAGGGAACTCTGCTGTAGAAATATTAGGATAGATGCTTTGGAGCGTCTTAGAGACAAGATACCAACTATCCTATATGACATTGAGAAGATATATCCTCCAGCCTTCTTTGATGTGATGGTGCATTTGGCTGTTCATCTACCCGATGAGGCACTACTTAGAGGTCCAGTACAGTATGGCTGGATGTACTCTATTGAAAGGCGGCTAGGCACTTTCAAGGGCTATGTTAGGAACAGAGCTAGACCCGAGGGTTCCATCGCAGAGGCCTACATTGCTACAGAAGCATTGACATTCTACTCAAAATACATTGAAACAGCTGATCAACTTAGCAAAGAGGTGGGTGAAGACAATCCCGGGCTCAATGTTTTTGATTATTCTATTCCAGTTACAGGGAAGAGTCGATAAGAGGACAAACCTAAAGATTTGGACAAAATGGTTTGGTATGTGTTGAATAACTGTCCTGAGATACTACCTTATATCTATCGGCGTTCTGGGAACACGGGTACCCAAACTTGCCTGCCTGCGGCCTGCGGCGTGGCTCCAGGAGTGGCCCAGTATGACTCATCTTCATCAACACATGCTCAAGACCCTCGCGAGGGGCCAAGCCTCGCGGGGCGGACGAGGGGAGGCTTCCTCGGGCATGGCCTCGTCAGGCTGGCTCATGAGGAGGCGGAGAGATCAAGGTGGGGTACCTCGCGAGGTGCTCATGACGCAAGCCATGATGACCAAGGCCAGGCGGGCGCCAAGAGGGTGCCGGCCTTCATAGAGTCCGTGTTTCCTCTTTGGTGCAAAGGGAGAAAGCGCAGGCGAGAGTATCAAGCAAAGGCAACCATTTCGGTGCAACAAGACCAAGACCAGCAGAACGGCAGGATGGAGGTCATCGTGGAGCCCAAGCCGGTGTCACCACCAGAGTCTTTGGCAGTCGAGGACCAACTTTAGTCAGGATAAGTGTACTAGATGTTCCCCTTCAAAATGGCCAATTGTTGGCGCCCTTCCTGCTCAATATTTGGGAAGAGGCCCAGGGCCTCCGCCTATAAATAGGACTAGTCACCCCCAGGGTAGAGGCATCTGGAGATCAACCCGAGAGAAGAACCTTAGCCAACACCACCATAAGAACTCGTCCCCTCGTGAGGCAGTTCTTCCTTGTATTGTTCATCATCAGCCCCAGAGGCAATCCACCACACCACACACTGGAGTAGGGTATTACACCACAATGGTGGCCTGAACCAGTATAAATCTCGTGTCCTCTGTGTTGTTCTTCGTGTAGTTTAGGTCCTAGCAAGGCGACGAGACATGGGTAGGCAGGGGGTGTGATCTCCGCGTGCACCCCAGAGTTCGAACCTTGAGGGTCTGCCGGAACCCGAAATCCGACATTTGGCACGCCAGGTAGGGGTGCACCGGAATCCGCCTTTCGTCGCCTCGTGTTTCGCCACCCGTCGCATCCATGTCAGACGCTCATCGAGCTCGCACCGAGCGCCGGGCCGCTCCCACCACTCACGTCGCCCAGACGGCCCCCGTCGGCGGGTGCCGCCACCGTTCCCCGTCGCCTGCCGTCAACGCCGCCACCGGCCCGGCGGGGAACGAGCAGCAGGCGTCGTCCCTGCATGCTTCGGTGTGGCGAGAAGGCCGCACCGCCACCCCGTCGCTAACCCCAGCCGGTTCTTCGTCCCACGCCCGTCGCGCCCCTGCGGACGTGCATGCCGCGCTACTCCTGGCGCGGGAACTCCTGCACTACCGCCCCGTCGACGACCTCTATGACGAGTGGCTCGCCCGCATCACCGAGCTCGTCAGCGCCGCTGGGGGCTCCCCTGCGTCATCCCTCCCGTTGCATCACGTCCAGTCCTGCGCAGGCGATGAAGCTCCGGGGTCGCCTCAGCTGCCTCCCCCTCAAGAAGGCACCTTGGCCCCAAGGCGCGCGGCCCCAGGGCGGAACCCACTCCGTCCGGCGCCAGCACAACAAGAGAAGAGCTGCCAAGAGATCCCTCGTCCCCAAGAAGCCGCCCGTGTGCTCCCCGCACCGGCCCGGCACGGTCGCGCTCCCGCTCCAGCGCATCAAGACCCCGCGCTGCACCTGGAGGCAGCGCACAAGGACTTCCAAGATCAAGCTCTCCATCACCCAAGGCCTCCCACGGCCACTGCAGGCTGCCGCGCCTTCACCGCCGAGCTGTGCAGCATGGCCTGGCCAGGCAAGTTCAAGCCAGACCTACCCCCACGCTACGATGGCACGGCTGACCTTGCGGAGTTCCTCCAGCTCTATGAGCTATGCATCGAAGCCGCCAACGGGGACGAGAAGGTCATGGCAAACTGGTTCCCCATGGCGCTCAAGGACGGCGCCCGCACCTGGCTCCTGAACCTGGCTCCTGGCACGATATCCTCCTAGGATGAGATGCGCACCCGATTCATCGCCAACTTCCAAGGCACCCGCGACCGACCCCCGGCCATGAGCGACTTGCGCCGCATCAAGCAGCACCCGGGAGAGACTATGTAGAAGTTCATCTAGCGCTTCAACAGCGCTCGCCTTAAGATCCCCAAGGTGTCCGAGGAGGCCATCATCTCGGCCTTCTCTGACGGCGTGCGTGACGTCAAGATGAAGGAGGAGCTCGTGATTCATGAGGACCTGTGCACCTCCCTGGAGCTGTTCAATCTGGCGACCAAGTGCGCTAGGGCTGAGGAAGGGCACCTTTCTCTCCTTGAGCTGTTAGCTGCTGACCCAAAAGAGAAGAAGCCCAAGGCCAAGGACGTGAAGCACAAGGGGACTGCCGTGCTTGCAGCAGAGCCAGACGCCAAGCGAGGCAGGGATCAGCCTAAGCCATCCAAGGGCAGCCGGTACTACGTGTACCACGACCTCCACACCCACAACAACAACGAATGCCAAGAGCTTAGGGCCGTGCGAGATGTGCGCGCCGGCCGACGCCCCGAGCACAGCGACCGGGGCTATGGCCGAGGAGGAGGAAGAGGTGGAGGACGATGGGAAGACCGTGGCCCTCGCCAAGGGTGGCGCGACCGACCTCGCGAGGACCGCTGGCAGGACCAGCCTCGTGAGGGAGGTTGAAGGGACCCACCTCGCGAGGGAGGTTGGAGGGACCCACCTCGCGAGGGAGGTTGGAGGGATCAGCCTCGCGAGGACCGCCCGGAAGGCAATGCAGGCTTCCCTCCTCTGCCACCATAGCCGAGGAGGAATGAAGACCATCACCAGGACGAGGGGGCTGGAGGCTTCCAGGAGCCGCGCACCATCGCTTGCATCTTGGACGGCGCTCAAGCCCCGGCCTCTCAGCGCATCTTCAAGCAGTTTGCCCGCGAAGTGAATGCAGTCCTCCCCAAGCTCGAGGCCACGCGCCCTCAGGTGGTCAGCGTGCGCTATCACGTTCAGCTCAGCGGATCAGCTAAAGTGCGCGGCCACAGCCGGAGTCCTCCCGATGCTTTGTTCCCCAATCATAAGCAATGTGCAAGTCACCAAGACCCTCATCGATGGCAGAGCAGGGCTCAATGTCCTATCCGTTGAGACATTCAACAACCTCCAAGTGCCCTACGATCAGCTGCAGCAAACCAAGCCTTTCTCAGGAGTCACTGATGGTTCCACAGTTCTGATAGGGCAGGTCCGCCTTCCTGTTACCTTCGAGAAGCGCGACAACTACCGCACCGAGCTCATTGACTTCGACATTGCTCACATCCGCCTGCCATACAATGCCATCCTCAGGTACCCCGCCCTGGCCAAGTTCATGGCTGTGACCCATCATGGCTACAATGTCCTCAAGATGCCAGGAAGCGGTGGAGTCATCACCGTGCCTTGCAAAGAGAGAGACACTGTGTGTTCTCTAGAGCGTGCCTTCCAAGCCGCATCAATTGAAGACCCAGATCACAGAAGCGGGAAGCTTCCCGAGGCTGCAAGAAGAAGAAGACATTGCCTGGCCCGACCCCTCGAGAGGCAGGCCCCTCAGGGTCCGCGCCTGTTCAGGGGTTGCCTCCTTCCGTCGCATAGGAAGGCGCGCCCGGCGCCCTCCTCGAGCAAGGCTCGGGGGCTCTCTCCTGGAGGGCCATCGACTTTGCTAGGATCACGAGGGAGGCGCTAGGGCACCACTTGGAGGCGTGCTTCAAAGCACGTTTCCCTCAAGAAGGAGCAAGACAAGGAGGGCCAAACCCTCAGGAGTTCATCAGCGAGATCGTTCGAGAGCTGCAGGAGTCAAGAGTCATGAGTGGCAGCCGCCGCTTACCCGCCGTAGCTCCCCATCCAGGCGAGGATGGCGGGCTGCACGTCTGCATCGACATACCAGGACTCAACCGAGCCGCCTCTCAGGAGCGCCTCTGGCCCTCACACGTGGGACGCTGCGAAGGTCCACCCCACAGCTATGTTCGCATGCCTTACGGCCTGCCGAACGCAGCTGCCGTGCGTCAGCGCCTCATGAGGAGCATCCTGGAGGCTCAAGCGGCCAGGCATTCCGCAGTCCTGGCGGAGGCGGAGATGGTTCACGAGGAGCCGCCAGTGCCTCCGGAGCCTCCCGAGGCCCCTGGGCCTGGGGGCTCGTGAAGATCGTCTCCCGCAGCGCACGCCGTCCGCTACTTCGGCATCCCTTCATCTTCAACATTATCAGGTGACATCCTTCGAGTTTCATTTTCAGCTGGGACCACCCCCCAAGGCTGCATCATTCCCAGGCCGTGTGGGTCCGTCCCTGTGGCATGTATCCCTTTAATTCATGTTTTAGCTTACTTTATTGGGGGCTCCCCTCGGGATGCATCATCCCCAAGCCGCTCAGGCCAGACCCAGTGGCATGTATCCCTCTTGCGTTATTTCGGGTCGTGCGTTTGATTCATCATGATCGTTATTTGATGCCTGTCCACGGCACCCCTCTTCCTTCATGTCGGTCGCTTGCATGTTAAGGGGGGGGGTACCTGAGCATCGCGACTCATGGGATCCTGCTGGTTCTCCAGCCCTCACCCTCTGGCCTTGTCCACGGCATCGCGACCTGGCATACTAGCGACGGCTGAGCCCGCTCGAGGGCCGGGACTCGAGGACGTAGAGCGCCGACATCTAACCAAACTTGCAGGAACACATTACAAGAAAAGGCCCAGAGCCAGGCGCAACCCGCCTTGAGGTAGGGTCCCGCGAGTCCCGCGCTGGCTCACGGGTGCCCAGATACACCTCGCCAGGCCCTACCGTGCCAGCCATGTGTCAGGGCGGGGCTGTACACGCCCCGGGGGCTCCTCCTGGAGGGGAGCCCCCTCCCATGCACCAGTGGAAGCACCATGCTCCGCGCTGGCTGACACTGCCGAGGAGCGGCTATGCCCGTACACATACGGAAGCGCTATGCTCCGCGCTGGTGATAAACAACTGAGGCTGGCCCCCGGCCGCATCAACCTCAGGGAGCCCAGAGCTCAATGACCAGCCTCATCGTAACGCCTCCCCTCGGGAGTGCCGTGTGAGGGGGATGGGCACGGGGGCTACACCTGGGTCACGCCCAGGTGTACGCCACCCAGCCAGGCCCCTCGGGCCTAGTTCGTCGCACGCCTCTCCCCGAGCGGAGCCAAGGTACGAAGGCCGTTTGAACATCAAGGGGGACTCCTGAGCATCGCGACTCAGGAGCCTAACTGGTCACGTAGCCCCTCACCCCTTAGTTCCGAAAGGCAAACGGCGGTTGAGGTATGCGCGGGGCTGGGCACTGCAGACGTAGAACGGTAAATTCACCCATACATCTCACCTCCCTACTTGCTGTTCGTGCGTCAAGGGGGACTCCTGAGCATCGCGACTCAGGAGCCTAACTTGTCACGTAGCCCCTCACTCCTTGGTCCCGTCCTGGTTTCCGGTCGGGGCTAACGGCGGCTGAGGTATGCGCGCGGCCGGGCTCTGCCGACGTAGAATACAAGCAAGTAGGAAGGAAAAACGCAAATACTAAGGAATTCAAAAGAAAATATTACAGTCCATAGAGTGCTTTGACAATGCCGAACACAAGTTTAAATGCCTCCACGAGGCAGGATGCATGTTGCAGGAACCAGAAGCAGGACGGGAGCCGCGAAGGGGTCACTTTTTGGCGGTGCCATCACTGGTGACGGAGCTGCGCTTGGCGACTTCGCCTCGTGGAGCCCCAGGATCGGCGGCGCCTCGCTTCGGCTTGGTGCTGAAGGCCCGGAACTTCGCCAGTGGAGCCTCTGCTTGACCCTTCACGGCCTCAGCAGCGACGGCGGCAAGCTCGCCGCTCACAGGCTCCAGCAGGCTGTCAAGGTCAACGTCGGGGTCGCGGAGGTAGACATGGGTGAAGACGCACGTCAATGCTGCAGAAGAAAGGACACGGCGCCTCAGCCTCAGCCATGGGGCCAAGGCCGAGGGCGACATCTTCAAGGGCGTGGACCAGGAAGGGAAGTAGCTTGGCGGGGCCATCCTCGGTGCCGGCCAGCGGGCTCTCCAGGCCGCTGCCATAAAGCGACTTCAACAGGGTGCGAGCCTTCTCCTCCAGCTTCGCGAAGGCCACGCGGTCCTCGGCCAGCACCCGCGCCTTGCTATCCAACTCGATCCTCTTCACCTCCAACGCCTGCTCCAGCGCACCCAAGCGGTCATGGCGTTCATCAAGTTTGGCATCCCGATCCTTGGCGGCAGCCTCGTGGGCCTTCATATCTTCCTCCTTCTCCTGGCAGTCACGGGCCTCCTTGGCGAGCTGCTCGCGCAGGCCTTGCAGCTCGCTCTCCAGCACCTTGCAGCGACCCTGGACATTTGCAACCTCACCCAACGCGGCGTCACGAGCGGCCTTGGCCTCAAGGAGGGCCTGCTTCTCCTCGTCGCAGGCCGTCGCGGCCTGAGCTAGCGCCGCTCGGACTGAAGCGTCAGAGCGGACCCAGCCGGAGGCCAGCTCCAGGCGCCCGACCACCAAGCGAGGGTCGGCGCCCTGAAGGTCTCCCCGCAGCCGGTCCAGCTCAGCAGCAGCACGATCCAAGACAGGAGAAGGAGTCAGAGAAATGGCAGTCAGCGGAGTAGGATGAGAAGACGATAGCGTGATCACAGCACCATGAGTCGGGACCTTCTGCGCCCCAATAACAGCGGCAGGGGCGTCAGGAAGGGGGACCTCAAGAGCCGCTTGGGCCATGGGGCTGAGCTTGCCCCAGCTTGTCCCACCAGGCCTCGCGAGGACGACCGGGCAGGCAAGGCCCGGGTCTTGCCGCCCTCTTCTCTCGCGGGTGGAAGTGCAGCCCCTGATGAAGCCTCAGGAGCCCCCTTCAGCTTTTTTGCCGCGGGCACCGGCCTAGCCAAGGAATATGGACGTCAAGCCTCAACAACGAAGCAAGAAGCAAAATGAGAATCAAGCACTTACTGGTCATCTCTTGCGGGCTCAAGCAACCTCCGGCCAAACTTGAAGCCCGAGAGCCGGCTGCTGGGATCTGCCTCGAGAGGCTCGGGAGAGGGAGGCGCGTCTGCAGATTGCTTCAAAGCTGGGGCAGACCCGCGGGGAACCAGCCCCGTCCTGTCCTTCTTCGGGATCAGGGACGAGCTCTCGCCACCTCGCTCGTCGCCATCCTCGTCGTCGTCCGGCATGAGGCGAAGAGCGCAAGACCTGCGCTGAGGGAGGGACACTCTCGACTCCCCGTCTGTAGCCTCGGAGTCGGGCTCCTCTTCCTACTCCTCTCCTTCCTCCTCTTTGCTGGAGTCGCTGGAGGATACATTCACCATCGCCAGGGCCGCCAGGTCCTCAGGAACCTCCGCGGGCACAGGCCCGTCCCCGTCGAAAGCGGACATGGAGTTCACCACCTGCTCCCAATCCTCCCGAAGGAACAGGGGCACAGGAGCACCCTCTAGTCTCGCCACGTCACCCCCGACCAAGGATTGGAGGTCCACGGCCAGATCTTCGTCGGCCAGGACTATGGATCTCGGGCGAAGGGCGGCGTTGGCCCCCCCCCGAGCCTCCATAGCGGGAGCGAATATTCCCGAAGCGAAGCCACCCGGTGCTCCAAGAACTCCCTCAGGAGCGACGCCCCGGTCAGCTTCGCCATCGCCATGTTGCCCGACCACAGGTCCGCATCCATCCTCTCCAGCACCGGCTTCGCGCGGGGATCAACGAGCTCCGCACAAGACCAAGCGTCAACAGATTTGGGCTGCTCCGTGGGCAGAATCAGCCGGGAATGGATGCGCCCAGCATCCACCATGATCCACTTGCTCCTGAAGCCTTCAATCCTCTTCCCAGGCTTCGATATGGCGTTGGAGCTGCCATACGCGACAAAGCTCGCGCACGCGGTGATGGGGCTGCGAGAGACCCGGAGGTAGAAGTAATGGCGCAGCAAGGCCACCGAGGGCCTCACCCCGACGTGAGCCTCGCAGTAGTAGGCGAAAATCGCCAGGAGAAGAACATAGTTGGGATGGAGGTGCAGAGCCAGAAGGTTGTAATGGTGAAGAACAGAGAAGAAGAACTCAGAAAAGGGGGGCACTAGGCCGGCGGCGATGGCGCTCATGAAGAGCGGGTAGAAGGTGCTTCCTTCATCCTCAGGACGGGCAGAACCAACCTTAAGCACGGCCTCCCCGTCGTTGCCTTGCGCCGCCATCATCTGGTGCGTCAGGGCAAGGTTCTTCCCCGACACATTCGGAGGATCTAGAGCGGGCGAGTACCATGCTCCGGGCGGGGTCTGGCGAGGCGCCATGCCTTTCTAGGATGCAGAGTTGGAGTAGATCTGGGGATTCCGGAGGCAAGAGGAATAGGAGCGAGAAAGGGGATCTGGGCAACAAGTGGAGAAGGTAAAGAAGGTAAGCCTAGGTGGGTACCGCTCTTTCGTCAGCTCATGCAGTTGCCGAGGCGTCGTGGGGGAGCCAGGACGCCCATGTCCAATCAACCGCCATGCGGCGCCCAAGGCCGCAGGCTATTGGGGCCTGCGGCGCTTCACACTTGCCGCTTCGCTTCTCTGCTAAGCCAAGTCCAGGCGCGCCTTGGGCCCGGGGGCTACTGTCGGTGTTCTGGGAACGGGGGTACCCAGACTTTCCTGCCTGCGGCCTGCGACGTGTCTCCAGGAGTGGCCCAGTACGGCCCATCTTCATCAACACATGCTCAAGACCCTCGCGAGGGGCCAAGCCTCGTGGGGCGGACGACAGGAGGCTTCCTCAGGCACGGCCTCGTCAGGCTGGCTCACAAGGAGGCGGAGAGATCAAGGTGGGGTACCTCGCGAGGTGCTCATGACGCAAGCCATGATGACCAAGGCTAGGCGGGCGCCGGCCTGCACAGAGTCCTTGTTTCCTCTTTGGTGCAAAGGGAGCAAGCGCAGGCGAGAGTATCAAGCAAAGGCAACCATTTCGGTGCAACAAGACCAAGTCCAGCAGAACGGCAGGATGGAGGTCATCGTGGATCCCAAGCCGGCGTCACCACCAGAGTCTTTGGCAGGCGAGGACCAACTTTAGTTAGGATAAGTGTAAAAGATGTTCCCCTTCAAGATGGCCAATTGTTGGTGCCCTTCCCGCTCAATATTTGGGAAGAGGCCCAGGGCCTCCGCTTATAAATAGGACTAGCCACCCCCAGGGTAGAGGCATCTGGAGATCAACCAAAGACAAGAACCTTAGCCAACACCACCATAAGAACTCCTCCCCTCGCGAGGCAGTTCTTCCTTGTATTGTTCATCATCAGCCCCAGAGGCAATCCACCACACCACACACTGGAGTAGGGTATTACACCGCAATGGTGGCATGAACCAGTATAAATCTCGTGTCCTCTGTGTTGTTCTTCATGTAGTTTAGGTCCTAGCGAGGCGATGAGACATGGGTAGGCAGGGGGTGTGATCTCCGCGTGCACCCCAGAGTTCGAACCTTGAGGGTCTGCCGGAACCCAAAATCTGACAATGTCAAGTAAGTGCTAAGTACTGCAGCTTATACATCGTAATCTACTAAACTTGCAGCACATTCTTATATATTTAGATGTTTGATGCAATCACTATGTTGTGCATCATCTACAAAAAGGAGTTACTACCGCAAAATCCAAGAAACATTGACAAACTGGTTATGGCATGATTTGCGAAATGGTTCCTGATACTTGGGTAAGATATTGAATTGCACTGTCAGTTTTTTAATATATTGAGTACATAAGATGATCAGCTTGTCTATTTTCTAACCATAGGTTAAGAAGATGCGGGAGGATGGGCAGGCAGTTGATGATGCCCTTTACTCACTAGCAATGGGTCCTGATACTCGGGTAAGACATTATGAATCTTGCATTGTTGGAGATGTGCACTACAACACCCTTGCACGCGAGGAAGGCAGGAAGACACAAAATAGTGCCATCATGAGCACAGATACGTACGACAAAGAGACAACTGAAATGTATGCTAACATAACAGACATTGTTTGGTTGTAGTATATCTCCAGTTTCGAGGACCATTGGTGTGTGGTTATGTTGTGTTGTCGTTGGTATAACCTATTTTCCAGGATCGCAAAACCCAGAGCTGATGATTATTTCAAATCCATCAATGTCAAGGCGGCGTACCAGACTAACGAGCCTTTTTTTGGCAAATCAAGCAACACAGATATTTTTCTTGGAAGACACATTTGCATGTAGCGATGACTGGTGAGTATTGCAAAGGTTTGAGCAGAGGAATTTGTTTAATGATGTTGCACAACAAGATGATGCTTACACTGCTCCTTATGTACAAGATAACACAGACATTCCTAATATCTTTGAGAACCATCACGTCAATGACGCCGGCAAAAAGATTGCCTGTCGTGCTATGGACATACAAGAGTTGATCAAGAAGAAGCCAACATTTGAGGACATTGAGGATGAAGAAGAAGATGACACAGTGGGGAATTACGATTCAGACTGATACACATGGCGAGGATGTTGATGCTACTGCTGCGGATGATGGTTAGATTGCTTTTGTCGTATTTGCCTGTCAAAAGACGTTTTTTATCTACTATGTGAAATTGTGTTTGCTATGACAGCTGAAACCTAATGAACGTGTTGTTTAGTATTTTGCTGTGAGAACATCACTTGTTATGTATGCTGATTTGTGTTTGGTGATTGTATGATGACTGAAACATGATGCCATTGTTGTTTAGTTGTACTCATATTTGCCTGTGAAACTTGAATTTGATGACATAGTTTGGTGTTGGACTGCAATTTGTTCGACGTCTTTGAATGGGAATAAAGTTGACCTGACAGGGCATCTGCTAATTTATTTATTGATTACCAAAAGGGCCTCTGCTATTTGTTTATTTATGAGCAAAAGGGGATACCCCCTGATTTCCGTTAATGGAAATCATTAGATGTTCACAACACTACGCCCAGACTGCTACACAGGTTTCATTCATTAATAGTTTCAGCAAAGTGCTCATGTCATAGCCACTGAATACATCACGAGTGCTACATACACTGCAAATAAAGAGGCAATCATCCTATAGAGCACATAGATTTTGCCCATTATCTTCACAAGCTCTTTCATCTCCTCATTGCTATCAAGGATGTTCAGCAACTGTTGCTTGGCCATGATCAGAGGAATTGCATCTTTAACCTTCTGCGCTGCATCTTCCTATTCTGCCGTTCCTTCAGTTACTTGTCCAATACCCCAACCTGCTGGTATTGGGATTCCTCGGCTAACCAAATAATCAGCGTAGTTGCATTCCCCCCACATCGGCAACTTCCCAGAAATACAAATCACATGAATCTTCCCTTTTCTGCACGAATCAAATTGGAAGATCATCAACCAAACTATTAAAAAAATCAGCAACTGAAAGTAGCAGAATAACACTTAAACATATTATTACCCCATGATTCGGGCATTTCTAGAAGACTCGGCCAGGGTTGAGGATTGTGGTTGAGACATGACGGATGACTCTGCGTGATTTGCAGTAGTGGCACCACACCAACGGAAGCGGGTTGCGATGAGCAATCGGCTGTGGTGCGTGTGCCAGAGGGGGTGTGATGATACCCACAGGCGATGGTACGGGTTGCGACTTGGCGCATATCTTGTTGTTGCCTGCTGAAGAGCAGGCGGACGAGCAGCATGGCGGACATGGTTGCTGCGGCCAGAGCTTCTGATGCTAGGCAGAGTAAATAGAGAAGAGGAGAAGCGAACGTTGGATATGTCAGTTTCATTACTTGCAGAGTAGCATAGCACCATATATAGTCATAGTCTAGGTTTGGATTTGAACCAGCTACAGGAGGACATCTCTCTTTTTTCTAAAACTCAGAAACACCTCTTTACTGCTACACTAGCTTGTTCTGTATGCCTTCTCAAGTCTTTGATTTTCTTTCTTTTTTTTGCGAGGAAGGAAGGAGGAAAAAATTGAGAGTTCATAGGACTCAAACCCAAGACCTCTCGGTTGAAAATCAAGGGTGCTAGTCACTTATGTGGCGAACATTCCCTAGGAGGAGGACGGCAGACGAGCGGCATTTTCCTCGCACTTATATAAAAAAGTATGCTACTTGGTGTCGGCTTAGTCAACAAACGATTGTGCCAACCTTGACCGTTGGATTGACATTCAACGTCTGTCGTGTTTCTTCATTCTCTTCTTCCTCCAGCCGCCAAAGCCAAACCAGCGCCAGCGGGACCGCCTGCTCCTACCTCCCATGGCTGGCTGTGCTGCTACGCACGCATCGTGGCCACATCGTACCCTAAAACTCTGTGCATCTTCCCTGACTCCTGTTCGTTCCCGTCCGAGGCCTCACCATCGTCGTCCGCCTTGGTTCGCTCGCCATGGCGCCGCCCTCCGGTGTTATCAACATGGTCAACAACCAAGAGGAATAAGGAGATGACTGTACATGGTGAGGATGACAGTAGGGACCCAATAGCGCACACATTAATTTTGTTTTTTCAGGACGGAGAAGGGTATCAACTTGGTTGTGTGGGAGCTGTGGCGGGTCTATCCCAAGCTTTTATTTCATATGTTTAGCACATGACCAGCCCAGTTTATTTTTTCCTTTCTGAAAATGGCTAGCCAGCTATTTTGTTTTTTGCAGAATAACCAACGTAGGCCTACTTGCTTTTTTACGCAGTGCTGGGCCGGAAATCTTTCAAGATGAGGAGGGATGCATTTTGCCCAGAAAATGGGCTATAAGTAATAAGAAATGGGCTATAAGTAATAATAAATGGGCTGTAAAATAAAAATATAGCAAACAGGCAATTAATTCCAAAATACTTTTTTCTTTCGGATTTTGATATTTTAAATTTCATTGTTTTTGTGCGGGTAACATTTCATTGAATTTAAATTAAGGTATATGTAGTTTTAAAATTAATTTGAATCTGGCTAGAAATTTCGGGCTGTATGCTGTTTGGGACAGATTTGGAGGTTGACTTGTGTGTCTACTAGGTTGACGTGTACGAAAGGCTTCGTCAACTTAGTCCACAAACGATTCTAGCAGCAGTGACCGTTGGATGTTAATCCAACGGCCGTGCTGCTTCTTCAATATCTGATCTTCTTGCTCCAGCCGCCCAAACCAACGCGGGTGGGACTGCCTGCTCCCGCCTCCCGTGGGCGGCTGTGCTGCCGCACAAGCCGCACCGCCCCACCCTACTCCATTCACCATTCCTCTACTCACCCACACCTCCTGTTATTTTTCAGCGACGACAGCCGGACCAGTAAACCCTCGTACTCCCCGCCGCGTGGACAACCACTGCCGAGTCTTCCTCGGCCCCGTGTCGTTCCCTTCCTAGGCCTCGCCATCGTCCACCGCCATGGTGCTCTCGGCGCGGCCTGGTCAACATGGTCAATGAACGACATCCATCGGATGTGGACTATACATGGAGAGGCTGACAGCTGGGTCCACGGCCGCACACAAGGAACTGCCTCCTTGTTACGTGCAAAATAATGATGCCTCCACCTGACATCTGGGACCCACCAGAAGGGCCTTTGTATTTCGTGAAAAAACATTCCCCCCGCTGACAGGTCGGACCCACCAGCTATATCTTCGCACGCAAGGAAGTGCCTCCTTATTATGCACAAAAAAATGAATACCCCCTGCTAGTTGGGACCCACCATAGTAGGAGGCTGACTTGTGGGCCTACTAAGTTGACGGGGACGGAGGGCTTCGTCAACTTAGTTAATATGAACGATTCTAGCTCCAATTACCGTACGATGTTCATCCAACGACCATAGTGCTTCTTCAACCTCTGGTCTTCTTGCTCCAGCCGCCCAAACCAGCGCCGGTCATGCAGCGTGCTCCTGCCTCCCGTGGCCGACTGTGATGCCCTGGAGGCCTCACCACCCCTACTACTCCCACCTCTGGCCAGGCCATCCCTCTACTAACCCACACCCCCTGTTAGTCTACAACGACGGTAGCCTCACACCGCAGCCGAACCAGTGAACCCTCGTACTTCTTTCCACATGGGCATCCACTGCCACATCTTCCCCGGCTGCGTGTCGTCCCCTTCCTAGGCCTCGCCGTCGTCCACCGCCTTGGTGCTCTCGGCGCGGCGTGGTCAATATGGTCAAAGATCGACTTCCATCGGAAGAGTACTATGCGTGGAGAGGCTGACAGCTGGGTCCACAGTCGCAGCAAGAAAGTGCATCCTTATTATGCAGAAAACAATGATTCCTCAACCTGACAGAAGGGACCCACTGGACGGGCCACCGTATTTCGCGAAAAAAGTTCCCCCCCTGACTGCTGGGACCTACCGGCTACATCTTCGCATGCAAGGAAGTGCGTCCATATTACGGGCAAAAAAATGATTCGCCCCCTAACTGCTGGGACCCACCAGCTACATCTTCGCACACAAGGAAGTGCCTGAAAGTCGGGACCCACCTGGTCGAAGCGTACGTAGCATTGTCATTCTGGTCGCGAACATGTACATACATACTGGTCAATGTAGAGGCGCGCACGTGTCGTAGTAGAGGCGTGCACGTGGCATGTACACGTACGTACAGCGGCCAGGGTGCAAGAAAGAAAATATGGCCACATACGTACATACGGGCGGGGTCTCGAACGCATACTCGGACATATGTACGGCCATGGCTCATGTACATGGCTGGGTCGGAACGGAGAAACTACGTCGTCGTCGTGTTCTTGGGGAGGCAACAGAATGTGTCGTGTTCATCAGGAGGCAACGGAACGAGTGGGAGCCAACAAGCTTGGATGGAACAGCCGATGGAAACGAGGCCTGGTGTATCACAGAACGGAGGAAACGGCCTTGTGTTCAACCGGCCACGGTCGAAACAGGATCCTGTTCATCGGGAGGGGTCTGGCATACCGCAAAACAGAGGAAACGGACTTCTGTCGGACCTCCTATGGTCGAAACGGGGTCCTGTTGATCGGGAGGGGTGTGGCGTACCGCAAAACAGAGGAAACGGACTTCTGTTGGAGCGCTACGGTCAAAAAGGGGGTCCTGTTCATCGAGAGGGGTGTGGCGTGCCGCAAAATGGAACTCCACGGGATATTGTTCATCTGCACCGCCAACCACCTCCAGCGTCCATGGGCTTTTTTTCATCCACCGTCGACCTCCTCCAGCCTCCACCTATGACTGTTCATCCACGGGCTCCTGTTCATCCAGCCTCCACCATGCGCTCCTCCGCCGGCTACTGTTCAACTAGCCCTCTCCACAGGGTCCTGTTCAACCACCCCTCCATGGGCTACTATTCATCCAGCCCTCCACCAGCTACTATTCAACCAGCCCTCCACCGGCTACTGTTCAACCTTCCCTCCATGGGGTCCTGTTCATCGAGCCCTCCACGGGGTCCTGTTCATCCACGTCCAACAGGCTCGATCGATCAGGGTCTTGTTCATCCAGCGGCAACACCACGGGGTCCTGTTCATCCAACCCCCACCGGGAACTGTTCATCCAAACACCCCAGCAACGCTCACTGTTCATCCAGAGGCAACATCGATCGACTTCAGTTAGCAGCAGTAGTGAAGGAATCGCTCGATTGCTCGGGTTCAGTAACGCGTAGCCTGCAGTTTAATCGCTCGGGTTCAATTAGGCGACACCTCGCACCCACACGCATATGTGTACGAGAGAAACGCGCATCGTCGGTCCCCGACCACCCACTGTAACTGGGAACTCCCCGAAATTTTTCTCGCCCTCGCTTCTACCATGGTTTTTTCCGTCATGGACGGCCCAAAGAATGTCATGCAGCTGCGTCTCCAGCCCGCCCATGATGAAAAGCCCATTTTCTGTCATGTTTTTTTGTCATGGAAGTAGGAGCCCACCACATCTATGATGATACCGGCTTTTGTCACAATTATCATCATAGAAGTGTCATAAGTATGATAGAAAAAAATTGTTCGGCCCAAAATGTCATGGATGTGTCTATTTTTGTAGTGTTGCCTGCTTCCTCACGACGAATAGAGGAGGGGGCGAGGCCATGGCGAGGCTGGCGCCGGCCCGACCAACTTCGGCCACCTCCCGACGGAGCGAGGGCACCAGCGAGTGCGGGGAGATGTGCCGTGTCCTCCTGGACCCTGCAGTAGCGCCGGGACGGAGCAAAACAACGTCGGCTCATGGCGACCGAGGACAAGGGCGGCAGCCAAAACTTGGGCACATGGCCACGACGGCTCTAGTGAGGAAAATAGGAGTGGTGGAGGAGCTATGGGGTCCGGGTGGTCCTCTGGTGTGGTCAGGAGGGAGGGGGAGGTCTTGGCTGACTGGAATTTAGCCGGTGGCTGGCGATGGGAGGCGAAGAGAGCTTCTCCGGCTCGGGGAAGAAGCTAGGCGGGACCTAAGGAGGATGGGGAGGCCAGTGGTAAGGTCGAACGGGCTCGGGGATGGCTTTTATAGCCATAGCGAGGACCCCCGTGGCCGGTTGTTGCCGTGCAAGTCCGGCCGAGGCTCTGGCGGTGAGTAGTGCTCTCGTGAGCCTTGGAGGCGACGGAAGAGGACATGGGAGGGTCATGGAGCAGAGCACCGCCAAAGGGATGGGAGGAAGAGGAGGGAGCACCGGCAGGGCCAGTCGGGGCACCGTGCTCCCATGGGCATGCTCTGTTCCTCGACGGTGACGGCTCGCTGGGGAGGAATCCGGAGGGGGAGAGGGGTCCAGAGCGAGGGCGGAGGCACGAGCAAGTTGTTGGACATGGCCGGACATGCGAACACGACGAGCAGGGGAGGGTCCCGAGCAAAGTGACGCCCAGCTCACGTCCATGGCATGCCAGGCTACGCGGTCACCGCGTGAACTGGACGATTACCCGTGCTAAGATCAGCCAAATCAGGTCGAGAAGACAAGGTGAGCAGAGGAGAACGCCAAGGAGGAGAGAAACAAGCATAGTGATCCCTGGTGTGATCACAAGTAGCAAGAATACAAATGCACAACAAAGTGTTTGGAGTTTGCCGTGGCTCACATGCTTGGAGATCAAGGATGAGATTTGACTGGGTTTGATCACTTACTAAGGTGATTAAGATGGCAAGGTTTTAGCTCAAGAGGGGGGGGGGGTTAGCTAGTGCTTGCTGTACAAACCACCAGACTGGACAGAAATACAACATATTTCTAAAAAAATGGTTGTATTGAACTTAATTTTGGTGGAGGCTATTCATATGGGCATATGAACACACCGTGAAATTTTCATACCATTTGGATATTACCAAAATGGTACTTCCTTCATAGTGGTTCTCCCTGAACAGAATCTAAGAAAAAATATAGAGGGCAAGTGGATAGATGAATTGAGATCAAATTTGGTGGAGATATGTTTTATGGGTAGGATCATGTCCTGCTAATTTTTCAGCAATAATGAAGCAATATAAATATAGTTGCTTCACAACCTAAAAATCTAACAAGAAACCAAGATTTGATGCTAAGCTCACATAGAGTGATGGAATGAGCCCAAATCTTGAGGAGAGTGATGATTTGATCATATGAAGGACCATGAAAAATTTAAACTCATTTGGATATATAACCCTACCTAGTACTTCCTTCACAAAGGCTTCCCTTAGACACGAACTTTGGAAATTTGCTGAGGAAGGTTCACTAGGCCAAATAAGTTGAATTTTGGCACGGGGCAATGATATGGACAGGAAAATGTGTCCAAAAAGTTTGGGGCAAGCAAGCAAAGATAAACAACACTTCCTTCTCAAAAAGCCACTTAGGGCAGAATGAGAAAAAAAATATTTGTGAATTATCTTTGATGATGCCAAGGAAGGGTTCTAACATATCTGTGGAAGATATGACCCAAATAATTTATAAGAATTATTTGGGAATTTTGGGAGAGACAGAAATATAGATTGCTTCACAACCTAGAGCAAAAAGGGTTATTCCTTTAATAGAAAAAAGAATCTTCCCAATAAATAGAATATTGGGATTGGGCTAAGATGAGATGACAAGGTCTTGAGATGGTTTTGAGGATGGAAAGCCACTTGGGAGCCTGAGAAGAGATGCTCTTCCCAGTTTTCAGGACCACAAAGCCACAGAAAAAGAAATCTCAATAAAAATCCTCAGAAAATCGAAAGAAAAAGAAAGGGCCAAAATCCAGGGTGTCACAGGCATCTCCAACACCGACCCGTAAGCCGCCCGTGACCGTCTCCATCCTTTCTCCAGGACAAGCCCTTCGGCGACAAGCTTCACGATCATCTCATCTACCCCTGTGGATAGCAGCCAATCATCTTGCCTCCAGCTAGGCGGAAGAGCAACAGAGGAAGACACACCTATCTTCATCATTTTCTTCTTTTGTTCCAATGTGCGAGTCATGTCTCCGATCATGGTAACGACAAAGGAAGAGGTGTGTGATTTCGCATGGAGAAGATGAGCGCGGCGGCGGTTTCGGCACAGGAAATGGGAATTTGAGAAAGGATTCGAGA
This sequence comes from Triticum dicoccoides, assembly GCF_002162155.2. Lineage (NCBI taxonomy): Eukaryota > Viridiplantae > Streptophyta > Magnoliopsida > Poales > Poaceae > Triticum > Triticum dicoccoides. The sequence goes on along the minus strand of NC_041381.1, from coordinate 474,393,736 downwards.
TTTACCACCTTTGTTTCTCTATTTATCATGCATTAGCTACAACCAACGCGCAATCGCAACCACCCATTTTCCATATCGACAATACACATGCTCATAGGGCAGCAATATTTGCCGAAAGTGGCATAACTGGGGCATGGTAATTGATGCATCGTCACAAGGCAGGAGTTGCGCCCCACTACGCCTCCTAAAGTGCAGATTAGTCAATACTCTCTCCTTTCCTGTTTAGAGGGCTTATCTCAATTTTTTTCATTTTACTGATATAAAGGGCTCATCTCATCTTCTTTTGAGATTCCGAGATGCATTAAATCTCTGCATGCAAGAATTAAAAGGGACTCACCAATGCATGTAATGTTCCTACTCATCTAGTGATCAAGCATGCATGTAAATTAATCAAAATTAATGCATTAGTTTAATTTGGGTAGTTTTGTAAAGTACGAGATACATTCCTCCACTCACCATATGCCTTGATTGATGACATTTCATATTTGAGCCCTGTAAACCGAAAAGGATAGAGTAGAGGCCAAGTGAATATAACAAACTTTTCCTAAAAAAGCTTGTTCGTCACAATTTGGACCATGAAAGGTTGGCTCTTTTAGAATCCATCAGGATCTTTCTCTAGGAAAAATCCATGGTTTCGAAATTTAACAATCACTTGGGATTCAGTTTCCCTTAAGTATCCAGTCGGATCAAACATATTGCAAGACTCGATTTTCAAGTTCTTGAGGGATTAGGGGCTAATGATGAGGTTATCTCCCACTAGGTAGGCCAACAATGACCTAAAACCCAACGAAATCCCATGGAGGCCCAAGCCTACATTCAAGTACCGATGCACCGTTCTGCATGATGAGGACATTCTTCACTCGGGACATGCTACCAGGGTGGAGAATTCCATCATTCATCTCGGATTGAGAAGGACATATCTTCAATTGAGCGTACTTCACGCATTAATTGGAGTGTTATTGTAAACTTGAAGCTTGGCATTACATTTAGTTATTATGACGCCCCTCCTGTAGTGGGCAAGCTTTATTAGACTTACATTAACATGTATCATAGCAATAACTAGGAGGTAGCAAACTCTATATAAGTGCCTCCACGGTACCCGGTTAGGGGTTCGGAACTTCTCTACACTCACACTCATACACAAGAACAATCTCTCTAGAGAACAAGACTAGGGTTTTTACTTCTACCCAGGTGTCGGATTACGGGTTCCGCAAACCCTTGAGATCTTCGAACTTTGGGGTGCATGCGGAGATCTCAACCTACCCAGCCTGCCTACCCGCGATCCTCCTAAGCCTAGCGCGTCAAGCTCAAAGAGACACAACAGTTTATCCTAGTTTGGGCCACCTTGCAGTGTAATACCCTACTCCGGCGTTTTGGTGGATTGCCTCGGAGGGCTGAGGATGAACGAGTATAGTGGATGAACTGGCCTCAGGAGGTGAGGTGTTCTTGAGCTCAAGAGAGCTGGTGTGGTGTGAGCTAGTTCGGCTTGTCTTGCCTCTATGGTGGTGGCTAGTCCTATTTATAGTGGCATGTTGACGGGAAGGGATCCCACAACGGTCGGACTTGAAAGGGGACGAGTAGTAAAGCTTATCCTGACAAAAGTAGTTTTTGCCTGCAAAAAGCCTCTGGTCGTGACACTGCGGTGGGCTCGTCGATGTGCTCCGTCCTACCGTCCTGGCGGTCTTGGTATCGTTGCACCAGAATGGAAACCTTTGGCCGATTCCTCGAGACTCCACGCCTGTGGCTTGCCTCCTTTACACTGAAGAGGAAACTTGCGCTCTACGCCCTCCTGGCACCCGCCTGGCCTTGGTCGTCATGGCTCACGTCAGCTGAGCCTCATGAGGTAAACCTTGCATAGAACTCTCCGCCCCTCGGGAGCCAGCCTGAGGAGGCCGATCCCCTCAAGGGTCTTGGCGTCGTCCGCCTCGCGAGGCTTGGCCCCTCACGGGGTCTTGAGTTGTTGATGCTAAAGCTGGGCCGTACTAGGCCATCGATGGAGCCACGTGGTGGGCCTCAGGCAAGCAGGGCTGGATACCCCCATATCCAGGACACCGACTGTAGCCCCCGGGCCCAAGGCGCGCTCGGACATGGCTTCCAGGCAAATCCAAAGGGCAAGTGCAGAGTGCCGAGGCCCCTAACCGCCTGCGGCCTTGATGATGCGTGGTGATTGATGGGACATGGGGGACTCTGCTTCCCCATGCTGCCTCGACAACTGTTCGACTTGACGGGACAATGCGACATGCAAAAGGTCATGATGGCGTGAGGTCATGGAGGCTGGCGGTTGGCCTCCCTTGTCTATAAAGGTGAGGGAGGGGCAGAGCCCCTCGCCCATCTCTCCTTGATCTTGCTTCTGCCCGCTTCTCTCTTCTCCATCTTGCCTCCATTGCGCCGATCCGGAGGTATTCTGCGGCCAAGAAGGTGAAGGCCCCTAGGGAGGGGCCCGATCCTCTCCCGCCAAAGAAGCGGCTCCACCTCCCTCATGACGCCAGCACGGGGTGAGAGGTGACCAGGCCTTGGTAGTCGAGGCCTCTGCCTGGTTTCCCTCCCCTCATTTACACTTGTGCTCAGGACGAAGGTGTGCACCGTCGAGTGGCACCCGACGATGATGGCAGGGCCGCCATTGCCGTGCCGACCGCGCCACAGACCTACACCAAGGGTAGCTCGCGCGAGTTTGTGGTGTGGGCGGTGATGCCTCCCAACACCTGGATCCAGCTCTCATGGTTCTTTGCCAGCGAGCTGCCTCCGAGGGAGCCGGTTGAGTTGTGGATGTAGCATGCTAGGTGCTGCAGCTTGGCCACTGGAGCTGAAGTCGAGGTGGTGCCCCCTGGAGACGTCTTCATGACGCGAGGATGGGGCGAGGTTGCCCGGGCTTGCCGCGTAGAGGGGGCCATGGCGATCCACTTCGAGTATGACGGCGCAACAACTCTGTTCTTCAAGGTCTTCAATGAGGAGGGTGAACGGCTGGAATGCTGTCCCGGAGGAAGCGGCACACGGAACGCTGCAGCGGGCGTCAGGCCCGCTGCTGTCCCCCTTGGCGCCTCGTCCAGCAGCAGCGGCAACTCCTGGGAATCCAGTGACTCTCCTGAGCCCAGTTGTTCTCTGGAGTTGAGTGACGACAACTACGTGCTGCCAAGCTCCCGCCGAGGCTGGAGTGCGGCTGCGGCTACCGCCCGGCGTCGCCAGCAACGCCATAGGGCTTAGTAGCTGCTTTCCCTGCGCGGAATGAAGATCAGCCCCCGTGGGGCTTGTAAAGATCGAAATGTACTCAATATCAGCGTTGCTTCTTTTGATTTTGTGATGAACTCGTGTATCCCAGTTTGGCACGGTTCCTCCTTTTCTTTTTTCTTGGCAGCACGGTGCTCTACGCCGATAGGACCCAGTCCTCAGGCAGGCTTCAGCCGTTGCTAGTATGCCAGGTCGCGATGTCGTGGTCAAGGCTAGGAGGTGAGCGGCCCGAGGTGTGGTAAGAGCTCATGAGACACGATGCTCACGAGGTCCCCCTTGGCGTGCAAGCAGCTGCCCATAGAATCGAAAAGGGGAGTGGAACTGCCAAACTGGAACTGCGAGGCGGGGTGTGCGAGGAGCGAAGCTGGTGCCGCAGCGGATCATGACTTATCTTTTTGGTGTCCTGGTCCGTTAGGAAGACGATGCTTGCTCTCGCACCTGTGGTGGCACCATTGGGCTTGGCCTGCAGCGGCAACCTTCCTGCCCTGCTCGCCCAGGTGCTCTACATCCTCGGGACCCGACCCTTGAGCGAGCTCAGCCGCTGCTTGTATGGCAGGTCGCGATGCCGTGGTCAAGGCCAGGGGGTGAGGGCTGGAGAGCTAGTAGGAACTCCCGAGACACGATGCTCTGGAGGCCCCCCTTTAACATGCAAGCGACTCGCGTGGCCAGATGGTGGTCGACCAAGGCGACCCATAGCCCACTTCCAGATGAACCTGCAGGTTAGATGACAGGAAAGACAGGGAACCCCTGCGGAGCGGGCCTGCAGCCCAGGGCGTAGGACAGAGGCACCGAGGACCTGTCGAGGTGGTGTGCGCGAGGCGGGTCGCGAACCAGAGGTCGATCCCTGGGTTTATCAGCGTTGTAGGGACAGACCCGAGCACAAGCATCGTGCCGACGTGAGTTGTCATGCAGCGATGCAGCAGTGGTACAAGCCAATGAACACATGGCGGGCCACGAGGCGACTAAGATTCGCGGTCGTAAGGTGACGATCATAGATAAACTCACAGAAAGATTAGATAGTCCTGGTGAATGCAAAATGATACATACCGTAGGGCCGGACCCACACGGCCTCGGGATGATGCAGCCCAAGGGGCACCCCCAGACTGAACAAACTAGAGAGATGTCACCTGGTACGGTGATGACCCACAAGTATAGGGGATCTATCATAGTCCTTTCGATAAGTAAGAGTGTCGAACCCAACGAGGAGCAGAAGGAAATGATAAGTGGTTTTTAGCAAGGTATTCTCTGCAAGTAGTGAAATAAGTGGTAATAGATAGTTTTGTGATAAGATAAATTGTAACGAGCAACAAGTAACAAAAGTAAATAAAGTGCAGCAAGGTGGCCCAATCCTTTTTGTAGCAAAGGACAAGCCTGGACAAACTCTTATAATAGGAAAAGCGCTCCCGAGGACACATGGGAATATCGACAAGCTAGTTTTCATGACGCTCATATGATTCACGTTCGGTACTTTGATAATTTGATATGTGGGTGGACCGGTGCTTGGGTACTGCCCTTACTTGGACAAGCATCCCACTTATGATTAACCTCTATTGCAAGCATCCGCAACTACAACAAATGTATTAAGGTAAACCTAACCATAGCATGAAATATATGGATCCAAATCAGCCCCTTACGAAGCAACGCATAAACTAGGGTTTAAGCTTCTATCACTCTAGCAACCCATCATCTACTTATTACTTCCCAATGCCTTCCTCTAGGCCCAAATAATGGTGAAGTGTTATGTAGTGGACGTTAACATAACACCACTAGAGGTTAGACAACATACATCTTATCAAAATATCGAACGAATACCAAATTCACATGACTACTAATAGCAAGACTTCTCCCTTGTCTTCAGGAACAAACGTAACTACTCACAAAGCATATTCATGTTCATAATCAGAGGGGTAATAATGTGCATATAGGATCTGAACATATGATCTTCCACCAAATAAACCAACTAGCATCAACTACAAGGAGTAATCAACACTACTAGCAACCTACTAGCACCAATCCCGGACTTGGAGACAAGAATTGGATACAAGAGATGAACTAGGGTTTGGAGATGAGATGGTGCTGATTTCCCCCTCCCGGAGGGAAGTGTCCCCGGCAGAACAGCTCTGCCGGAGCCCTAGATTGGTTCCGCCAAGGTTCCGCCTCGTGGCGGCGGAGTCTTGTCCCGAAAGGTTGCTTGATATTTTTTTCGCATCGAAAGACTTCATATAGGAGAAGACGGGCATCGGAGAGCCACCAGGGGGCCCATGAGGTAGGGGGCGCACCCAGGGGCGCCCCCCACCCTCGTGAGAAGGGTGTGGGCCCCCTGGCCTTCATCTTTGGCGACGATTTTTCTTTATTTATTTTAAGACATTCCATGGAGTTTCAGGACTTTTGGAGTTGCGCAGAATGGGCCTCCAATATTTGCTCCTTTTCCAGCCCAGAATTCCAGCTGCCGGCATTCTCCCTCTTCATGTAAACCTTGTAAAATAAGATAGAATAGCCATAAATATTGTGACATAACGTGAAGTAACAGCCCATAATGCAATAATTATTGACATAAAAGCATGATGCAAAATGGACGTATCAACTCCCCCAAGCTTAGATCTCACTTGTCCTCAAGCGAAAAGCCGATAACAATAAATATGTCCTCATGTTTAGAGGTAGAGGTGTCGATAAAAATAAAATACGGACATGAAGGCAGCATGATTATTTTCATAACAGCAACATATAAAGATTTTTGTCATATGATTACTTATGTTCAAGTGATGATCAGTTCACAAAGCAAAAAACATGAATCAGAAACCTTATTGAGCACCAACAAATTATAACCTTAGTCATTGAAGCAATTGCAATTTATCATAACATCGGAAAGAGTCTATGTCAGAGCTTAAAAGCAAGTCCACATACTCAACTCTCACTTAGTCCCTCATAATTGCTAGCACTCACGCGATACATGTGGTTATGGAGTTTTAATCGGACACTGAGAAAGATAGGGGCTTATAGTTTTGCCCCACAACCTTTTACCTCAGGGGTAATGGCAACAGTAATAATTCATGCTCCCCCACATCAAATTAGATATATATATATATCATGTTCTTTCCAACGTGCTGAGCTTGCCCAAGGATAAAATAAAAAAATAAAGGTGAAGATCACCGTGACTCTTGCATAAGGTAAAAGATAATGATAAAAGATAGGCCCTTCGCAGAGGGAAGCAGAGGTTGTCATGCGCGTTTAGGGTTGATGCACAAAATCTTAATGCAAAAGAACGTCACTTTATATTGCCCCTTGTATGTGAACCTTTATTATGCAGTCCGTCGCTTTTATTGCGTCCACAACAAGTTCGTACAAAGCTTATTTCTCCGCACTAATAAGTCATGCATATTTAGAGAGCAATTTTTATTGCTTGCACCAATGACAACTTACTTGAAGGATCTTACTCAATCCATAGGTAGATATGGTGGACTCTCATGGCAAAACTCGTTTTAAGGGTATTTGGAAGCACAAGTAGTATTTCTACTTAGTGCTGAGAATTTGGCTAGCATCAGGGGGAAAGGCAAGCTCAACACGTTAGAGGATCCATGACAACATACTTTATCTCAGATGCAAGAAAACATAACTCGTCATGTTGTCTTCCTTGTCCAACCTCAACTCTTTAGCATGTCATATTTTAATGAGTGCTCCCAATCATAAAAGATGTCAATGATAATATATCAATATGTGAAACCTCTCTTTCCTTATTACTTCCTATTAATTGCAACGATGACCAAAGCTATATTTGCCAACTCCCAACAACTTTTAATCATCAAACTCTTTCTATGTGAAGTCATTACTTTCACTAAGATCAATATGAACTCTTTGATTCTTTTTATTCTTTTTCTTATAATCACCCAAGATCATGGCAAAATACTCAAGCCCTTGACTCAACGCTAATCTTTATTATATAGCTCACATACTCGATTACAAAGAAGGATCATAAAGCGAAACTCAAAACTAGATCATGCCATAACTTTATTCTACTAAATCAAGATACTACTAAAAGGATCGAACTAAGAAAACGGTAAAGATAGGAGTTGTGATGGTGATACGATACCAGGGCACCTCCCCCAAGCTTGGCAGTTGCCAAGGGGAGTGCCCATACCCATGTGATTATATCTTCGGAGGTGGTGAAGTGGGAGTTGTTGCACTTTTCTTCTCTAGCTTACGCCCGAGGCTAAAATTTTCCTCCCTCAGATCCTCATTCTCAAGCTCAAGTTTCATTATGTTCTTGCATAGTGTTGCCTTGCTGTCCTGCAAAAAACATGGTGGGATAGATTGGACCTTAGGGAGGCTTGACTTCTTGAACTCCACATGCATATCACCAGGTTGAGGCAGTGGATAGTCCTCTTCATCAGAGCTTGTCTCCTCCTTCCTCTTTGGATCATAGTCTTCTTCTTCTTCCATGGTCCAGCCATAGCGTTCCACGTCCCCATATACTCTTGGATTTGCAATATAATCAGATACGTAGCTCTCTCCCTCTGAATCTTGGGACGACATCTTGTTCAAATCTGCAGCAGGAACAACTCGAAACGAAAACAGAGGATATTTGCGTGATACGAAAGTCAAAACCTTCGGGAGTATATATAATGAATTTTTACCGACCAAAATACGTATCGTGCAAGGAAACGGAGTCCGGAGGGCACACAAGGTGCTCACGAGGTAGGGGGGCGCACCCAGGGGGGTAGGGCACGCCCTCCACCCTCGTGGAGGCCTCGTGTCCTCCCCGGACTGCTACTTATTTTTCTATTTTTCTAAATATTCCAAAACGGAGAAATATTGCCTTAAAAATTGTTTTGGAGTCAGTTTTCTTACCGTATCTCATACCTATTCCTTTTCGGAGTCTGTGACGTTCTGGAAAGTGTCCTTTATGTATTCCTCCGAGGTTACGGTCTCAATAATATTAGTTTCAACATTTATAGGATTACCTGAGATATAGTGTTTGATCCTTTGACCGTTTACCACCTTCGGATTTGTGCCTGCAAAGTTGTTGATTTTTATGGCACCGGAACGATAGACCTCCTCGATAACATAGGGACCTTCCCATTTGGAGAGAAGTTTTCCTGCAAAAAATCTTAAACGAGAGTTGTATAGCAATACATAATCACCTACATTAAACTCACGCTTTTGTATCCTTTTGTCATCCCATCTTTTGACTTTTTCTTTAAACAACTTGGCATTTTCATAAGCTTGAGTTCTCCATTCATCAAGTGAGCTAATATCGAATAACCTCTTCTCACCGGCAAGTTTGAAATCATAGTTGAGCTCTTTGATAACCCAATATGCCTTATGTTCTAGTTCGAGAGGTAAGTGACAAGCTTTTCCATAAACCATTTTATACGGAGACATACCCATAGGATTCTTGTATGCAGTTCTATAGGCCCATAATGCGTCATCCAGTTTCTTGGACCAATTCTTTCTAGACCTATTCACAGTCTTTTGCAAAATTAATTTGAGCTCTCTGTTGCTCAACTCTACTTGACCACTAGACTGCGGGTGATATGGAGATGCAATTCTATGATTAACGTCGTATTTCGCAAGCATCTTACGGAAAGCACCATGAATAAAGTGTGAACCACCATCAGTCATAAGATATCTAGGGACTCCAAACCTCGGAAAAATAATGTCCTTAAGAATTTTAATAGAGGTGTTATGATCAGCACTACTAGTTGGAATAGCTTCTACCCACTTAGTAACGTAATCAACAGCAACTAAAATATGAGTATATCCATTAGAGGCAGGAAAAGGTCCCATATAATCAGAGCCCCAAACATCAAATGGTTCAATAACGAGTGAATAATTCATAGGCATTTCTTGACTTCTACTAATATTACCAATTCTTTGACATTCATCGCAAGACAAAACAAACTTACGGGCATCCTTGAAGAGAGTAGGCCAATAAAAACCGGATTGCAACACCTTATGTGCAGATCTATCTCCAGCGTGGTGTCCTCCATAAGCTTCGGAGTGACACTTGCGTAGGATCTGTTCCTGTTCATGCTCAGGTACACAACGTCTAATAACACCATCTACTCCTTCTTTATAAAGATGTGGGTCATCCCAAAAGTAATGTCGCAAGTCATAGAAAAACTTTCTCTTTTGTTGGTATGTGAAGCTAGGTGGTTTAAATTTAGCAACAATATAATTAGCATAATCAGCTACCATGGAGTGCTATGAGAGGTACTTATGACATTTAATTGTTCATAAGGAAAGCTATCATGAATAGGTAGTGGGTCATCAAGAACATTCTCTAACCTAGACAAGTTGTCTGCGACGGGGTTCTCAGCTCCCTTTCTATCAACAATATGTAAATCAAATTCTTGCAGCAGGAGAACCCATCTAATGAGTCTAGGTTTTGCATCTTTCTTTTCCATAAGATATTTAATAGCAGCATTATCAGTGTGAATAGTAACTTTGGAATCAACAATATAAGGTCTAAACTTATCACAAGCAAACACGACTGCTAAAAGTTCCTTTTCGGTAGTAGCATAATTTCTTTGAGCACTATCTAGAGTCTTACTAGCATAATGGATAACATTTAATTTCTTATCAACTCTTTGCCCTAGAACAGCACCTACAGCATAATCACTAACATCACACATAATTTCAAAGGGTAAATTCCAATCAGGTGGCTGAACAACAGGTGCAGAGACTAATGCTTTCTTAAGTATTTCAAATGCTTCTACACAATCATCATCAAAGACAAATGGTACATCTTTTTGTAATAAATTAGTCAGAGGACGAGAGATTTTTGAGAAGTCCTTAATGAACCTCCTATAAAATCCGGCGTGACCAAGGAAACTTCTTATACCTTTGATGTCCTTGGGACATGGCATCTTTTCAATAGCATCAACCTTGGATTTATCAACTTCAATACCTCTTTCAGAAACTTTGTGCCCCAAGACAATACCTTCATTAACCATAAAGTGGCACTTTTCCCAATTCAAGACAAGATTAGTTTCTTAGCATCTCTGCAAAACTCGAGCAAGATTGCTCAAGCAATCATCAAAAGAGGAACCATAGACAGAAAATTCGTCCATGAAAACCTCACAAATTTTCTCACAAAAGTCAGAAAATATAGCCATCATGCATCTTTGAAAGGTAGCAGGTGCATTACATAAACCAAAAGGCATACGTCTATAAGCAGAAGTACCAAAAGGGCATGTAAAAGTAGTCTTTGATTGATCTTTAGCCGACACAGGTATTTGAGAAAAACCAGAATAACCATCTAGAAAGCAATAGTGTGTATGTTTGCATAATCTTTCTAGCATTTAATCAATAAAAGGTAAGGGTTAATGATCTTTCTTAGTAGCCTTATTTAATTTGCGGAAATCAATTACCATCCTATAACCTGTGATGATTCTTTGCGGAATCAATTCATCTTTATCATTAGGGACAACAGTAATACCTCCCTTCTTAGGGACACAATTGACAGGACTTACCCACTGACTATCAGCAACGGGATAAATTATACCTGCCTCCAGAAGCTTGAGTATTTCTTTTCTTACCACTTCTTTCATTTTAGGATTCAAACGTCGTTGAGGATCACAAACTGGTTTGGCATCAGCTTCCAAATTTATTTTATGTTGACATAGAGTGGGACTAATGCCCTTAAGATCATCCAAAGTATATCCAATAGCAGCATGGTGCTTTTTTAGGGTTTTCAATAATCTTTCTTCCTCATGCTCTGAAAGGTTAGCACTAATAATAACAAGATATATTTTCTTTTCATCTAGATAAGCATATTTAAGATTATCAGGCAACGGTTTAAGTTCAAACACGGGATCACCCTTGGGTGGAGGAGGATCCCCTGGAATTTCAACAAGCAAATTGTGTTGGAAAATAGGTTCTTGTTTAAAGAATACTTCATCTATCTCCCTTCTTTCTTTCATGAACATATCATTTTCATGGTCTAGCAAATAGTGTTCTAAAGGATCACTAGGAGTAACAACAATAGAAGCAAGACCAATAATTTCATCCTTACTAGGGAATTCTTCCTCATGATGTTGTTTACTAAATTTAGAGAAATTAAACTCATGAACCATATCATCCAAGCCAATAGTAACAACATTCTTTTTGCAGTCTATCTTAGCATTAACAGTATTCAAGAAGGGTCTACCAAATATAATGGGACAAAAGCTATCTTGTGGAGAACCAAGAACAAGAAAATCAGCAGGATATTTGGTTTTCCCACACAAGACTTCAACATCTCTAACAATTCCCATTGGCGAAATAGTGTCTCTATTGGCAAGTTTAATTGTAACATCAATATCTTCTAACTCAGCAGGTGCAATATCATGCATAATTTCTTTGTATAAGTCAATGGGTATAACACTAGCACTAGCACCCATATCACATAAGCCATGATAACAATGATCTCCTATTTTAACAGAAATAACAGGCACGCCTACCACAGGTCTATGTTTATCTCTATCACATGGTTTAGCAATTCTAGCAGTTTCACCAAAGAATTGAATAGCATGCCCATCAATATTATTAGACAAGAGATTTTTAATAATAGCAATATTAGGTTCTACTTTGACTTGCTTAGGAGGGGTATAAGTTCTAATATTGCTTTTACGAACAGCAGTTGAAGCTTTAGCATGATCCTTCATTCTAACATGGAAAGGTGGTTTCTCAACATAAGAAGTGGGAACAATAGGATCATTATAAGTGACAATCTTTTCTTCAACTTTAACAGGTGCAACTACTTTTACTTATATGGGAGGATGATATTTAAACCACTTCTCCTTGGGGAGATCAACATAAGTAGCAAAAGATTCACAGAAAGAAGCTACTATCTCAGAGTCAACTCCATATTTAGTGCTAAACTTACGGAAAATATCGGTATCCATAAAAGATTTAACGCAATCAAACTTAGGTGTCATACCTAACTTCTTACCTTCGCCGAGGTACCAATCTTCAGAGTTGCGTTTAATCCTATCCAATAAATTCCATCTAAATTCAATAGGCTTCATCATAAAAGAGCCAGCACAACAATTATCGAGCATGGTGCGATTGTTACCAGAAAGCCGAGCATAAAAACTTTGCATAATTACTTCTTTTGTGAGCTCATGATTGGGGCATGAATGTAACATTGATTTAAGCCTCCCCCAAGCTTGAGCGATGCTTTCTCCTTCGCGAGGCCAAAAATTATATATATAATTGCGATCACGATGAACAAGATGCATAGGGTAATACTTTTGATGAAATTCCAATTTCAATCTTTTATAGTTCCATGATCTCTTATCATCACATAGCCTATACCATGTCAATGCGTCTCCCTCCAAAGATAAAGGGAAAGCCTTCTTCTTAACAACATCATCGGGTATACCTGCAAGCTTAAATAGTCCACAAATATCATCCACATAGCGTAGGTGCTCGTCGGGATGCTTTGTTCCATCTCCTGCAAAAGTGTTAGCTAGCAGTTTTTCCATCATACCCGAAGGAATCTGAAAAGTTGTTTCATTTTCAGTAGGTTCAATAGTTCAGTAGGTTAAGGAGCAATTCTTGGCTCAACTGGACGGGGTGAAGATACCCCGAACAAGCCCCTCAGACAATTACTTTCCATAGTAACAAGTGACAGAAAATTTCAGCACACTAAATAAATTTTTCCTTACCAAATTCCACCTACCAAAGGCGCTTCACTCCCCGGCAATGGCGCCAGAAAAGAGTCTTGATGACCCACAAGTATAGGGGATCTATTGCAGTCCTTTCGATAAGTAAGAGTGTCGAACCCAACGAGGAGCAGAAGGAAATGATAAGCGGTTTTCAGCAAGGTATTCTCTGCAAGTATTGAGATAAGTGGTAATAGATAGTTTTGTGATAAGATAAATTGTAACGAGAAACAAGTAACAAAAGTAAAAAAAGTGCAGCAAGGTGGCCCAATCCTTTTTGTAGCAAAGGACAAGCCTGGACAAACTCTTATAATAGGAAAAGCGCCCCCGAGGACACATGGGAATATCGTCAAGCTAGTTTTCATCACGCTCATATGATTCACGTTCGGTACTTTGATAATTTGATATGTGGGTGGACCGGTGCTTGGGTACTGCCCTTACTTGGACAAGCATCCCACTTATGATTAACCTCTATTGCAAGCATCCGCAACTACAACAAAAGTATTAAGGTAAACCTAACCATAGCATGAAACATATGGATCCAAATCAGCCCCTTACGAAGCAACGCATAAACTAGGGTTTAAGCTTCCGTCACTCTAGCAACCCATCATCTACTTATTACTTCCCAATGCCTTCCTCTAGGCCCAAATAATGGTGAAGTGTTATGTAGTGGACGTTCACATAACACCACTAGAGGTTAGACAACATACATCTTATCAAAATATCGAACGAATACCAAATTCACATGACTACTAATAGCAAGACTTCTCCCTTGTCCTCAGGAACAAACGTAACTACTCACAAAGCATATTCATGTTCATAATCAAAGGGGTAATAATGTGCATATAGGATCTGAACATATGATCTTCCACCAAATAAACCAACTAGCATGAACTACAAGGAGTAATCAACACTACTAGCAAACCTACTAGCACCAATCTCAGACTTGGACACAAGAATTGGATACAAGAGATGAACTAGGGTTTGGAGATGAGATGGTGCTGATTTCCCCCTCCCGGAGGGAAGTGTCCCCGGCAGAACAGCTCTGCCGGAGCCCTAGATTGGTTCCGCCAAGGTTCCGCCTCGTGGCGGCGGAGTCTCATCCCGAAAGGTTGCTTGATATTTTTTCCCATCGAAAGACCTCATATAGGAGAAGACGGGCATTGGAGAGCCACCAGGGGGCCCACGAGGTAGGGGGCGTTCCCAGGGGAGGTGCCCCCACCCTCGTGAGAAGGGTGTGGCCCCCCTGGCCTTCGTCTTTGGCGACGATTTTTATTTATTTATGTTAAGACATTCCGTGGAGATTCAGGACTTTTGGAGTTGCGCAGAATGGGCCTCCAATATTTGCTCCTTTTCCAACCCAGAATTCCAACTGCCGACGATTGCCTTGCAGAACCCTTGTTTCTTGAATCTCCTCGATTACCTTGCTGATGAACTCCTGACCACCTGGCGCCTCCAGCCTGCTGCCTTCTCATGGGAAGCCTGCTCTGAAGAGCGCCTCCACATGGTGCCCGAGCGCCTCCCTCGTGACCGTGGCTAGGTCTGAGGCCCTCCCCAGGAGATCCCCTGAGCCCGGCCTGAGGGGGGTGCCGGGCATGCCTTCCTATGTGATGGGTGAAGGTGCCACGGCCGGGGACGCAAGGCTCAATGCAGCATCCTCGAGCGATGCTCCTTCACAAGATCCCTGTCCCAGCTGCAACTTCTTCGTCTTGGGGGCGACTTCAGGAGGGAGGGCGCCACCCTCGTCTTCAGGGTTCTCGATCGCTGCTGCCTGGATGGCACACTCGAGGGAGCACACTGCATCCTTCTCTTGGCACGCGACTATGATGACGCCGCCGCTTCCTGGCATCTTGAGGATGTTGTAGCTGTGGTGCGTAGCTGCCATGAATTTGGAAAGTGTTGGTTACCCTAGGATGGCGTTGTAGGGCAGGCAAATGTTAGCAACGTCGAAGTCGATGAACTCGGTGCGGTAGTTGTTGCGCTCGCCGAAGGTGACAGGGAGGCGGACCTACCCTATTGGGTGTGTAGAACCATCGATCACTCCTGAAAATGGCTTGGTTGGCTGAGCTGGTAGTATGGCACTTGGAGCCTGTTGAATGTCTGAACAGATAGAACATTGAGCCCTGCTCCGCCATCGATGAGAGTCTTGGTGAAGACCACGTTGCTGATGAAGGGGGAGCAGAGCATAGGGAGCGCGCCAGCACTGGCCGCGCACTTGAGCTTGTCTGAGGAGCTGAAGGTGATGGCGCACTTGGACCACCTAAGAGGGCGAGTTGCTTCGGGCTTGGGGACCGCTGCATTCACCTCACACGCGAACTGGTTAAACATGCGGTGGGAAGCCTGGGCCTGTGAGCCGCCCAAGATGCAGGCATTGGCTCAAGGCTCCTGGAAGCCCCCAACCCCCTCGTCCTGGTGGTGATCTTCATTCCTTCTTGGCGGTGGAGGCAGAGGAGGCAGAGCTGCGTTGCCCTGAGGGCGCTCCTCACTAGGCTGCTCCCTCCAAGCGCCCTCGCGAGGCTGACCCTGCCAGCGGTCCTCCCGAGGCTGGTCGCGCCACTCCTGACGGTGGCCACGTCCGTCCCAGCGTCCTCCACATCAGCCGCCCCCACGACCATAGCCTCGATCATTGCGCTCGAGGCATCGACCGAGGCGCCCGTCGCGGAGGGCCCTGAGCTCCTGATAGTCGTTGGTGTTGTGGCTGTGAACATTGTGGAAGATGCAGAACGGCCAGTTACTCTTGGATGACTCGGGGTGGTCACAGCCGTGCTTCGTCTCTGGTTCGGCCGCAAGCATGGCTGGCCCCTTGCGCTTCACGTCCTTGGTCTTGGCCTTCTTGTCTTCTGGATCAGCATAGGGGAGCTCGAGCAGGGAGATGCGCCCTTCCTCAGCTCTCGCACACTTGTTCGCCATGTTGAACATCTCCAGAGCTATGTAGAGATCGTCATGGATAGCGAGCTCCTCCTTCATCTTGACATCGCGGACACCATCAGTGAATGCTGAAATGATGGCCTCATCCGACACCTTGGGGATCTTGAGGCGAACGTTGTTGAAGCGCTGGATATACTTCTCCAGGGTCTCTCCAGGTTGCTACTTAATGCGATGCAGGTCACCCGCGGCCGGCGGACGGTTGCGAGTGCCCTGGAAGTTGGCGATGAAGCGGCCGCACATCTCCTCCCAAGAAGAAACCGACCCTTTGGGTAGGTTCAGGAGCCAAGAACGCGTGCCATCCTTGAGGGCCATCGGGAACCAGTTTGCCATGATCTTCTCATCGCTGCTGTCTGCCTCAATTCTCAACTCGTAGAGCTACAGGAACTCGCCGGGGTCGGCGGTGCCGTCGTAGCACAGAGGCAGGTCAGGCTTGAACTTGCTTGTCCAGACGATGTTGCAGAGCTCCGGGGTGAACACGCGGCACCCTGCCGTGGCCACCGGAGGTCGTCGAGGGGGTGGAAACTGGTCATAGTGTATGTGCACCGCCACCTCTTGTGGTGGTACGCGGGCCTGGTGCTGGGGTGCTGGAAGTACGCGCGCTTCTTCTTGAGGTCTCTACACCACCTGGCAGCTCACGTCCTCCAGAGCTGGCGTAGGGCGTGGTTGGTCACACCATGGTGCTGCATGCCTTGGTCGGACGATGGCAGCCTGGGCCGAAGTTGGTGGAGTAGCCCCGTGCGCCACGTCGCCCGCTGCAGGAGGCTGCTAAGGCAGTGAGCGAGCCGGGTCGGTGGAGCCCCCGTGCGCCACGTCGCCCGCTGCACGAGGCTGCTGGGGCATTGAGCAAGCCGGGTCGGTGGAGCCCCCGTGCGCCACACTGACGAGCTCAGCGATCCGCTCGAGCCACTCCTCGTAGAGGTCACCCACCAGGCAGTAGCAAAGGAGCTCTCGCGCCATGAGCAGAGCGGCCTGCGCGTCTACCTGGCCTCGACGCACGTGGAAGGACGAAGCTGCTGGGGTCAGTGACGTAGTAGCGATGCACCGACGGGTGCAGCGATGAAGCTTGCTGCTCATGGCCGGCAGGGCCCGTGGCAGCGTTGGCCACTAAAGACATAGCGCGACGGGCACAAACATTGCCCACCGGAGCCGTCTGAGTGACGCGGGCGATGACTGCGGCCCGACGCTCGGTGCGAGCTCGGCGTGCGTCGGCCATGGAGGTGTCGGAGTGGCAGGAGACCGATCGGCGGAATAGAAGATCCGATGCACCCCTACCTGGCACGCCAAATGTCGAATTACGGGTTCCACAAACCCTTGAGAGGTTCGAACTCTGGGGTGCGTGCGTAGATCTCAACCTACCCAGCCTACCTACTCGTGATCCTCCTAAGCCTAGCACGTCAAGCTCAAAGAGACAAAGAGACACAACGGTTTATCCTGGTTTGGGCCACCTTGCGGTGTAATACCCTACTCCACCGTTTTGGTGGATTGCCTCGGAGGGCTGAGGACGAACTAGTACGGTGGATGGACTGGCCTCAGGAGGTGAGGTGTTCTTGAGCGCAAGGGAGCTGGTGTTGTGTGAGCTAGTTTGGCTTGTCTTGCCTCTATGGTGGTGGCTAGTGCTGTTTATAGTGGCCTTGGTCCTCTTCCCAAATGTTGGCAGGAAGGGATCCCACAACGGCCGGTTTTGAAAGGGGACAAGTAGTACAACTTATCCTAATAAAAGTAGTATTCGCCTACGAAAAGCCTCTTGTCGTGACGCTGCAGTAGGCTCGTCGATGACCTCCGTCCTGCCGTCCTGGCGGTCTTGGTATCGTTTCACCAGAATGGAAACCTTTGGCTGATTTCTCGGGACTACGCGCATGTGGCTTGCCTCCTTTGCACCGAAGAGGAAACCTGCGCTCTGCGCCCACCTGGCGCCCACCTGGCCTTGGTCGTCATGGCTCACGTCAGTTGAGCCTCATGAGGTAAACCTTGCATAGAACTCTCCGCCCCTCAAGAGCCAGCCAGAGGAGGTTGATCCCCTCAGGGGTCTTGCCGTCATCCGCCTCGCGAGGCTTGGCCCCTGGCGAGGGTCTTGAGTTGTTGATGCTGAAGCTGGGCCATACCAGGCCGTCGATGGAGCCACGTGGTGGACCGCAGGCAGGTAAGGCTGGATACCCCCATATCTAGGACACCGACACCAGGGGCAGAACTGGAGCTTAAGTCACCCTGATGCACCACGTTAACATCGTGCAAATTTTCAAGCGACGTTGTACTAAGTAGAAGCGTGTTTCATAACTTCTATCATAGATTATAGGATGTACCAGAATACATTTTCATTGCTCATGAGAAAATACCAATGAAAAATATTGGCATAATTTACCTATTTTTACATAATGTGTAAATACGTTAAATTTCATTAACAAGGTTGTCAAAATATCAAGTGAATATAACAAAATTACATGTATATGATTATTTAAGTTAGAAATTTACCTTTTAACATTTAGACTCTCTTACTTTTATAAATTGATCAACATTATTACTCTTTGTACAGGAATAAAATAACATTATTCCTTGAACTATCTCCATTAACCACGTACTTTGTCTTACCACAGGTTTGAGACTATGATGGTAATCCTTTTCGAGGTTATACTTAATGCCCTCTTCAAAATTTGGATGGTACTTATATTTTGGTATGGAGGTATGCAACTGAGTGAAGAATACTAGGGCTAATCTGTCTGTCAATCTGGTTGTTGGAGATGGAAATGACTTTTTAGACAGACTCACTTACTATTGAATTTTAGACAGACTCACTTACTATTACTATTGTTATTCTTCAACAACTTATGTTAGGAGCAAAGGCTCCTGATGAAGATCCAATCCCTGATAATGGTAACGGCTATCCTATGCCACTGCAGAATTACTACCACCTGAACTAGCATAACCATTTGCTCGGACCTCTACTTCATCATGAACATGATGATGTGCACAATCTGTCAGATACGAATGAAGTTAAACCTATGCTTAATCTGCAATTGCCCCCTCCTATGAATGAATGGGTAGAGATGGAGGAAGATGTCGAAGATGAAGGTGTTGATCTTCCTGGTTGGGTTCACTGGGCATTGCCACAACATAACCAGTTTATAGACCAAGAGTTGCACCCTGGGGGAATTCATGGAGCTAAATGACTTGCTAGCTCCACTAAAGGAACTAGAGGATGCTCAAATACAGGACAATATTCAAAATGAGGATGGTGTCGGCAATCTTACTATCTCTCTAGTTCCCTCTTGAAACAATGTCCCGTCTGCTGATTCAGCTAATAGGCCTCTGCAGATCCAGCCCATTTTCAATGCTCTCCCAGGTTTAAACATGTCAGGTGGGCTGCCTCACCAGCCAATGAATGTTGCAGCTATGGAGCCCGTTTTCTAACCCATACACTTAGAGGATCACTTGCCTGTGGCTCATCAGGTGCAACATGATGTGACTATGGAACCTTACTATAATCTAGCCGCTATCTTGCCTAATAATAAAATATTCTTGAGGGGGTTGGATATGGACCCAATGCAATGTGATGTGGATGCTATGTTGGCACTTGGGGTTGACAATTCTGCTTTTACATATAGACATGACAAAAGTAAGAATACCACTTGACCAGTATATACAGTCTCAAATATTCTCTTTGAGGAAGAATCACAATCCACTGTTCCTATGCGCCAAGATCCTACCCCAGTATGAGATCCAGTTAGTACTCCACAGACAGGTGAGCAACCTCACTCTAATCTATTTTCTCCACCTAGTTTCCTTGAGCCTATATATTTACCTTTTGATCCAAATCCTTTTGTGGGTAATGCACTTATCCCAGAACAACATACGGATCCTATGGTTAAGGAAATGCAACTACCTCTCCCACTTATGAAATTTTGCTGGGAGATGAGGGATCTAGAATTTTGAAGTTAAAGTTTGCCCCCACTTTTAAAAGAAGGAGGTAATCCAGGTTCCAATCGAATGGGTCAACTTTTTTATTTATTGGTTTCCTATCCCATGATAAATTTGAGTGGGCTAAGAAATTTGTTAAATCACAAGTTTGGGATTTTATTATCCAAGGATCTGAATCCAAAACCTCCAAACCATTTGCTATCCCTGACAGTATTTTGACAGACTAGTCTCCCACTTGTAATTTGCAGCCATCTGCTTCTGCTCCAGTGGGCCAATAAAATCTACCCATCACACCTTCTGGGTCTGCTATCGGAGAAGGGGCTTCAGTATCTTCAACATCTTCCTTGCATGGGGGAATGAAAAGAAAGGTTAAACTAGCTTTGGTTGAAACTAAGGTAAGAAGCAGCAACAGATTGCAATCCCTACATAAGGGTTTTAAGAAGCACACCTGCATGGATAGGAATTGTTTTACATGTAATGCTCTGCCTCCTCCTATCCTTAGAAAAGTTATTAAAAATCTTACTTCCACCTTTTGTAAGGTTAATATTCAAGGAGGAAAAGGAGAGAAAGTGATAGGGGGAAACAAAAAGCTCAAATCTTCATCGTCAGGCAACACTTCAAGACCTGTTACCAGGGAGCCCAAGACTAAAGGGGGTACAAGAACTAGTGGAAGACCCTAGCACTAGTGTAGTACTAATATTTTGATGTAATATGCTCGCTTGCATCTACCTCATGGAGTTATGTAAGTTGGAGTGTTATCTGCTATGGTTTATATTTAGCAAGTGGATCTGATCTAGTTATCAACTATTTGTTTACTATGAATAGAGCTTGGAACATTCTGAATTGGAACATTAGGGAGATTAATGATGAGAACAAGTGGCTTGTTATTGCCAATCAAAATTCAGAATCTGATTGTGCTATCCTTACTATTCAGGAAACCAAAAGAGAAGAGTTTGACAGTTCATATATCAGGGACTTTTGCCCCAAGAAACCAAATAAATTTGACTTCCTTCATTCTTCTGGTTCTTCTGGTGGTCTCTTAACTGTCTGGAATGACCAAATATTCTCTGGTAAAACACTCTGGAAGAATGATTCTCCCTCTCCATTCAGTCTGGGATCAGTGGGTTGATACGTCTCCGTCGTATCTACTTTTCCAAACACTTTTCCCCTTGTTTTGGACTCTAACTTGCATGATTTGAATGGAACTGACCCGGACGGACGCTATATTCAACAGAACTGCCATGGTGTTATTTTTGTGCAGAAATAAAAGTTCTCGGAATGACCTGGAAATCCATGGAGCAAGTTTTCAGAATTAATAAAAAATACAAGTGAAAGAAATAGCATCAGGGGCCCACACCCTGTCCATGAGGGTGGGGGCGCGCCCCCTCCTATTGGGCACACCCACTACCTCGTGGGCCCCCTGGACATCCACCGACTTTAACTCCAACTCTATATATTTGCTTTTGCGGAGAAAAAAATAAGAGAGAAAGTTTCATCGAGTTTTACGATACGGAGTCGCCGCCAAGCCCTAATCTCTCCCGGGAGGGCTGATCTGGAGTCTGTTCGGGGCTCCGGAGTGGGGGATTCGTCATCTTGTCATCATCAACCATCCTTCATAACCAATTTCATGATGCTCACTGCCGTGCATGAGTAATCCATCATAGGCTTGCTGGACGGTGATGGGTTGGATGAGATTTACCATGTAATCAAGTTAGTTTTGTTAGGGTTTGATCCCTAGTATCCACTATGTTCTGAGATTGATGTTGCTATGACTTTGCTATGCTTAATGCTTGTCACTGGGGCCCGAGTGCCATGATTTCAGATCTGAACCTATTATGTTTTCATGAATATATGTGAGTTCTTGATCCTATCTTTCAAGTCTATAGTCACCTATTATGTGTTATGATCCGACAACCCCGAAGTGACAATAATTGGGATACTTCTCGGTGATGACCGTAGTTTGAGGTCTTCATGTATTCACTAAGTGCTAATGCTTTGGTCTGGTACTCTATTAAAAGGAGGCCTTAATATCCCTTAGTTTCCATTAGGACCCCGCTGCCACGGGAGGGTAGGACAAAAGATGGCATGCATGTTCTTTTCCATAAGCACGTATGACTATATTCGAAATACGTGCCTACATTGCATTGATGAACTGGAGCTAGTTCTGTGTCACCCTACGTTATAACTATTACATGAGGAATCACATCCGACATAATTATCCATCACTGATCCAATGCCTACGAGATTTTCACATATTGTGCTTTGCTTAGTTACTTTACCGTTGCTACTATTACAATTACTACAAAACTGCTATTGTTAATTTTGCCACTGTTACCGTTACTTCGATGCTACTTTGCTACTAAATACTTTGCTCCAGATACTAAGTTATCCAGGTGTGGTTGAATTGACAACTCAACTGCTAATACTTGAGAATATTCTTTGGCTCCCCTTGTGTCGAATCAATAAATTTGGGTCGAATACTCTACCCTCGAAAACTGTTGTGATCCCCTATACTTGTGGGTTATCAAGACTATTTTCTGGCGCTGTTGCCGGGGTGCATAGCTCTATTCTTTGAGTCGCTTGGGATTTATATCTGCTGATCACTATGAGGAACTTGAAAGACGAAAGATCTAAGATTTATCCCTCAACTACGAGGGGAGGTAAGGAACTGCCACCTAGCTCTGCAGTAGATTCTCCTTCTATTATGAGTAAGCTTGCGACACCTAAACCTGCTTCTCCTATTAATTATGATATGTCGCATGTTATTGATGATGCCACTTCTACTATGCATGATACTTATGATGAAACTACTTCTGTGCTTGATACTACTGTGCCACTAGGTGAATTTCTTGATGAACAACTTGCTAGGGTTAGAGAGAATGACATTCTTGAAACTGATAATATTGAAGATAGTGATGATGAAGGTTCTCCCCCTAAATATGAATTGCCTATTGTTCCAGAGGGTTATGTTATGGATAAAGAAACTACTAGAGATATTCTTGCTTGCAATGATAGATCTGATCTTAAGAAGTTATTAGCTAAGCTGAAACAAAAATCTCTAAATGCTAGAATGAAATATGACCCCGCTTTTGCTACTTCACCTATCTTTGTTACTGATAAGGATTATGAATTCTCTGTCGATCCTGAGATAATTACTTTGGTTGAATCTGATCCTTTTTATGGCAATGAATCTGAAACTGTTATTGTGCATCTTACTAAGTTAAACGATATAGCCACCCTATTCACTAATGATGAGGAATCCCGCTACTATTATATCCTTAAGATATTTCCATTCTCATTACAGGGTGATGCTAAAACTTGGTTTAATTCTCTTGATCCTGGTTGTGTGCATAGTCCCCAGGATATGATTTATTACTTCTCTACTAAATATTTCCCTGCTCATAAGAAACAAGCTGCCTTGAGGGAAATATATAATTTGTGCAAATTGAAGAAGAGAGTCTACCACAAGCTTGGGGGAGGCTTCTCCGGTTACTTAATGCTTTGCCTAATCATCCTCTTAAGAAAAATGAAATACTTGATATCTTTTATAATGGGGACTAACTGATGCTTCCAAGGACCACTTGGATAGTTGTGCTGGTTGTTTTTTCAGGGAAAGAATAGTCGATCAAGCTGAGTTGTTATTGAATAATATGTTGACTAATGAAAATAATTGGACTCTTCCTGTGCCAACTCCTAAACCAACTCAGAAGAAGATGGGTGTTCTATTTACAGTCCTGAAGATATGCAAGAGGCAAAGAAAACTATGAAAGGAAAAGGTATTAAAGCTGAAGATGTTAAGAATTTACCTCCCGTTGAAGAAATACATGGTCTTAACATACCACCTATTGAAGAAACACATGGTCTTGATAACCCGACATAGGTAGTAAACGTAAATTCTCTCTATAGATATGATAAGGTTGAAATCCCGTCTACTAAGTTTCCTAGCCAATGTTTGGATGAATTTGATGACTTTATGGCTAGACAGGAAAACTTTAATGCTTATGTTGGTAGAGAATTAAAGAGTAATTCTTACATGATTGGATGCTTGAGTGATTATATGGCTAGAGTTAAAGGTGAACTTAAGCTCATTAGTAAATATGCTTCTATGGTTACCACTCAAGCAGAACAAGTACTTAAAGCTCAAAGTGATTTGCTCGATGAATTAAATAATAAACATGACTTTGCAGTTAGAGTGGCTACTAGAACTGGTAAAATGACTCAGGAACCTTTGTATCCTGAAGGCCACCCTAAGAGAATTGAGAAAGATTCTGAGAGAAATAATGTAGATGCACATAGTCCTTTTGAAAATAAGAAAAAGAAAAATGATAGGACTTTGCATGCTTCTAGTGAACCTGTTGTAGACACACCTGGGAATCCCAATGATATTTCTATTTCTGATGTTGAAACACAATCAGGAGATGAACATGAACATAGTGATAATGTTAATGATAATGTTCATGTGGAGGCTCAACCTAACAATAATAATGATGTAGAGATTGAACCTGCTGTTGATCTTGATAACCCACAATCAAAGAATTAACGTTATGACAAGAGAGACTTTGTTGCTAGGAAGCACGGTAAAGAAAGAGAACCATGGGTTCAGAAACACATGCCTTTTCCTCCTAAGCCATCCAAGAAAAAGGATGATGAGGATTTTGAGCACTTTGCTGAAATGATTAGACCTATCTTCTTGAGCATGCGCTTAACTGATATGCTTAAAGTAAATCCTTATGCTAAGTACATGAAGGATATTATTACAAATAAGAGAAAGATACCGGAAGATGAAATTTCCACCATGCTTGCTAATTACACTTTTAAAGGTGGAATACCTAAGAAACTTGGAGATCTAGGAGTACCAACTGTTGGAGATATGCCCTAGAGGCAATCATGTATGATGATATTTCCTATGTGTTTATGAATAAAGATAGTCCTTGGACATTATCAATGATGTGTATCAGCAAGTACTTGACTTGTTTGTGGGACTATGCATTGTTTGATGATTGTTCTAAAAGGTCCCTAGTCAAAAGGGCTGTCTGGACACGCAACCGACTAGACAAGCATGTGACACGGTCGATGGCTTGGTCTCACCAGCCATGAAGCATTGGATGCTAACCGGATAATATGGACTTGGAAAGGTCTGGTCGGATTCGACGTAGTCGGATCCGAGTCGAGATAAGGTCCGAGTCGAGATAAGGTCCGAGTCGGACAGACCCAACTATGAGACGCAACGATATGTCATCTGTGAGTCTCTAGTACAACATACGTTCTATGTCGTAAGACCTGAGCCGACGCATGTACTCGGGATAATGACAGACTTGCTTTGGGCCGACCAAACGCTACTCCGTGACTGGGTAGTTACAAAGGTAAGTTTCGGGTTTGTCCAGTCCAATGCTGCGAGACATGGCCGAGCAAGATGGAATTTGCTCCTCCGAACATGAGAGATATATTCTGGGCCCCTCATGTGATCCGACCAGGATATATTCGAGCAAGATGGCCATGTGACAAGGATTATGAGATAATCCGGATAGTGGTTGGTATCACTGGAACGAGAAAGAGGTTGGGCTAGCACAAGGATGACAGTCTCGCCTTGAGCCCGACAACATATATCGTCCGACAAAGGGAACAGAAGTGTGACATGTTGTACAGGTTCGCCTAACCAGCTTCATAGTCTGCTTGGTGGTCGATACACCTTGCTAGAGGAGGCTACCAACCGTGCAGGTCGGAGGTGATCCGAACTGCGACCAAGCTGACTTGAACCTAAGGGGTCGCGCGCTTAAGGGAAGGAACCTACGAGGTCGGATCCGAGGACACTGGTCGGATGTGATCCGAGCTGTATTCGGATTGTGGCCGAGTAGGCATGTGGGATTTAGGGTCCGTGTGAGGCCCAAGTGTTGAGCCCGTGACGGACGCCTATATAAAGTGGAGGTGCGTCACACTCATGCGATTGACCGCTTCAGTGCTGTCACTAAGGTTTGCATGTGTTGCGAATAGACACCTCCACTCGCTGCCGGTTGTTTGATCGGACCTAGCAGTCCGCCGCACAATGTTCCTCCCGCACGCGTGGATACCATTAGAGGTAGTGCACTTTCGCCGCTCCGGCGAACTTGTATGTGGGATCGGACGACCGGTTGTTCGAGGGAGACCGGACGAGGAGGAGACGATCCACGCAGACGCGCTGCCCCAACTCTTCTTCTGGTGCACGGCACCGCGCGTCTAGTGGTAACAAACTGTGATCCATCTCCCGTAGCATGTTCCTGTTGTTCTGCACGTAGAATTTTTTTAATTTTCAGTCGACACACCCTACCGTAGAACCAAACACCTGAAAGTGCTAGTTATCGACTAGAGGGGGGGGTGAATAGGCGATTTTTTTGAAAGTCTTCAAAACATGGAAGTTTCGAAGACAAACAATAGAAATGACCTAGTTGATATGCATCAGAAGATAAACTACAACAAGCAAGCCATAGTCAAGTATGCAATAATGTGAAAGTACAAAGACTAATAGCAGCTTGGTAGTAAGGATCAGGATGGAAGATAGTATGAAGCCAACAAACAATAGTAGTCAAGCAATGAAGTCAAACAGGTATGGAAATTAAGCAATGACTTCACGAAGACAAACAATAAGTAAAGGAAGGGAGAGGATGGAACCGGTCACTTGTTGAAGACACATGATTTGTTGGACCAGTTCCAGTTGCTGTGACAACTGTACGTCTGGTTAGGGAGGCTGCGATTCAACTCAGAAAACCGTGTCTTCACCTTATTCCCCTTGAGCTAAGGACACCCAGTCCTCGCCCAATAACTCTGGTAAGTCTTCAAGGTAGACTTCCGAACCTTCACAGACTTCGTTCACCGATGATCCACAATGACTCTTGGATGCTCAGAACGCGACGCCTAATCGGCTGGAGGATACACAGTCCTCAAGTGTATTAAGTCTTCAAGTCACACAGACAGAAAGACTTCAGTGATGCCTAACACTCTTTGGCTCTGGGTGTTTGGGCTTTGTCCTCGCAAGGATTTCTCTCTCTCAAAGGCTTCGAGGTGGGTTGCTCTCAAACGACAAAAGCCGTGCACTAACTCTGAGCAGCCACCAATTTATGGTGTAGGGGGTGGGCTATTTATATCCACAAGGCAACACGACCTGATTTGTCCGAAATGACCCTGGGTCACTAAGGAACCGACACGTGTTCCAACGGTCAGATTTCAAACACACACGACAACTTTACTTGGGCTACAAGCAAAGCTGACTCATCCAGCTCTGGATAAGATTTGCTCTCATTGTCTTCGCTCGAAGACATAGGATTTTGGTTGAGCATCACTTCAGTCATTCTGACTTAGTTCACTCGGACCCACTTAACAGTACGGTGGTTCCTATGACTCAACAAAGAAGAAAAGGAAACAACGAAACGACACAGTCTTCGCGCTCCATAGTCTTCACTCAATGTCTTCTCATGTCATAGTCTTCAATATGAATATCTTCACATACCACCATTGTCGTCAATGTCTTCATACATTTTTAGGGGTCATCTCCGGTAGATAAACCGAATCAATGAGGGACACTACCTGCGTTATCCTGCAATTCTCACAAACGCATTAGTCCCTCAACCAACTTTGTCGTCAATACTCCAAAACCAACAAGGGGTGGCACTAGATGCACTTACAATCTCCCCCTTTTTGGTGATTGATGACAAATTGGTTGAAGTTTTCAACGGGGATAAAGTATGTGAAATTGTAAAGTATAGGATATTGTCTTCATAAGTGGAAAAGGCTCCCCCTGAAGATGTGCATATAAGTAATTTGCTTTTGGAATGCAAATGCACATGGCAGGTTGTACTTGTGGAGATCCTCTTCAACTTATGAAGATAATTCATCATGCATGAAATGATATAACTGAGAGAATGACATGCAGAATGAAAAATGGACTTCTGCAGAATGATCTAAGTGCGGAAGCTATCATCGCACATGCGGAATTTATCATCGCATCACAGAAAAGCAAATAAGTAGCAGACGACCATCTAGTTTAAGTGTTACAACTCAAAGAACCAAATGTATCAAAAGCGAGAGTTGTAAACACGAGGCAAAATATAAAGCAACCACCCATATATGAACCCGCTTGAAGACTATCAACTCATATGCTTCTCCCCCTTTTGTCAGTAAGGACCAAAAAGGTTTGAAGACATAGAGCAGCTACTCGTTTTGATGAGTAGGTGAAGCATCAGGGTTGTCGTTGTTGTTTGGCGGTGCAGACGTACTTGGTGCAGTGTCGATGCGTGCTAAAGTAGGGGGCGGTGAAGTAGCATCGTCTTCATTATCGATCACTCTGACATTCACAGTTGCCACGGAGGAAGAGTAGTCAGAGTCTTCAAGATATGGGGTTCGACGTAGGACAGCATTCCGTGGAGGAGTGGAGTCAAATTTGAATCTTTCAGTGAAGCCATCGTCTTGAAGATCTGCTTCAGCACTAAGCAGCGTCAAACTCTTCCATGATCGCCGACAGGTCTCGTGAGTGAAAAAAGCACTCTTGGTGGCAAGATTTCGAATGGGATTGACGTCCACCAAGAGGCTTTGCATCTGTCGCTTGAGCCAAAAGTGATGCTTATCTTGTTTCTAATGCAGCGCCACAAGTAGTTCTCGGTCATTTAGAATGCGTGAGCGCTTCTTGGGTCTTTGGGCAATTGTGCTCTCAGTAGCTCCAGTCTATGCACGATGAGGCAGTCGAGTGTTCCCAGCCATTGGATAGATACGAGTTATTGCTTGGACTCCTTCCATGGGCTGAGTGAAGCTTTGGTGTTCAGCATTTTGAAGACAAAGAGGCTACTTGGCTGGCTCAGGGTATATGGCTTCAACTGACATATCAACCTTTGGTAGAAAGATCAGATGATTGCGAGCAGAGGGCTGATAGTTGACAGAGGAGTGTAGCTTGATGAGGCGCATGACCAATGGAGCATAAAATTTCAGTCCAAAAAGGTCAGATCCAGACGCAGCAAGTTGCCGGATGAACAATTCTTGTGTATTGAAGCTGATGCCATTGAGAATGTAAATGACCAATGTCTTCATGGCTCCTTCAAGTTTGGCCGTTGATGAATGTCCTTTGATAGGCCGTAGAGTCCGCCTGATGATGTGATATATTGTGCGAGGCAGATACTCAAGGTCATCAACAAAGAACTCCTTTGGATATTCAGCGTCAGGTGGCAGAGGCTTCATCATGCTCAACATCTGGCTCATGTTGGGCTCTGGCTTATGGAAGATGCTCTCTAGTGCATTGCGGTGGACTTGACAATCAGGTTCATACAGCTCTCCGGGAGTGGCTAGGCCAGTAAGCTCAATGACATCAAGAGCTTTGGCTTCATGATGACCATTTCCTGTCATCCACTCGAGAACCGAAGTCTTTATATCCCTGTTGTAGCCGCGAATGTGGAGGGTAGCATAGAATTGAAGCAAAAGTTCCTCATTCCAATGTTCTTTGTCTGTCACAAAGCTGAGCAGACCCGCATCACGAAACCAGTCAAGTGCTTCTTCTAAGCATGGCAGTCCAGCAATGGCTTCAGTGTCGAGGCGCATATGAGGAAAAATGCGCCCTTGATCATACAGAACGCAGGAGTAATAGCTTCGCTGCTGATAGCTCCAGAACCAATCAGATGATATGTTGACTTTGTGTAGGGGTTGTTTGCGCTGTCAAAGAAGGTGTTGTGGCTTTTGAAGCCATTAGCATTGAAGGACCCTGTTGAGGTGGCAGTTCCTGGGAACCTTGGCAGTCTTGGCTTTGGTTTCTAGACCTGAGGCCTATGCTCAACATGATAATCAAACTGAGGACCAGAAGCAGTAGGCGGAGGGACCAGAACGGGCCATCGGACAATGGTTAGCTGACCATGATTGTATGCTTGCTCAATAGTATAGGGCCTTGGTGGTGGAACAGGAGCAGCGGCAACAACTGAGGCTTCAGGCTGCACAACAGACACTTCGGGAGCAGTTGCATCATTGGCTTCGGGCACATTGGTTTGTGCAAGATCCACATTAGCTTCAGCCATGACCACGTCATTGGCTTCATTGGTGTTGGTGGTGGCAGCCTCAAGATTTTCAACCTCCACTTGATGAGCTGGAGGGTCGGGCACTGGCACGTTCACATCAGGAACAACTTCTTCAGTATTGGGGGGAGTGGGGACACGTACGTCTTCTTGATTTTCATCGGCTGATGCAGCCGAATTGTCTTCAGCAGCTTGGGCTTCAGACACGGAGACATTCACAGTTGGAGTGGCTTCTGGAAACACTTGTCGTGCAACAGATGAGTGGTGCACTTCTCCTTCTGGAATGCTCGAAAGAGGGACCTGAGGCCTTTGTCCTTTGCGAAGCTTGTGAAAAGCTGGCGACGCCTTTGGAGATGGAGTTGGCTGGGCCTCAAAGTCTTCTTGTTCTTCTTGCACAGGTGGTGTGACTTGTGGTTGTTGTTGGGGAGTACTTGGGGAGTCTTGTTGCTGTGTGTGATCAGCCCATGATGCATCCTGAGCAATTGGCGTCAGAGGACGAACAATGCTGATGAGTTTGCTGTTCGTAAGAACAGGCGATGATACTAGGTTGTGTTCAATCTGAGGAAGAACTTCATCATCTTCAACATTGTCATGGTGACCAATGTCTTCATCATCTTCAACATTGTCATTTTAATTTGCAGTCGACACACCCTACCATAGAACCAAACACCTGAAAGTGCTAGTTATCGACTAGAGGGGTGGTGAATAGGCGATTTTTTCGAAAGTCTTCAAAACATGGAAGTTTCGAAGGCAAACAATAGAAATGACCTAGTTGATATGCAGCGGAAGATAAACTACAACAAGCAAGCCATAGTCAAGTATGCAATAATGTGAAAGTACAAAGACTAATAGCAGCTTGGTAGTAAGGATCAGGATGGAAGATAGTATGAAGCCAACAAACAATAGTAGTCAAGCAATGAAGTCAAACAGGTATGACAATTAAGCAATGACTTCACGAAGACAAACAATAAGTAAAGGAAGGGAGAGGATGGAACCGGTCACTTGCTGAAGACACATGATTTGTTGGACCAGTTCTAGTTGTTGTGACAACTGTACGTCTAGTTAGGGAGGCTGAGATTCAACTCTGAAGACCATGTCTTCACCTTATTCCCCTTGAGCTAAGGACACCCAGTCCTCGCCCAATCACTCTGGTAAGTCTTCAAGGTAGACTTCTGAACCTTCACAGACTTTGTTCACCGCCGATCCACAATGACTCTTGGATGCTCAGTACGCGATGCCTAACCGGCTGGAGGATACACAGTCCTCAAGTGTAGTAAGTCTTCAGGTCACACAGACAGAAAGACTTCAGTGATGCCTAACACTCTTTGGCTCTGGGTGTTTGGGCTTTGTCCTCGCAAGGATTTCTCTCTCTCAAAGGCTTCGAGGTGGGTTGCTCTCAAACGACAAAAGCCATGCACTAACTCTGAGAAGCCACCAATTTATGGTGTAGGGGGTGGGCTATTTATATCCACAAGGCAACCGACCTGATTTGTCCAAAATGACCCTGGGTCACTAAGGAACCGACACGTGTTCCAACAGTCAGATTTCAAACACACACGGCAACTTTACTTGGGCTACAAGCAAAGCTGACTCATCCAGCTCTGGATAAGATTTGCTCTCATTGTCTTCGCTCGAAGACATAGGATTTTGGTTGAGAATCACTTCAGTCATTCTGACTTAGTTCACTCGGACCCCACTTAACAGTACGGTGGTTCCTATGACTCAACAAAGAAGAAAAGGAAACAACGAAATGACATAGTCTTCGCGCTCCATAGTCTTCACTCAATGTCTTCTCATGTCATAGTCTTCATTATGAATATCTTCACATACCACCATTGTCGTCAATATCTTCATACATTTTTAGGGGTCATCTCCGGTAGATAAACCGAATCAATGAGGGACACTACCTGCGTTATCCTGCAATTCTCACAAACGCATTAGTCCCTCAACCAACTTTGTCGTCAATACTCCAAAACCAACAAGGGGTGGCACTAGATGCACTTACAA
Organism: Triticum dicoccoides; assembly: GCF_002162155.2. Taxonomy (NCBI): domain Eukaryota; kingdom Viridiplantae; phylum Streptophyta; class Magnoliopsida; order Poales; family Poaceae; genus Triticum; species Triticum dicoccoides. The sequence continues at coordinate 474,361,998 of NC_041381.1, read as the reverse complement.
CACCAACTATACCATACTCCATTAAAAGAAACTTTGTTAAAATTGCTTTATGTGATCTTGGAGCCGGAGTTAGTGTTATGCCTCTCTCTTTATCGTAGACTTGAATTGAATAAGTTGACACCTACTGAAATGTCTTTGCAAATGGCTGATAAATCAACTGCTATACCTGTCGGTATTTGTGAGGATGTGCCTGTTGTGGTTGCAAACGTTACTATCTGAACGGACTTTGTTATTTTTGATATTCCCGAGGACGATAGTATGTCCATTATCCTTGGTAGACCCTTTTTGAATACTGCAGGGGCTGTTATTGATTGCAACAAAGGCAATGTCACTTTTCATATTAATGGTAATGAGCATACGGTACACTTTCCGAGGAAACAATCTCAAGTTCACAGTATCAATTCTATTAGAAAAATTCTAACTATCATTATTGGAGGTTTTGAATTTCCTCTTCCTACTGTCATGAAGAAATATGATATTCTTATTATTGGGGATGTTCATATCCCCATTGAGGTAACCTAGTGTTATTCGAAATTTCTCCGGTTCCATGTTATTCGGAATGAGTTTGTTCACAAGACTTGATCAACCTTGTTAGTGGATTCCTTTTGATGATCATGAGATGGATGAAGTTAGAAGGCACAACCTTCTGTACCCTCCTTTTACTTTCTGTTATTTAGATTAAATAAAGCAAAAATAGTATTTTCTGTTTGTTTTCTGAATTATCCATGCAATAAAAAATACCCCAAAAATAAAAGTTCTCCCAATGCCCTGCAAATTTAGTATGATTTTTCTGGAATGGCACTGAGAACACAACAGGGGGAGCTGGCACCTGGCCATGAGGGTCCAGGGCGCGCCCACCCCTATAGGGCGTGCCCCCCCGCCTCGTGGGCCCATGGTGGCCCTCCTCCACTTATTCCTGCACCCACACACTTCTCTTTCCTCCCAAAAAAATCACCATCCAGCTCAAGCACAAGTTCTAGCTCATTTTGCTGCGATTTTTTATCTCCTTGCTCAAAGCTCCATTCACAAAACTGCTTTGGGGGATTGTTCTTTGGTATGTGACTCCTCTAATGGTCCAATTAGTTTTTGTTCTGGTGCTTTATTCATTGCAAATTTTTGTTGCCTATGTGACCCTGTTCTGGAGCTTGCATGTCAAAGTTATATGGTCCCAAGCAATTTTAATGCATGATATAGGCTCTAGGCACTTGAGGGAGTAGTTGTTATCAATTTTGTTGAGTTTGATTCACTTTTATTTTGAGTTACTAAAAATTTCAGAAATTTTTCAGAGGAAGAAGTATGTCTAGGAAAATGTACCAAGGTGGTTCTTCAAGGAAGAAAGGACCCAGGCTCGCAATACATGAGCAGGACGATGAACCACCGAGGGAAGCTGATGTGTGGCCTTGTGAATGGCCGTCAGAGGAATTTATGGTCAAAGCAGGCATCAAGGATGAATTTGATGCATATGTGTGTAATGCTGATCTTGAGGACTTCATGCAAGATAAGTGTCCTCGGTACTACTATTTGACTGATTCGTTCGTGAGAAGGTTTAAATTTACATCTTCGCGTAATTCTCCAACTGTCCTGTTCGATATTTATGATAAATCATATACCATGGACCTAGAAGATTTCACTGCTGCTTGTAAACTTCCGTAGTGGGGTAGTGTTAATGAACCTCGTAAATCTGAATATAAAGATTTTCTTGCTAGTATCATTGTGGGAGAATCTAGAGAAATAGCACAAGCTACCATAGGGAGCATTCACTTTCCTGCTATACATTATTTTGCTCTCTTCATTGGTAGGTGCATTAACGGTAAGGATGAAGCATGTCACATGTGTGTTCCTGATCTTTGTGTTCTTAAGAGTGTTGTATTAGGTGATAAAGAATACAACTTGGGGGCAATTGTTGCACGTAGGTTGCATAATAATGGTTTAGTTGGAGACTTGTTTGGAGGGATTTATGCGACCCTTGTGGCTAATTATCTTGGTATACCTCCACATGAAAATGACAGGGAGTTGCCTCCCGCTTACTTAGATTATAATGCCATGGTCAGTCATCATTTTCTTGAGAGGAATGAACAATTCCTCCAGTATCGACTAATCTTTGATAGAGGTTGCGCTGTCCATATTACTCTCCCTGATCCTGCCCTTTTTGATTATGAGTCAAACGGAAGATATGTTATCACCAGGGAGGAGGCAACCGAGTACGAGAGGAGGACGGAGGCAGCTCGCCGCCATGACGCAGCTCAGGAGGCATTGGCCGCTGCATCTCAGTACGACCCCGGTTATAACTTCGGATATCAGCCAGGCTACCCATGGCCATAGACCAACTTAGACCAAAAGCCTAAGCTTGGGGGAGTACGTATTTCTCACCGACATTACATTCATGTTCACACACCCATTTTAGTCGTCGGTGCTCATACTTTTTCATTGTACTATCCATGCTAGTTTAATTTCTTTTCTAGCTTTCTTCTTGTGTGTTTGATAAAGCTTAAGAAAAAGCAAAAAAATTAGTTAGTTTAATTTCCATGCTTGTAGTAGTAATTAAAAGAAAACCCAAAAATATTTCTCGTTCTTCTTTTGCTTGTTGGGAGCTTTCCCGTGTAAATAGTTTTATTTCTTTGCTTTCCTTTGGGGATCGAGAGGAGAAGACCGTAATGAAAATGTTTAGTGTCTCCAATATGCATGATTGTTGATTTAACTTGGAGCCCATATTACCTTGTCTTCTCCCTTGAATTGAATGCTTGCAGATTCCAACTTAGTCCAATGCACGTGAACTATTATTATTATACACACCGTTCGGTCGTGCAAGTGAAAGGCAATAATGACGATATATGATGGACTGATTGAGATGAGAGAAGCTGGTATGAACTCGACCTCTCTTGTTTTTGTAAATATGGTTAGTTCATCGTTCCTGATTCAGCTTATTATGAATAAACATGTTTGCAATGACAATTAGAGATTATAGTTGCTTATGCCAGGCTTAATTAGCTAGGAGCTTATAATGGTTTACCTTGCATGCCAACATGCTATTAAAATGGTTGTGATGTGGTATGATAGGGTGGTATCCTCCTTTGAATGATTTGAGTCACTTGACTTGGTACATGTTTACGCATGTAGTTGAAACAGAATCGACATAGCCTTCACGATATTTATGTTCATTGTGGATTATATCCTACTCATGCTTGCACTCAGTGTTGATTAATTTTAATGCATGTTCATGACTGTTGTCGCTCTCTCAGTTGGTCGCTTCCCTGTCTTTTTCTAGCCTTCACCTGTGCTAAGCGGGAATACTGCTTGTGCACCAAAACTCCATAAACCCCAAAGTTATTCCATATGAGTCCACCATATCTTCCTATATGCGGTATTTACCTGCCGTTCCAAGTAAATTTGTATGTGCCAAACTCCAAACCTTCAAATGAAATTCTGTTTTGTATGCTCGAGCAGCTCATGTATCAACTAGGGTTGTCTATATCTTCCATGTTAGGCGGGCTATTCTCAAGAGGAGTGGACTCCACTCCTCATTTATGAGAAAATGGTTAGTCCCATGCTCAAATAACATCAAAATAATTAAACAAAACTCCCCCAGGATTGTTGCTAGTTGGAGGCACCCATTGTTTTGGGCAAGCCATGGATTGATGCTTGTTGGTGGTGGGGGAGTATAAATTTTAACATTCTGTTTGGCAACCACTTATAATGTATGTAGCATGGAAGATATCAAGATCTCATAGTTGTTATGTTGACAGTAAAAGTATACCGCTCAAAATGTTATTTATCTCTATTTTAAAATTGAGCTCTGGCACCTCTATAAATCCCTGCTTCCCGCTGTGAAGGGCATATCTATTTACTTTTATGTTGAGTCATCACCCTCTTATTAAAAAGCACCCGCTGGAGAGCATCGCTGTCATTTGCATGCATTACTATTAGTTTATATTGGGTATGACTATGACTGGATCTCTTTTACCATGAATTACAATGTTTAGTTAGTCCTTGATCTTTAAAGGTGCTCCGCATTTATGTTTTGCGGTCTCAGAAAGGGCTAGCGAGATACCATTTTGTTATATCATATTATGATTGTTTTGAGGAAGTGTTGTCATCCAAGATTTATTATTATTGCTCGCTAGTTGATTATGCCATTGATATGTGTAAACATGAGACCTAAGTGTTATTGTGAATATGGTTAGTTCATAATCTTTGCTAAAAACTTGAATGCTGGCTTTACATATTTGCAACAACAAGAGCAAACCGAGTTTGTAAAAGTTTTTCTTTATCACTTCCAGTTTGTCAACTGAATTGCTTGAGGACAAGCAAAGGTTTAAGCTTAGGGGAGTTGATACGTCTCCGTCGTATCAACTTTTCCAAACACTTTTGCCCTTGTTTTGGACTCTAACTTGCAAGATTTGAATGGAAATAACCCGGACTGATGCTATTTTTAGTAGAACTGTTGTCGTGGAATTAACACGTCAGATGTCCTCATGAAATGACTTAGTCACGGATCCATCGCTACGGGTTAGCTTGAAGGGGTTAAACTGGACAAGGGACATGGGAGTCTTATACTAGTTTGGCCCCTTCGATGAAGGTAAAAGCCTACGTCTAGTTGTGATGGGATTGATTGGGTTTCGATGATCAGGGAGCAAATACGCTTTGCCTGAGTCTCTAGTTGTTGTCTGTTGTCCCTGAACCACCACCGGGTCATCCCTTTATATACACAGGTTGACGCCCGGCCGGTCTACAGAGCCCCGAGGCCGACTCATACAAGGGTCCGGCTCGGTCTCTCCTTTCCTAACTTACAATACAAGTTATATGATTATGGCGGTTTACCACTATGGGCCCTAATCCGCCTTTGGGCTCCGGGCCTCTAAGTTTCATAGTAAAATGCCATCTTCTGAGTCTTCATGGGCTTCAATATAGTTGAGGGTAAACCGGCCCCTCCTGGGCGGTTTACACTCAGTAGTTATATCCCCAACATTAGGCCCCAGATTGATTTGAACCTGTTCATGTCAATCTTCAGTACTTAGAAAGATCCTGTGAATTCCTTCCTTCGTTTCTCGTAAACCGCCACGATGTCTTCTTTCATAAACTTTGTTAAACTGCCGTGACGTCATCCTCTGGATACAGCAACGGATCATCATGACATCATCTCTGTAAAAAATGAATAAAAAGATTCACTTCATTTAATGTCATCCCAGAAATTGAGGCGACAACTACACCACTTGCCGCTTTGGACTCCTCGATTCTTGCGCCTGTCACTTATCCCCCTGCCCTGTTATAAATAAGCCCAACGGGAACTTTCATTTTCTCCCATTTCTTCTCATCTTCTTCCTCGCGACCCGAAGAACCCCAGCACCGCCGCCGCCGTCGATTCTCGAATCTGCACTGACCAAGGCCGCTGCATCACCCTGTTTGTTCCAGAGACCCTGCCGAGCTCCTCCGCCGCTGAGTGGCCCTGGTAAGTTCTCTTCCCTGTAACCCTAGATCTCCATTAGGGTTTAAAGTTCATCCATGTTCGTCGCCGTTCATCAGTTCTTCTGTGTTCCTCCTAATCTTTCTACTGAGTATACATATGTGCGCCTGATAGTTTTAAACTGTGGCTAGATCCATGTTGTTAGTTCACCGTACCGTAGCACCTTACTGCTTCTGAGTAGACTCCGTCTGGTTCGTCTCTGTTCCTCTTTATCGCCATTGTAGGGCTCAGGAACATTTCCTTTAGTTATCCATGGTAGATCCAAAATTGTACTGCGGTATTGTGAAACCTGTTTTTTGTAAACACTTAGTAGTTTTTTCAGCTCTGGCTCTTCTGCTTAGGTGCGGTTTAACCTTTAATAGTCAATCCGCCATACACCATTAGCCCACACTTAAACAGCCAACTGAACTTGAATGGCAATTTTCGGGTTTAACACTCAATAGTAACTTAAACCGTCAATTGTAAACCAGCTTTTATTTTTCCTTTCACAGTTTGCCTTCCGAGATGACAAAACAATTCTCTGCTTGCAATTGGGTTCCGTCCTGGATCACGGAGACACAAATCAATGGATATGTCACCACTGGCGCTTTAGCCTCAAAAAGGGTCCTTCATTGGCGAGTTCCGAGCTCTGAATGCGCACGTGAACCTCAAGATGGAGAAGTGATTGTATTTATGCAACACTTAGACCGGGGATTCAGTCCACCCGGATCAAAAAAATTCCGGGATGTCCTCGCAAGCTTCCAACTCCTTGCACAAGATATTGGACCGAACTCCGTGTCCAATATATGCAACTTTCAAGTATTCTACAAAGTCTACCTTCTAGAAGAACCATCTGTGGAGTTGTTCCGGGATTTTTTTTCATTTGAACCACCGTACGGAGTTTTCTGATGGTCCCAACATAGAACTTGGTGGGGTTTCAATTCAGAAGAGGAAAGAAATTGATTTCCCTCATGCAAAACATCATAGCCATTCTAAAGATTGGAACCAAACTTGGTTTTATTACCGGAACACTGCCCCTGATGGAGAAAACCCTTTGCTGGGTTACCGCCCTCACCGGCTTAGCAATGGTCACCCATTACCTTCACGCTTAACCGCTGCAGAAAGGAAAACTTTTGTGCCTCAACTCGCCAAGCTCCGGGCTCTCATGGCCAACGGTTTGGCTGGCATTGATCTCGTCCACTCCTGGGTTTCTTGGGGCATTCTGCCTTTAAGCCGCCGCCCCGGATTGATGCATGAATATACTGGCAACATCAAAGATCCTCAATGATATCATGAAATAGTAATGACAGACCTTGCAGTTACTGAATCTGTGAAGAAGATGCTTGACGAAACGGTCTCTGCATGCAGCCAAACCGGGTTGCCACCTTTTTGCGTCTCCAATCAGCCGCCAGCAGTAAAGTTCAGCTTAATGCTTACTGATTCGTCTCCGCTTTAATTATGTGCTAACATTCCTTTGCCTTAATTTCACAGGCCAACAGCTCCTTCAGGAAATGGACTAAACCGGCCAGGGCTCCTCGTGCAAAGACCAAGGCCACCAAGAAAATTTCCAAGAAGAAAACCGCCGAATCTTCTGATCCGCCAGAAGATGATGAATCGGATGCAGAGGTAGAACTTGACTTGGTTCCTTTTTCGTACATCTTATTGACAATGATTATTCCCAGGATGATGCTGAGGCCAGCCGTGCAGACCATGTTGAGGTAATCACTCTTTCTTCCGATTCAAATCTTGTGCCGGTTCAAAGAGTTCGCCGTGCAGTTCGGAAAGTAAAACACTCTCACCCCCTTGCTCATTTGGATCCAAAATTTTCTTTGAAGACACATCAAGCTGAAGAACGTCGCACAACCCGGCACAGTGGCCAGCAAATCACCTCATCCGGTTTACCAGATACACCAACCCAGAAGCGTCGTCCAGAGGTGCTTTGTTCTCCAGAAAAAATTTATCCTTTGAAGGGTTTCTTCCGATGCCCACTCCATCCGTCTGATCCAGATTACCAGGCATCTTCTAATTCGTCGGGCAGTTCATCCACGACTCAGCTACCTCCCCTCAAGACTGTCGCTGGGTAAGCCTTGTTGCTTTTTGATTAGTTTCTTCATGCGTTAGTTTATCATACTCTAACTTTTGATGTTGTAGTGCCAAGGCCCGATTGAGTAAGAAAGCCAAGACCAGTGGCCCTACCAACGATGTTGATCCGAAGAAGACCCCAGAAAATCATGGCGAAAATCCTGAGATTGTCATAGATGACTCTGCTCTGCAAAATCCAGCCGCTGATGTTAACCCGCCGGAGTTTGATTCGGAGACACATGCTGATACATCAAATCCTCATGCCACCCCTCCAAGTACAATTGTGGATCAGCGGGATTCAACTGCTGATCCGCCAAGCCCTACTACCAGACCACCAAGCCCTGCTGCCAAACCGCCAAGCCTAGTTAAGGAAAATGTCAATCCATCAAGCCCAGCCAAAGATGATGATGTTGTTGTTACTAGCAGTGCGTATACCGCTCCGGGCAATCCAGTTGTTTTGTCCAAACATTCCGCCAAGGATGAATTTGTTTTTATGAACAAGGGGAAAGGCAAGGCCGACTTATCAAGCTATGCTGATTTGTCTGCTTAGGATCTTGATTCCGGTTTCTTGAACCGCCTCTTCACAAGCCGGGATTATGAGGCTGGTTTGGTAAATCTGATGAAGGAACGCTATGAGGTAAACACTTTGATCTTTTATTCTGTACCTTCATTGTATTGTAGCCCCCAAGGGCCGGTTTATCTTGCAAAGTCAAATCGGGACTTCTATATTCCGTACTGTACTTTGTTGATTTTCCTTGTGTATTTTTTGATCAAACACACATTAGCCCCCAAGTGCCAAGATTAAAACTTGTATTAATCCTTGGGACTTGAAACAATCAGTAGAAAAAGTGATCCACATTAGCCCCCAAGTGCTAAGATTAAAACTTGTATTAATCCTTGGGACTTGAAACAATCAGTAGAAAAAGTGATCCACATTAGCCCCCAAGTGCCAAGTGTATAACTGGTTATATGCTTGGGACTTTCAAAAAAGGTATTGACATGCTCTTCTGACTGTTGCAGACTGAGATAAATCAACAAGTCTCTCAAATTGCTGATCTTCAAGAGAATCTTAAGTCCCAACAAGCAGAAACCACCAAGGCCAAGGATGAGTTAAAAACCGCCTTAACCACCATGGAGCAACTCAAAGAGTGGTTCAAGTCTGAGCGGGCCAACTGGGACAACGAAAAGGCTGGATTGCTGAAGCGGGCGGAAGACACTGAATCGGCTCTTAAACCGGTGGCGGAAGAGCTTACTGGATTGAAGCGCCAAGTTAATGCCACGACTTCTGCAATATTTGGTAAGTACCTTTTGCCAAGGCTTTGTGAATGTCCAGCTTTGAAATTTTGCTAGTTTAACATGAAATCCGTAAACCGCTCTAGGTAGCCGCATTGCTCATCTAGGTTCTCATATGCGGATGAAGCTAAAGGCAGCCTATACGCTGATTGAACAGTTGTATACCGGTGCCCAACGGGTTATCTGCGCATCCTCCTATGACAATTCGGCCCCAACACTGATCAAGGACACTCTGGCCAGGTTATCCATGATGCCAGCACAAATAGAAGAGGTGAAGTGATCCGCTGCCAGGGCTGGCGCTTTGTTAGCACTTACCCGAGCCAAAGCATGGATAGCTGATCTCGATTTTGGTTGATATTGCCAAGGGCTTTCGCAGTGAATAAGAAAACGGGGCAGAGTTTGATAACGAAGCCCTCAAAAGGGTGACGAGGGAGATGCGTCCTCTGGCGAATCAGTTGGCAGAAGAAGCTAACTTGACGGTTCACCGGTCCTTCAATGATGCCAATAACAAGCGGATTGAGGCTGTCATTCCAGAAGTGCAAAATTTTATTCCGCCAATCCGTAAGCACACTTACGCCCCTAACGTTGATCTTACTGAACTTATAAGTGAAGAGGCTGTCTTTCAGGCCTTAACCCGGATTGACTGGACCACCACTGACTTCCAGCCACTGGATGGGGAGGAGGAGGCTGAACCGACGCCAAATGACCCATACACTTCGCGTCAACATGGCGATGAGGCTTGATCCGGCAATCTGGTTAGCACTTCAGAGACTGTCCGGTTCAAAGAAACAATTCCATATTTTGGGCCATAAAGCGCCTTGTAATAGGTTTAGCAAAAATACTTTGATCTGCTGCCATCATGCAGTGGGAGATACTTTATGTGATCCGCCATGATAATTTCAATGTTGGTTCATATATCATAGTATGCAATCCCTATGTCTGCATAAAAAGAATTGTCCTTGCGGTTTCCGCCGAACGGGTCATAGTGCCCAGATAAAGCCTGATTGATAATCAAACCTTAAGAAATATGAAATAACTCATACCTGTGATGTGATATTACTTTAGTTGGTTTACCAACTTTGATTGTAATAAGGGTGAAGACCCAAATCTAGAATTTTGTATAACTCCGTCATGTACTGATGGCGTATAATAAGTCATGTCGGGTTATGATGAACACCAGATGACCAAAACTAGTGACAAGTAGTCAAAGCCAGGCCGGGTTAACAAACTCCGGTTTGATAATAAGGTCTGTCAACTTGTAGTTGAAAACCAAGCTGGTTTAAGAAACACCAGGCTAATAAGATGACTGAAAAGCCATACCAGATCAAAGATACCGGTTTAACATAGAATTCGTCAAAAGAAAATAGTAACGAACGCAAATAAAACCGTGTAGTCGAGGCTTTTCAAGGGCTGCCAGGCGCAAATTCGAGGCTTTTCATGGGCTGCTAGGCCGCTTAGTTAAACCATTTGACAAAGCCTCTTAAGATGGGCCTCCAACTAACCAATCACCGTTTTAACTTTGACAAGTTCAGGGTCTCAATGAGAGTAACTGACAAACGTTCGGAGGGTCATGCCAGGATTACCTGGATAGGAGTGGCTTACTTGATGAAGGCAGGTTAACCCGGGGTTTTAGGTAAATATACCAGGCTTCCAAGCCATGGATCGATACCCAGCTACAAGGGTCCTTTCAAACCCTTGGTATTTGACACAAGGAGCCCCCAAGTAACGTGATGAGCTGTGCTCATTAGGTGCCTATGTTTGAGTTGTGCATAGCATCCAGACTCTCTTTGGCCCCTTGGGTGTGAAGCTCCCAAGTTGTATTGTGGCGTGATAGTCGGTTTAACAGGCAGTACTCCGCTTTGTCAGCTGAAGCCCCCATGTAACTCAAAGCATATTTGAGAAAAAACTGCAGAGGCCCTGCTTATAGCAAGGATGCTGCTTTACTTTATTGATCATAATATATACATTGTCGAAATATGTACATAAGAAAAGCCTATGGCTCAAGTGTAGTAAGGCCGTAGGAGAGCTATGTTCCATGGCCGCCGGGTCTCCTCCTCAGAGCTGCGTGAGTTGTCTCGAACGTCAATGAGGTAGTATGATCCGTTGTGCAGATTTTTGCTGACCAAAAAGGGCCCTTCCCAAGGTGGGGATAACTTGTGCATGTCGGTCTGATCCTGGATGAGTCGGAGCACCAAATCACCTTCTTGAAAGGTTCTTGTCCTAACCCGGCGGCTGTGATAACGCTGCAGGTCTTGCTGATAAACCGCCAAACGGGCTAAAGCCATATCCCGTTTTTCATCTAACAGGTCAAACGCCTCCTGGCGTGCTTCCTCATTGTCTGCTTCAACATAATTAGCAACCTGGGGCGAATCATGACGAATATCACTTGGGAGGACCGCCTTTGCCCCGTACACCATGAATAAAGGTGTTTAACCCGTCGATCTGTTGGGGGTGGTGTTGATGCTCCATAACACAGAAGGCAATTCCTCCACCCAACAACCCGGCGTCCGCTTTAAAGGAACCATAAGCCGGGGTTTAATACCCTTCAAGATTTCTTGATTAGCTCTCTCCGCTTGACCATTGGTCTGGGGGTGTGCCACGGATGCTAAGTCAAGCCGGATGTGGTGCCTCTGACAAAAATCTTCCATCTCACCTTTAGAAAGGTTTGTGCCATTATCCGTGATGATGCTGTGTGGAAAGGCAAAGTGGAAGATAATCTTTTTGAGAAATTGAACCGCCGTAGCCGCATCACACTTGCCGACAGGCTCCGCTTCAACCCACTTGGTGAATTTATCAACCGCCACCAACAGGTGGGTCTTCTTATCCTTGGAACGCTTAAAGGGTCCCACCATATCAAGCCCCCAAGTGGCAAACGGCCAAGTGATAGGAATCATCCTTAATTCTTGAGCCGGAACATGAGCTCTGCGAGAAAACTTTTGACAAGCAACACATCGCTTTACCAGATCCTCCGCATCAGCATGAGCTGTCAACCAGTAGAACCCATGACGAAAAGCTTTTGCAACCAGGGACTTTGAACCGGCATGATGACCACAATCCCCTTCATGAATTTCCCGTAGGATCTCTTGGCCTTCTTCCAGAGAAACACAACGCTGAAATACGCCTGAAATGCTACAGCGGTGTAACTCGCCATTGTGAATAACCATGGACTTGGATCGCCGGACTATCTGCCGAGCCAGGACTTCATCATCTGGTAACTCGCCCCGGTTCATATACGCCAGATATGGAACCGTCCAATCCGGCACAATGTGTAAAGCAGCCACCAATTGAGCCACCGGGTTAGGAACAGCCAAATCCTCTTCTGTAGGCAACTTAAAAGACGGGTTATGCAAGATATCTAAAAAGGTATTGGGAGGTACCGGTTTATGCTGAGATCCAAGCTAGCTTAAAGCGTCTGCTGCTTCGTTTTTGCGCTGATCGATATGCTCAACCTGATACCCTTTGAAGTGACCCGCTACAATATCCACCTCACGTCTGGAAGCCGCCATGAGTGGATCCTTAGAATCCCAAGTGCCAGAAACTTGCTGAGCCACCAGGTCAGAGTCTCCAAAGCATCGTACCTGGCTTAAATTCATATCCTTGGCCACTCGGAGCCCATGGAGCAGAGCCTCGTACTCAGCTACATTGTTAGTACACGGGAACATTAAACGGAGGACATAACGAATTTTATCACCTCGAGGGGAAGTAAGGACAACTCCAGCCCCGAGCCCTCCAATTGCCGGGATCCATCAAAATGAATAGTCCAATATGTATTATCCGGTTTGTCCTCTGGTGCTTGTAACTCGGTCCAATAATTGATAAAGTCCACAAGTGCCTGAGACTTGATAGCTGTTCGAGGCACATACTTCAAACCATGTGGAGCAAGGTCAATCGCCCACTTTGCAACTCGGCCAGTTGCCTCCCTGTTCTGAATGATATCACCCAAAGGAGCTGAACTGACAACTGTAATTGGATGGCCTTGAAAGTATTGTTTGAGCTTCCGACTTGCGATAAAAACTCCATATACCAGCTTTTGCCAATGCGGATATCGCTGTTTTGACTCGATAAGCACCTCACTGATATAGTAAACCGGCCGTTGAACCGGATATTCCTTACCAGCCTCCTTACGCTCCACCACAATTGCCACACTAAAAACACGGGTATTAGCAGCCACGTATAATAACAAGGGTTCTTTGTCAACCGGAGCAGCAAGGACCGGCGGTTTAGCTAACTACCGCTTCAAGTCTTCAAACGCCACATTAGCCGCATCACTCCAGACAAAGGTGTCTGTTTTCTTTAACATCTGATATAGAGGGATAGCCTTCTCTCCCAAACGGCTGATAAACCGGCTTAGGGTTGCAATTTGACCTGCTAGATGCTGAACATCATTAATGCACACCGGTTTAGCTAAGGATGTAATCGCTTTGATCTTCTCCGGATTAGCCTCAATGCCTTTGTTGGACACCAGAAAACCTAGAAGCTTGCCTGCCGGAACACCAAAAACACACTTATCCGGATTGAGCATCATCTTGTAAACACGCAGATTGTCAAAAGTTTCCTTGAGATTACTTATCAATGTCTCCTTCTTCCTGGACTTGACCACAATGTCATCAACATAGGCATGGACATTGCGCCCAATCTGAGTATGAAGACAATTTTGCACACACGCTGATAAGTTGCCTGGGCACTCTTGAGCCCAAAGGGCATAGAAACATAACAGAAGGCTCCAAAGGGAGTAATGAAGGATGTCTTCTCCTGGTCCTTAACTGCCATCTTGATCTGATGATAACCTAAATAAGCATCCAAGAAACTCAAATGCTCACAACCCGCCGTTGCATCAATGATCTGATCTATACGCGGGAGAGTAAAAGGATCGGCCGGACAAGCTTTGTTCAAATCCGTGTAATCCACACACATGCGCCAAGTGCCATTTTTCTTAAGAACAAGCACCGGATTAGCCAACCACTCAAGGTGAAACACTTCAACGATAAACCCAGCAGCCAACAGCCAAGCTACCTCTTCCCCAATTGCCTTGCGCCTTTCCTCGTTAAAGCAAGGAAGAAATTTCTTGACCGGTTTAAACTTGGGATCAATATTAAGAGTGTGCTCAGCGAGTTCCCTCGGTATACCTGGCATGTCAGAAGGCTTCCATGCAAAAATGTCCCAGTTCTCACGGATGAACTCGATGAGCGTGCTTTCCTATTTTGGATCCAGATTTGTGCTGATGCTAAACTGCTTGGACGAATCGCCAGGAACAAAGTCAACAAGTTTAGTCTCATCAGCCGGTTTGAAATGCAGGGTTGGGTCATGCTCAGTGGTGGGCTTCTTCAGAGGGGTCATGTCTGCCGGATCAACATTTTCTTTATAAAACTTCAGCTCCTCTGTAGCACAAACCTACTCAGCATAGGCTGCATCACCTTCCTCGCAATCCAAAGCGATCTTACGACTTCCGTGTATTGTGATAGTCCCCTTGTGACCCGGCATCTTAAGTTGTAAATAAATATAACAGGGCCTTGCCATGAACTTTGCATAAGCCGGTCACCCAAACAGTGCATGGTACGGGCTCTGGATCCTCACCACTTCAAAGGTCAATGTCTCAGACCTAGAATCATGCTCATCTCCAAACACAACTTCTAAAGCGATCTTGCCAATAGGATATGCCGATTTACCTGGCACCACACCATGAAAAATAGTGTTGGACGGTTTAAGGCTCTTGTCTGTCAACCCCATGCGACGGAAGGTCTCATAATACAGAATGTTGATACTGCTTCCCCCATCCATGAGTCCTTGGTGAACTTATAACCTCCCACCTGAGGTGCCACCACGAAAGCCAGGTGACCCGGATTGTCAACCCGGAGAGGATGATCCTCCCTGATCCACACAATAGGTTGTTCGGACCACCGCAGATAACGTGGTACTGCCGGTTCAACAACATTAACATCCCTCTTGTGAAGCTTCTGGTCACGCTTACACAAACTAGTGGTGAACACATGATACTGCCCACCATTCAACTGCTTTAGGTGACTCTGGTAACCTGACTGCTGCTGACTTCCTTGATTATTATGCTGGTTATTACCACCTTGGTTGTTCTGGTTTCCCTGATTATTCTGAAATCCAGAGCTTGAACCGCCGCCACCATGAAAACCTGGACCTGAACCGCCCGATGGACCCGGATCATACCGGAAAAGATCAGAGTTTTTGAACTCCTTTATAATGTGACAATCCTTCCAGAGATGCGTTGCAGGAACCTCCTTGGTCCCATGCTTTGGGCAGGGCTGATTCAACAAACGCTCCAGATTCATTCCGCCTCCGCGCTGGGGCGGTTTACCCTTACGACGCTGCACATTAGCGTTAGCTACAAAATCGGAATCCGCTTTACGCTTACCGTTATTCCCATGGCCTCCTTGGTTGTGCTGCTGTCCCTTTGCACCGCCGTTCTTCTTTCCCTTCTCCGGTTTCTCCTCATCAGAATCGAGATCCTTGGTATTATCAGAATCGGCATACTTGACCAAGGCGGACATAAGGGTGCCCAAGTCATCGCAGTGGCGCTTGAGCCATCCCAACTTCATCTTTAGTGACTTAAACCAGCAATTGAGTGCCAGAGTGATGATTGCCTGACCATCGTTAATCCGGTCTTAAGAATGCAAAACTTCTGAAACCCGGCGCACCCAATGAGTTGTTGACTCATTCTCCCCTTGAACACAGGCATCCTGATCCACAATGGACATAGGCTATTTACATGTGTCCTTGAAATTGGCTATGAACCGGGCCTTCAACTGGTCCCATGATTTGATGGAGTTAGCTGGTAAGTTTTTCAACCAAGTACGAGTTGTCCCTTCCAACATCATCGTGAAATACTTTGCACAAGCCGCTTCATCCACATCCAGCATCTCCATTGCCATCTCATAACTCTCGATCCACGCCTCAGGTGGCTGATCCGCTGTGTAATTCGGCACCTTA
This sequence comes from Triticum dicoccoides, assembly GCF_002162155.2. Lineage (NCBI taxonomy): Eukaryota > Viridiplantae > Streptophyta > Magnoliopsida > Poales > Poaceae > Triticum > Triticum dicoccoides. The sequence goes on along the minus strand of NC_041381.1, from coordinate 474,346,226 downwards.
CGTGGACCTTTGAAATCCTTAGGCAGTCGCACATTATGTAGAGCCGGAATGAGACAAGGCACTCCCCAGGAACTGAAGGCTAACCCGGTACCACGGTTTACCGGCGCCGCAGGATGAACCGGGGCGGGTTGATAACGGCCCGTATGTTGTGCTGCTAAAGCGGCCTCCCTTCGTGCCCTGCCATTATCCACCATGTCCTGAGCATTTATCTCACCGCGTGCCAGATTGGGTCCTTGGGGAATATTTCGGTGCCGCGCACTACTAGACACTTCCAGTTCATCCATGTGCCTGCTGTAACTTTTGCTTAGACGGGGAGTTGAATGAATTCTATCCTGGCTGTAAGAATGAGCCTGCTGCTACACCACAGCGGTTTGAAGAAGATCTCTGGCCCGCCGCATCTCAATCGCCGCCAGTGAATCGCCCTCCATCAGAATAGCTGCCAAGCGCAATGCTGCAGCAATCATATTATCCAAAGTGCTCGGGAAGTGACCCGATGGTGTTGACACGTATTGTGGCGGGTTATCCATTCGTCGAGGTGGTTCCATTGTTCGCGGTTGATCCGGTGCCGCCCTCGGAGCGTCAGTCCAGTTTGTGGCTACCGGATTACTCGCCCAGCCCCTGGCGTATTGAAAATATTTGCTCCCTCGAAGACTGATGGCATACGTGACCGATACTTTCTCCGCATTACATCATGTGTTGCATTCTGATTCAACAGGAGCCGGTAGTTCTGCGCCTGTATTTGCTATGACTGGGCATCCAAAGTGGCCCGTTCTTCAGCCAAAGTGGCATCCAAAGTGGCCCATTCTGATTCAACCTAGCGTACTCAGTTGCTAGGTCCTCCTTAGCCTGTGTTATCTGGTCCTTCAACTTTGCAATATTCGCATTATGCTGATCCTGCGTCTCCGGGGTAACTGCCGTGGTTAATAAGGTTGCCCAGGCGTCCATCAAACCGGAGAGGACTTGAGCCGGTCGGCGCACCGGGCCTCCTGCCGCGGCTGCTGATCCGGTATTCATTGCTGCTGTGGACGAAGATTGCAGAGTGGGCTGTGTTTCGGCCATGAAAACAGCAACCCGACTTGGGGGTTCAAGGAGGTCCGGAATACTGTTGCCATCGGAATATCCTTCGAACACATCATCATGAACTTGGTACAGGGACTCGGTTTCACCAGTGGATGACTCGCCATCGGAATAAACAACCGTCTCACCTTCAGACACCGGTTCAGATCCGATCCCATGGACACATCCTACGAACGCACGCTTCATGGCCGGTTTCACCCGGGCAGGGCTTGCACGCTGAGCCGTCTTGAAGAGGTTGGTGTAGATGTCCGGCTCAGGGCCCGGTTCACCGATCTTGCCAATGAAGATGTGAATTCCGCCAAAGGGGACCCGGTACCCGTACTTGATTGAGCCGGCCTCGGGGCCCCATCCTTCATCGTCGATGTAGAGCTTGCCGCGATGACTCTTGGTCATCCGGCCGACCACGTACCCCTTAAGTCCTTCAGAGCTGCCCTTCAAGAACTCGAAACCATATTGCGAGAGCCCCACGGTGGGCGCCAACTGTCGTGGAATTAACACGTCAGATGTCCGCATCAAAGGACTTAGTTGCGGAGCCATCGCTACAGGTTAGCTTGAAGGGTTTAAACCGGACAAGGGACACGGGAGTTTTATACTAGTTCGGCCCCTTCGATGAAGGTAAAAGCCTACGTCTAGTTGTGATGGGATTGATTGGGTTTCGATGACCAGGGAGCAAATACGCTTTGCCTGAGTCTCGAGTTGTTGTCTGTTGTCCCTGAACCATCGCCGGGTTGTCCCTTTATATAGACAGGTTGACGCCCGACAGGTCTACAGAGCCCCGAGGCCGACTCATACAAGGGTCCGACTCGGTCTCTCCTTTCCTAACTTACAATACAAGTTATATGATTATGGCGGTTTACCACTATGGTCCCTAATCCACCTTTGGGCTCCGGGCCTCTAAGTTTCATAGTAAAACGCCATCTTCTGAGTCATCATGGGCTTCAATATAGTTGAGGGTAAACCGGCCCCTCTTGGGCGGTTTACACTCAGTAGTTATATCCCCAACAATTGGCATGGTGTTTTTTTGTGTGGAAATAAAAGTTCTCTGAATGAGCTGGAAATCCACGGAGCAACTTTTCAGAATTAATAAAAAATACTGGCAAAAGAAGTAGCATCAGGGGGCCCACACCCTGTCCATGAGGGTGGGGGGCGCGCCCCCTCCCCCTGGGCGTGCCCCCTGCCTAGTGGGCCCCCTGGACATCCATCGACCTCAACTCCAACTCTATATATTTACTTTCACAGAGAAAAAAATAAGAGAGAAAGTTTCATCGCATTTTACGATACGGAGCCGCTGCCAAGCCCTAATCTCTCCTGGGAGGGCTGATCTGGAGTCCGTTCAGGGCTTCGGAGTGGGGATTCGTCGCCGTCGTCATCATCAACCATCCTTCATCACCAATTTCATGATGCTCACCGCCGTTCGTGAGTAATTCCATTGTAGGCTTGCTGGACAGTGATCGGTTGGATGAGATTTACCATGTAATCAAGTTAATTTTGTTAGGGTTTGATCCCTAGTATCCACTATGTTCTGAGATTGATGTTGGTATGACTTTGCTATGCTTAATGCTTGTCACTAGGGACTGAGTGCCATTATTTTAGATCTAAACCTATTATGTTTTCATGAATATATGTGAGTTCTTGATCCTATCTTGCAAGTCTATAGTCACCTATTATGTGTTATGATCTGACAACCCCGAAGTGACAATAATCGGGATACTTCTCGGTGATGACCGTAGTTTGAGGAGTTCATGTATTCACTAAGTGCTAATGCTTTTGTCCGGTACTCTATTAAAAGGAGGCCTTAATATCCCTTAGTTTCCATTAGGACCCCGCTGCCACGGGAGGGTAGGACAAAAGATGTCATGCAAGTTATTTTCCATAAGCATGTATGACTATATTCGGAATACAGGCCTACATTATATTGATGAACTAGAGCTAGTTCTGTGTCACCCTATGTTATAACTATTACATGGGGAATCACATCCGACATAATTATCCATCACTGATCCAATGCATATGAGCTTTTCACATATTGTGCTTTTCTTAGTTACTTTACCGATGCTACTGTTACAATTACTACAAAACCGCTATTGGTACTTTTGCCACTGTTACCGTTACTTCCATACTACTTTGCTACTAAATACTTTGCTGCAGACACTAAGTTATCCAGGTGTTGTTGAATTGACAACTCAACTACCAATACTTGAGAATATTCTTTGGCTCCCCTTGTGTCGAATCAATAAATTTGGGTTGAATACTCTACCCTCGAAAACTGTTGCGATCCCCTATACTTGTGGGTTATCATGGGTGCTCACAAAAATCTATGGTCCTTGCCAGGAAGATAGCAAATCACTTTCTTAAACTGGTTTCATAATATTCAGTTGGATGATGACATTAATGGGATGGTCTTGGGGGATTTCAACTATATGAGATATCCAAGTAACAAAAAAGGAGGGGGGGGGGGTTTAAGGACATGATGTTGTTTAATGAGCCAATCGGTAAACATGCTTTAATAGAGATCCCCTTAAAAGGCAGAAACTTCACGTGGACCAACATGCATGAGGCCCCTCTCCTGGAGAAAATTGATTATTTTTTACTTCAGAAGCTTGGACCCTCTCATTTCCAAACACCATAGCCATTCTTTGGCTAAATCCACTTCTGATCATGTGCCCTATGTACTCAAATTTGGTACATCCATCCCTAAATCAAAGATTTTTAGATTTGAAGACTTCTAGTTGGAGCATCAGGATTTTAAAGAGATAGTGAAGACCATCTGGGAGCAACCTGTGGGAGAAGAGGGTAGTCCTAAATAGTTTGCAGTAAAGTTTAAAAGGCTTAGGAAGGGGCTGAAGAATTGGAGTACAAAACTCTTTGACCTCAAGAAAGTTATCTCAAACACCAATCCAGCTATTTTGCTTGTTGACACAATTGAGAAATATAGACCTCTCAGCTCAAAGGAGAAGGATAACAGAAGCACTCTAAAAAAGCGCCTAGAGTATGTGCTCCATTGTCAGAAACTTTATTTGAAACAGAGGGCCACCATTAGATCCATTAAGTTTGTGGAGTCTAACACCAAATTTTTCAAGAAAAAAGCCACCATCAAATATAGAAACAATCACATTGCAATGCTAAGAGATGAGACAGGAGTTGAGGTACATTATCATCAAGCCAAAGCAACAATCCTTTATAGAGCTTTTCATGCTAGACTGGGGCAAGCCACTTCCACTGCTAATATGCTTCTATTGCACACTCTCCTCCACCCTGCTGATAACCTCCAGGAACTTGAACTTTCATTCACACACGCAACAATTGATGAGGTAGTCAAGAATCTTTGATTAGACAAATCTCATGGTCCTAATGGTTTCAATGTTGCGTTCTTACAAGCCTGTTGGGTTATTGTTGTTAGAAATATGCCCTAGAGGCAATAATCTTATTATTATATTTTTGTGTTCGTAATTAAGAGTTTATATTTCATGGTATACCTACTATGATATTGGAATATGTGATACAGTGGAAAACTCATATGCACATGTGGAATGATAAACGATAAAGAATAGGTTCCTAGTATCGCTCTAAGACTGGCTCAAGTGTTGTTGGTGATCATGTTCTCTGGATCTTAGGATATCATGAAGTGTTGTGATTGTCCTAAAAGAACATTGAGAGTATGACGTTAGAAGAACGATCATATTGCATCGACCCAAACTTGTTTGTTATACTTTGAGATGATATTGTTTGAAATGAATTGTTATAACATGGAGTGTTAGCATGTGTTCTTAGTTCCTCATACAATGAGAGTATCATATTCATTTCCTACCATACGGTGGACTTTGAGGGTTCTCAAACATCATCTGTAATTAGGTGATCATAACGACAACTTACGGGGTCATCGCAAAGTTTGACAAGGGACCGGATAACTGGAGAGTGGGATTTGCTCCTTCGACGATGGAGAGATATTCTTAGGCCCCTCTCGTTGTGATGGCATCCATCATCGTCTGGCCAGACACTAGTGGCTATATTACGGGGATGCTGGAACACATCAACGGGAAAGAAGAACAAAATTTGTAACAAGGATGACGGTATAGTGAGCATGTGGATGACTCAGGAGGATACCAATGCATCCCGGGTTTTGTAGAAGTATCATGAAGCAAAGGGAACATCACATGATAACCAAAGGTTCACTCAATGTCATTCATGTAATCATAGGGATCGATATGGAATTCCACGGTTCTGCTATTGGTCATTTGAAAGTGCAACTAAACCCCGTGTTGTTTTTTTAATTCATAGCAACATATAGCTCGTTAAACTAATATCCATTCAAGTTTAATATTTCAGATAGTTCAATGAATGTCATTGCATGGACTAGGAATGTGGACCCCTCAAAATGCTAAGGACGCATATTGGCAAAAGCTCAAGATTCTTCATTTATATTTTAGTGATCCAAGATCACATTGAGTCCATAGGAAAGCTAATACTATTAAAAGGGGATGAGGTGTTGATTTATGGTGTACTTGCTCAAAGTGCTTAATGATATTGCTCGAGATCCCTCAACCACCTTCCCATTCCAAATATGTCCAAAACCCAAAGTCAAACTCGGCCCCACTTATTCTTTCTACCTGGAGCCACCGAGTTCATTTGACATAGCCACTGCCAGAAGCCCTAATAGTTCGATCACACCAACACAGATCTCGGTCTTACCGAGATGGCCTTGCATTCTACTTGTGACATGTTACACTCTTTCGGTCTCACCGAGTCAGTGCAATCGGTCACACCGAGTTAGCTTCACATCCGCTCCGTTGTCTTTTGTTTCACTTTGGTCTCACCGAGTTGAAGCAATCGGCGCCACCGAGTTGATGTTTTCCATAAGCCTTAGCACATCGGCCCCACTGAGTTGTTCCAGACGGTCCCATCGAGATTCTAACATTCACATTTTGAACTGAATCGGTCTCACCAAGTTCTTCTATTCGGTCTGACCGAGTTGGGTCAAATGTGTGTAACGGTTGGATTTTGTGTGGAGGCTATATATACCCTCCATCCCCATCTCCATTTGTGAGAGAGCCATCAGAACGTGCCTACACTTCCACTATCCATGTTTTGAGAGAGAACCACCTATTCATGTGTTGAGACCAAGATATTCTGATCCTACCACAAGAATCTTGATCTCCAGCCTTCCCCAAGTTGCTTTCCACTCAAATCATCTTTCCACCATAGCCAAATCTGTGAGAGAGAGTTGAGTGTTGGGGAGACTATCATTTGAAGCACAAGAGCAAGGAGTTCATCATCAGCACACCATCTATTCCCTTTTGGAGAGTGGTGTCTCCTAGATTGGTTAGGTGTTGCTTGGGAGCCTCCGAGAAGATTGTGGACTTGAACCAAGAAATTTGTAAGGGTAAGGAGATCACCTACTTCATGAAGATCTACCCGAGTGAGGCAAGTCATTCGTGGATGATGGACATGATGGGATATACAAGGTTGCTTCTTCATGGACCCTTCGTGGGTGGAGCCCTCTGTGGACTCGCGCAGCCGTTACCCTTCGTGGGTTGAAGTCTCCATCAACGTGGATGTACGATAGCACCACCTATCGGAACCACGCCAAAAATCTCTGTGTCTACATTGCATTTGCACTCTCCAATCCCTCCCCTTTACCTTCGTGTGCAATGTTTTACTTTCTGCTGCTACACTCTTACAATTGCATGTGTAGTTTGATTGCTTGACTTGTACTTGTTGCTAAAATCTGCCAACAACTAAAATTGGTAAAAGGATAGATTTTTATTTGGTCAAGTAGTCTAATCACCCCTAGACCTACTTTTGATCCTACAAGTGGTATCAGAGCTTTGGTCTCCATTTGCGTTTATTTCCATATCATTGGTGAACATAGCCCTCGTTTCACAACCTAGGAGAGTATGGCGTCTAGCAAGGGAAATTACCACTATAGAGGTCCTTACTTTGATGGTACTAATTTTCCTAGTTGGAAGCATAAGATGAAAATCTATATTCTTGGTCATAACCCCGCCGTTTGGGCTGTTGTGCATATTGGCTTGCAAGGTGATTACTTCAAGGATGGAAGAGAACCGGATCGTGAAGCGATAGCGGAAGAAATGAGGGTTTTGCAATACAATGCTCAAGTTTGCAATATTCTCTTCAACGGATTGTGCCCCGAAGAATTCAACAAAATCAACCGCCTTGAAAATGCAAAGTAAATTTGGGATACTTTGGTTGATATGCACGAAGGTACCGAGTCCGTTAAGGAATCAACATTGGATGTGCTTCAAAGTCAAATTGACGAGGTCAAAATGAAGGATGGTGAAGGAGTCGCTGAGATGTACTCTAGGCTTTCTCTCATTACAAATGAGATTGTCGGCTTACGAAGCAAAGAGATGACTGGCAAATTCCTCATCAAGAATATCCTAAGAGCCCTGGATGGAAAATATGATACCAGTGCACATTGGTCCAAATGATGCCAAACTACAAAGATCTCAAGCCAACACATTGGTAGAATTGTTGCTCATGAGATGTCACTCCAGGATAAGGAAGAGCTCCACAACAAGTCAAGTGGTGGTTACAAAGCTTCACGTGATGCTCCTACAACATCAAGTGAAAAACAAGTCTTCAATGAGGAATTGAGCTTAATGGTGAAGAACTTCAACAAGTTCTACAAGAATAGAAGCAAAGAGAGAAGCTCCAAGTCAAGGTCCTACAATGACAAAAGATCTTCTAGTCGTGAGCATAATTGCTACAATTGTCGAAGACCCGGACACTACTCCAATGAGTATACGACTCTGTACAAGAAAATAGAAGATTCACCAAAAAGGAGAAGTAAAAGAGATGAATCACCACCAAGAGAGAGAAGGAGTAGAGATGATTGTTATGAACGAAGACCCTCTCATAGAAGCAAGGATTCGGAAAGGAAGGAAAATTCATCAAATAGCTCCACAAGACGAAGACATCAAGCTCATGTTGGTGAATGGGTATCCGGTTCTGGCTCCGAGAGAAGCTATCACTCCGACTCCGAATATACTCAAGATGAAGGTGTTGCCGGTCTTTCATTTGTGTCAACCAACTCCTAAGACATATTTGACTCACCAAATGAAGGAATTGGAATATGCTTCATGGCTAAAGGCCCCAAGGTATCACACCCCAAGTATGTTGATTTCAATAGTGATGAAGATGATTTGCTAGGTGATGATGATTTACTTGTTGACAACACTAGTGATGATAACTATGATGAAATTGCTATTAATCCTAATAATCAAGAAGAAACAAATGACAATGATAAGAAGGAGATTGAGCGTCTAACTAACGAACAAAACACTCTTAAGTTAGCTCATGAAACAACTCTAGAGGATCATAGAGAGCTCCTAAGAACTCATGCGAAGCTATGCTTCGAGAAGCCAAATTTAGAACAAGAGCATGGGTTCCTAAAAGAAATCAATGATGATCTTCGAAAGAAGATTTCTTCTTACATTGCCGAGCGTTTACTCTTATCTACTTATATGCCACAAGTAAAATCTAGCAATAAGAGCAAGAAAGATTATGCTTCTAGTAGTAACAATAACCATGTTAAATCCAATATTGTTGCTTCTAGTAATTCTCTCAATTTCACTAATGATTCTCTTAGCCAAGTTACACTTGAGAAAGCAAATAGATTATTGAAGGGAATTATAGAGAAAGGTGTTTACAAGAGCCTTGCCGGAAGTAGGCAATTTGAGGAAATTGTGCACAATTAAGGAAGGCACCGAAGAATCAAGGTGTTTATTTTGAACAAAAGTTCAATGCCAATGGAGTTGAGTGGGAAGAAGAGCAATACCCCAAGACGAAGTTTGTTCCTCAACAAGAGAAGTATGATCCCACTTCTTTCAAAGGAACACAAACTCAAGATGATCTTCCACCACAAGACCACAAGCTAAAAGGCAAGGACAAGCTTCAAGAAGAGATTGATTCATTTGAAGAAGCTCCTCAGTCCATGGTCAAGTGGGTTCCCAAGACTACACCAAGTTCCACTTCATCAAGTACGGCTACAACTAAAGGATTCCCATCAAGTTGATGTGGATCCCAAAGAAGAAGAACTAGAGAGTTCTTGAGGGTGACTCCGCCAACATATCTCACTCATATTCTTTTTGGCGAGGACATGTGCAATCAACTTTCTTATCTTGCACTAGTTCATGGAGTCACAAACCCTTTTGTTGGTAAGACAAGGGACAAGGTAACCTAATGATTTCACTCTATGCCTATGGATATTCTTGCATGTTCCTTGTGGGACTAACCCATGTAGGTATATAAAGTGCAACTCACTCCAATGGATTATTCCAAATGATCTACATCAACATTGAGCATCCAAATCTTCAACATCTACATGAAGTCGTCATCGACAAAACCCAAGGTTAGTTCATCCCTCTTAGGGGGGATATCACATCTAGGGGGAACTTTTCTCTAAGAATTGAGCTAAAGCAACTCTAATGGTGTGAAGAGAACACTACTTTATGTAGAAGTGGTAACCCCACTTGTTCTTAGACGATGAGTATGACCTATGATCAAATGTCCTCATTTGACTCCTAAGCCAATATACTCATATATAGATGACCTAGTCATCGCCAATTGCTTGATAGATGCTAGTGAAGGAAATATTCCCTAGAGGAAATAATAAAGTTATTATTTATTTACTCATATCATGATAAATGTTTATTATTCATGCTAGAATTGTATTAACCGGAAACATAATACATGTGTGAATACATAGACAAACTTAATGTCACTAGTATGCCTCTACTTGGCTAGCTCATTAATGAATGATGGTTATGTTTCCTAACCATAGACATGTGTTGTCATTTGATTAACGGGATCACATCATTAGGAGAATGATGTGATTGACTTGACCCATTCCGTTAGCCTAGCACTTGATCGTTTAGTATGTTGCTATTGCTTTCTTCATGACTTATACAAAGTTCCTACAACTATGAGATTATGCAACTCCCGTTTACCGGAGGAACACTTTGTATGCTACCAAACGTCACAACGCAACTGGGTGATTATAAAGGAGCTCTACAGGTGTCTCCAAAGGTACATGTTGAGTTGGCATATTTCGAGATTAGGTTTTGTCACTCCGATTGTCGGAGAGGTATCTCTGGGCCCTCTCGGTAATGCACATCACTATAAGCCTTGCAAGCAATGTGGCCAATGAGTTGGTTACGGAATGATGTATTACGTAACGAGTAAAGAGACTTGCCGGTAACAAGATTGAACTAGATATTGGATACCGACGATCGAATCTCGGGCAAGTAACATATCGATGACAAAGGGAACAACGTATGTTGTTATGCGGTTTGACCGATAAAGATCTTCATAGAATATGTAGGAGCCAATATGAGCATCCAGGTTCCGCTATTGGTTATTGACCGGAAACAGTTCTAGGTCATGTCTACATAGTTCTCGAACCCGTAGGGTCCGCACGCTTAACGTTACTATGACAGTTTTATTATGAGTTTACAAGTTTTGATGTACCGAAGGTTGTTCGGAATCCCGGATGTGATCACGGACATGACGAGGAGTCTCGAAATGGTCGAGACATAAAGATTGATATATTGGAAGCCTATATTTGGATATCGGAAACGTTCCGGGTGAAATCGGGATTTTACTGGAGTACCGGGGGGTTACCGGAACCCCCCCCCCCCGGGGGGTTAATGGGCCTACATGGGCCATGAGG
>NC_041381.1:474280291-474335026 GCF_002162155.2 Triticum dicoccoides | reverse complement strand
CCCTTCCCCCTTTCCTTCTCCACCAAGGCAAGAGGGGGGAGTCCTACTCCCGGTGGGAGTAGGACTCCTCCAGGCACACCCCTAGGGGGCCGGCCGCACCTCCACCATCCCTGCTTTATATACGGGGGCAGGGGGGCACCTCTAGACACACAAGTTGATCATCGTGATCGTTCCTTAGCCGTGTGCGTTGCCCCCGTCCACCATATTCCACCTCGGTCATATCGTTGCGGTGCTTAGGCGAAGCCCTGCGTCGGTAGAACATCATCATCGTCACCACGCCGTCGTGCTGAGGGAACTCTTCCCCGACACCCTGCTGGATCGGAGTCCGGGGATCGTCATCGAGCTGAACGTGTGGTGAACTCGGAGGTGTCGTACGTTCGGTGCTTGGATCGGTCGGATCGTGAAGACGTATGACTACATCAACCGCGTTGTCATAATGCTTTCGCTTACGGTTTACGAGGGTACGTGGACAATACTCTCCCCTCTCATTGCTATGCATCACCATGATCCTTGCGTGTGCGTAGGATTTTTTTTTGAAATTACTACGTTCCCCAACAGTGGCATCCGAGCCTGGTTTTATGCGTAGATGTTATATGCACGAGTAGAACACAAGTGAGTTGTGGGTGATATAAGTCGTACTGCTTACCATCATGTCATACTTTGGTTCAGTGGCATTGTGAGATGAAGCGGCCCGGACCGACATTAGGCGTACGCTTACGCGAGACTGGTTTCACCGCTACGAGCACTCATTGCTTAAAGGTGACCGGCGGGTGTCTGCCTCTCTCACTTTAGCTGAACCGAGTGTGGCTACGCTCGGTCCTTGCGAAGGTTAAAACAACACCAACTTGACAAACTATCGTTGTGGTTTTGATGCGTAGGTAAGAACGGTTCTTGCTCAGCCCGTAGCAGCCACGTAAAATTTGCAAGAACAAAGTAGAGGACGTCTAACTTGTTTTTGCAGGGCATGTTCTGATGTGATATGGTCAAGACGTGATGCTATATTTTATTGTATGGGATGATCATTTTTTGTAACCGAAGTTATCGGCAACTGGCAGGAGCCATATGGTTGTCGCTTTATTGTATGAAATGCAAATGCCCTATAATTGGTTTACTTTATCACTAAGCGGTAGCGATAGTCGTAGAAGCAATAGATGGCGTAACGACAACGATGCTACGATGGAGATCAAGGTGTCGCGCCGGTGACGATGGTGATCACGACGGTGCTTCGAAGATGGAGATCACAAGCATAAGATGATGATGGCCATATCATATCACTTATATTGATTGCATGTGATGTTTATCCTTTATGCATCTTATCTTGCTTTGATTGACGGTTGCATTTTAAGATGATCTCTCACTAAATTATCAAGAAGTTTTCTCCCTGAGTATGCACCGTTGTGAAAGTTCTTCATGCTGAGACACCATGTGATGATCGGGTGTGATAGGCTCTGCGTTCAAATACAACGGGTGCAAAACAGTTGCACACGTGAAATACTCTGGTTAAAACTTGACGAACCTAGCATATACAGATATGGCCTCGGAACACAGAGACCGAAATGTCGAGCGTGAATCATATAGTAGATATGATCAACATAGTGATGTTCACCATTGAAAACTATTCCATCTCACGTGATGATCGGACATGGTTTAGTTGATTTGGATCACGTGATCACTTAGATGACTAGAGAGATGTCTGTCTAAGTGGGAGTTCTTAAGTAATGTGATTAATTGAACTTAAATTTATCATGAACTTAGTACCTGATAGTATTTTTATTTGTCTATGTTTGTTGTAGATAGATGGCTCGTGCTGTTGTTCCGTTGAATTTTAATGCGTTCCTTGAGAAAGATAAGTTGAAAGATGATGGTAGCAATTACACGGTCTGGGTTCGTAACCTGAGGAATATCCTCATTGCTGCACCGAAGAATTACGTCCTGGAAGCACCGCTGGGTGCCATGCCTGCTGCAGTTGCAACTGACGACATTAAGAACGTCTGGCAGAGCAAAGCTGATGACTACTCGATAGTTCAGTGTGCCATGCTTTACGGTTTGGAACCGGGTCTTCAACGACGTTTTGACGTCATGGAGCATATGAGATGTTCCAGGAGTTGAAGTTAATATTTCAAGCAAATGCCCGGATTGAGAGATATGAAGTCTCCAATAAGTTCTATAGCTGTAAGATGGAGGAGAATAGTTCTGTCAGTGAACACATACTCAAAATGTCTGGGTATAATAATCACTTGATTCAACTGGGAGTTAATCTTCCTCATGATAGTGTCATTGACAGAATTCTTCAATCACTGCCTCCAAGCTACAAGAGCTTCGTGATGAACTATAATATGCAAGGGATGGACAAGACTATACCCATTCTCTTCGCAATGCTAAAGGCTGCGGAGGTAGAAATCAAAAAGGAGCATCAAGTGTTGATGGTCAATAAGATCACTAGTTTCAAGAAAAAGGGCAAAAGAAAGAAGAAGGGGGACTTCAAGAAGAACAACAAACAAGTTGCTTCTCAAGAGAAGAAACCCAAGTCTAGACCTAAGCCTGAGACTGAGTGCTTCTATTGCAAGCAGACTGGACACTGGAAGCGGAACTGCCCCAAGTATTTGGCGGATAAGAAGGATGGCAAAGTGAACAAAGGTATATGTGATATACATGTTATTGATGTGTACCTTACTAAAGCTCGCAGTAGTACCTGGGTATTTGATACTGGTTCTGTTGCTAATATTTGCAAATCGAAACAGGGACTACGGAATAGGCGAAGATTGGCTAAGGACAAGGTGACGATGCACGTGGGAAATGGTTCCAAATTCGATGTGATCGCGGTCGGCACGCTACCTCTACATCTACCATCGGGATTAGTTTTAGACCTAAATAATTGTTATTTTGTGCCAGCGTTGAGCATGAACATTATATCTGGATCTTGTTTGATGCGAGATGGTTATTCATTTAAAACAGAGAATAATGGTTGTTCTATTTATATGAGTAACATATTTTATGGTCATGCACACTTACAGAGTGGTCTATTTTTATTAAATCTTGATAGTAGTGACACACATATTCATAATGTTGAAGCCAAAAGATGCAGAGTTAATAATGATAATGCAACTTATTTGTGGCACTGCCGTTTAGGTCATATCGGTATAAAGCGCATGAAGAAACTCCATATTGATGGAATTTTGGAATCACTTGATTATGAATCACTTGGTACTTGCGAACCGTGCCTCATGGGCAAGATGACTAAAACGCCGTTCTCCGGAACTATGGAGCGAGCAACTGATTTATTGGAAATCATACATACTAATGTATGTGGTCCAATGAATATTGAGGCTCGCGGCAGGTATCGTTATTTTCTGACCTTCGCAGATGATTTGAGCAGATATGGGTATATCTACTTGATGAAACACAAGTCTAAAACATTTGAAAAGTTCAAAGAATTTCAGAGTGAAGTGGAAAATCATCGTAACAAGAAAATAAAATTTCTACGATCTGATCGTGGAGGAGAATATTTGAGTTACGAGTTTGGTTTACATTTGAAACAATGCAGAATAGTTTCGCAACTCACGCCACCCGGAACACCACAACGAAATGGTGTGTCCGAATGTCATAATCGTACTTTACTGGATATGGTGCGATCTATGATGTCTCTTACTGATTTACCACTATCGTTTTGGGGTTATTCTTTAGAGACGACCGCATTCACGTTAAATAGGGCACCATCAAAATCCGTTGAGACGATGCCTTATGAACTGTGGTTTGGCAAGAAACCAAAGTTGTCGTTTCTTAAAGTTTGGTGCTACGATGCTTATGTGAAGAAACTTCAACCAGATAAGCTCGAACCCAAATCGGAGAAATGTGTCTTCATAGGATACTGAAAAGAGACTATTGGGTACACCTTCTATCACAGATCTGAGGGCAAGATTTTCGTTGCTAAATTCGGATCCTTTCTAGAGAAGGAGTTTCTCTCGAAAGAAGTGAGTGGGAGAAAAGTAGAACTTGATGAGGTAACTGTACCTGCTCCCTTATTGGAAAGTAGTTCATCACAAGAATCGGTTCCTGTGACAACTACAACAATTAGTGAGGAAGCTAATGATATTTATCATGAAACTTCAGATCAAGTTTCTACTGAACCTCGTAGGTCTACCAGAGTAAGATCCGCACCAGAGTGGTACGGTAATCCTATTCTGGAAGTCATGTTACTCGACCATGGCAAACCTACGAACTATGAGGAAGCGATGATGAGCCCAGATTCCGCAAAATGGCTTGAAGCCATGAAATCTGAGATAGGATCCATGTATGATAACAAAGTATGGACTTTGGTTGACTTGCCTGATGATCGGCAAGCCATTGAGAATTAATGGATCTCCAAGAAGAAGACTGACGCTGATGGTAATGTAACTGTCTACAAAGCTCGACTTGTTGCAAAAGGTTTTCGACAAGTTCAAGGGGTTGACTACGATGAGACTTTCTCATCCGTAGCGATGCTTAAGTCTGTCCGAATCATGTTAGCAATTGCCGCATTTTATGATTATGAAATTTGGCAAATGGATGTCAAAACTGCATTCCTGAATGGATTTCTGGAAGAAGAGATGTATATGATGCAACCGGAAGGTTTTGTCGATCCAAAAGGAGCTAACAAAGTGTGCAAGCTCCAGCGATCCATTTATGGACTGGTGCAAGCATCTCGGAGTTGGAATAAATGCTTTGATAGTGTGATCAAAGCATATGGTTTTATACAGACTTTTGGAGAAGCCTGTATTTACAAGAAAGTGAGTGGGAGCTCTGTAGCATTTCTGATATTATATGTAGATGACATATTATTAATTGGAAATGATATAGAATTTCTGGATAGCATAAAGGGATACTTGAATAAATTTTTTTCAATGAAAGACCTCGGTGAAGCTGCTTACATATTAGGAATCAAGATCTATAGAGATAGATCAAGACGCTTAATTGGACTTTCACAAAGCACATACCTTGATAAAGTTTTGAAAAAGTTCAAAATGGATCAGGCAAAGAAAGGGTTCTTGCCTGTATTACAAGGTGTGAAGTTGAGTCAGACTCAATGCCCGACCACCGCAGAAGATAGAGAGAAAATGAAAGATGTTCCCTATGCTTCAGCCATAGGCTCTATCATGTATGCAATGTTGTGTACCAGACCTGACGTTTGCTTAGCGATAAGCTTGGCAGGTAGGTACCAAAGTAATCCAGGAGTGGATCACTGGACAGCGGTCAAGAACATCCTGAAATACCTAAAAAGGACTAAGGATATGTTTCTCGTTTATGGAGGTGACAAAGAGCTAGTCGTAAATGGTTACGTCGATGCAAGTTTGACACTGATCCGGACGATTCTAAATCGCAAACCGGATACGTGTTTTTATTAAACGGTGGAGCTGTAAGTTGGCGCAGCTCTAAACAAAGTGTCGTGGCGGGATCTACATGCAAAGCGGAGTACATAGCTTCTTCGGAAGCAGCAAATGAAGGAGTCTGGATGAAGGAGTTCATTTCTGATCTAGGTGTAATACCTAGTGCATCGGGACCAATGAAGATCTTCTGTGACAATACTGGTGCAATTGCCTTGGAAAAGGAATCTAGATTTCACAAGAGGACCAAGCACATCAAGAGACGCTTCAATTCCATCCGGGACCAAGTCTAGGTGGGAGACATAGAGATTTGCAAGATACATACGGATCTGAATATTGCAGACCCGTTGACTAAGCCTCTTCCACAAGCAAAACATGATCAGCACCAAGACTCCATGGGTGTTAGAATCATTACTGTGTAATCTAGATTATTGACTGTAGTGCAAGTGGGAGACTGAAGGAAATATGCCCTAGAGGCAATAATAAAGTTATTATTTATTTCCTCATATCATGATAAATGTTTATTATTCATGCTAGAATTGTATTAACCGGAAACATAATACATGTGTGAACACATGGACAAACTTAATGTCACTAGTATGCCTCTACTTGACTAGCTCATGAATGAATGATGGTTATGTTTCCTAACCATAGACATGTGTTGTCATTTGACTAACGGGATCACATCATTAGGAGAATGATGTGATTGACTTGACCCATTCCGTTAGCCTAGCACTTGATCGTTTAGTATGTTGCTATTGCTTTCTTCATGACTTATACAAAGTTCCTGCAACCATGAGATTATGCAACTCCCGTTTACCGAAGGAACACTTTGTGTGCTACCAAACGTCACAACATAACTGGGTGATTATAAAGGAGCTCTACAGGTGTCTCCAAAGGTACATGTTGAGTTGGCGTATTTCGAGATTAGGTTTTTTCACTCCGATTGTCGGAGAGGTATCTCTGGGCCCTCTCAGTAATGCACATCACTATAAGCCTTGCAAGCAATGTGGCCAATGAGTTGGTTACAGAATGATGTATTACGTAACGAGTAAAGAGACTTGCCGGTAACAAGATTGAACTAGGTATTGGATACCGACGATCGAATCTCGGGCAAGTAACATACCGATGACAAAGGGAACAACGTATGTTGTTATGCGGTTTGACCGATAAAGATCTTCGTAGAATATGTAGGAGCCAATATGAGCATCCAGGTTCCGCTATTGGTTATGACCGGAAACAATTCTAGGTCATGTCTACATAGTTCTCGAACCCGTAGGGTCCGCACGCTTAACGTTACGATGACAATTTTATTATGAGTTTACAAGTTTTGATGTACCGAAGGTTGCTCGGAGTCCCGGATGTGATCACGGACATGACGAGGAGTCATGAAATGGTCGAGACATAAAGATTGATATATTGGAAGCCTATATTTGGATATCGGAAACGTTCCGGGCGAAATCGGGATTTTACCGGAGTACCGGGGGGTTACCGGAACCCCCCCGGGGGTTAATGGGCCTACATGGGCCATGAGGGACAAGAGGAGGGCCGGCTAGGGAAGGCCGCGCGCCCCCTCCCCCCTAGTCCGAATAGGACAAGGAAGGGGGGCGGCGCCCCCCTTTCCTCTTTCCCCTTCCCCCTTTCCTTCTCCACCAAGGCAAGAGGGGGGAGTCCTACTCCCAGTGGGAGTAGGACTCCTCCAGGCGCACCCCTAGGGGGCCGGCCGCACCTACCCCTACCTCCTTTATATACAGGGGCAGGGGGCACCTCTAGACACACAAGTTGATCATCCTGATCGTTCCTTAGCCATGTGCGGTGCCCCCTCCACCATATTCCACCTCGGTCATATCGTTGCGGTTCTTAGGCGAAGCCCTGCGTCGATAGAACATCATCATCGTCACCAAGCCGTCGTGCTGACGGAACTCTTCCCCGACACCCTGCTGGATCGGAGTCCGGGGATCATCATCGAGCTGAACGTGTGCTGAACTCGGAGGTGTCGTACGTTCGGTGCTTGGATCGGTCGGATCGTGAAGACGCATGACTACATCAACCGCATTGTCATAATGCTTCCGCTTACGGTCTACGAGGGTACGTGGACAATACTCTCCCCTCTCGTTGCTATGCATCACCATGATCCTTGCATGTGCGTAGGATTTTTTTTGAAATTACTATGTTCCCCAACAGCTAGAGTGTATGTGCATGCTTTGCCACATGTTTTATTTGTTATCTTATTGTGTGAGCATGTTGAATGCATATTTTTCTCGATTCGAGGACATCCATTTGTAGTTTTGCTTGTTTGTTTTTTCTTTGGCCAAATAGATGGACAAGAATTCCTAAGTACTCCCTCTAGCTATCTATGATTTCCTTGTCTCAAATTCTATTCATGCTACACCACAAAGTTTGAACAAGTCTTTCGGACCCTCCGGGTGAGGAGCATTCGGAGCCACCAATTCGTCAATGGCTCAACCTCCAAAACCTCTTGTTGATTTTTGGTCAGACCAACTTACAACTCGGTCTCACCGAAATCATTAAGTTGATCTAGGTTTTATCTCGGTGCAACCGATTAGAATGATTCGGTCACACCAAGTTGTAGCAACTGCAAGCTGTTTTGCATCTCGGTGCCACCAAGATGTTACACTGGGTCACACCAACAGTGACTGGGTATATATACTGCGGCTCAAAGTTTGGAAATCCCTTCAAACACACTCGCCCACGCCTCCCCAGCATTGCCGCCTCTAGGTCTTCGGATCATCGTCATTTCTCCAGTGCGCCTTCGCTGCTCGTCTCCACTGCCGACAACGTATTTCTCCATCACCGTTGCCGCCATAGCAATCCAACACCAAGTTAGGGTACATATTTGACCCTTTATGCTATCCTTTATTCCTATTCTTGCACGAAGTATGATTCCTTATTCCTCCCACGTGTGAAATCAATCTATCCAGCAAACAAATTCCTTAGATTAGATTTTATGCAAAAACATAGGGTTAGATTTCCGCCGAACCCATCTCAGACCGACCGATCTAAAAGTTTCGGTCACACCGATTGGCATTAGTCGTTGCACTAGTACAACTCGGTCTGACCGAAGGGTACTAATTGGTGAGACCGAAATCACTTTCTTTGTGAAACCCTAGCATCTCAAAGTCACCGAACTGTGTGTCGGTTTGACCGAAACCCCATGTTTAGACTCTGATAGTGCTTCGGTGTCACCGAGTTTGTCAAATCGGTAGCTCCGAAATGCTTTCTGCAAAAAACTAAAGTTAAGTTTTTGTCTCAATTTTTTTTGCAAAGTTCAACTATACTTTTTGATGCTCATCTACTCTATCCACACCCATCTGTTCACAGGGACAGTTGAAGCTATGTCAGAGGCAAGTGACAGTCAAAACAGGTCTAAGGAGAATGTCAATCTTAGTCAGGGCACTAGTTCCTCTACTAGCAATGATGATGGAAGAAGAAGCACTCCCAACAACTTGCCTAAGGCAGCTTCTAGGCAAAGGAAGAAAAGAACATCAGAATCTGAGGATGAAGATTTCGTAGTTGAGGAGGAAGTGACCTCCAAGAAAAAGGTGCTCAAGAAAGAGTATGCTGCTACTGCCACCAAGCATGGTTCTCAGAAGAAATCTCCACCTAGGATATCTCAAATGTCTAAACCCAGGAAAGTTCCAACTCAAGAGACAGTTTACAATTGAGCAGTATGATGATGATGAGGCATCTGGAGATGGAAAGAAGAAGAAGAAGAAGAAGAAGAAGAGAGCTAGAACCACCACTGCTAGAGTGCTTGGACACCCTTCCATGAGGAGGAGTGATGATGAAGAGGAGGATGAGCCTATTGCGCCTCCCGCCAAGACTCAGGAACTGATGGCAGATGCCATAAGGACTGGGGCTGCAACTTCAAAGCCCAAGTCTGCTCCCAAGCCCTCAGCTCTAGCTCAAGCCCCCAAGACAACTGCACCAAAGAGATCAACAAGGAATATTTCAGCCACTGCGAAGAACAAGACCCCAGTGCCTGTAGCTCAAGAATATGATGAGCCTCTAGTGCTCAGGAAACTCAAGCCCAAGATCCCTAATCATAATGATGATCATCCAGTGGCAGAAAATATTAGGTTGAGAAAGGATCATGGTCTGAGACTTTGGAGACAAACAAATCCATATGCTATCAGGAGAAGGACTGTTGTGGACTACCGCTTTCACACCAGAGAGTAGCAGGACTTCTATGAGACAGTTTTGTTGGACAAGAAACCCATTGTGCGTGACATGAAATGGGTAGACTAGGAATATATTGATGAGAATGAAGATTAATTTCCCCATGCGCACGAGAGTTTCAAATTGAATGATGTTGACAAGTTTGTTGGTCAGAAGTGGAATAAATGGAACAATGAGATGATCATGTAGTTCTATTCTACTACCCACTTCTATCCTGATGGAAAGATAGTGTGGATGACAAAAGGCACCAGATATCAATCAACAATTTCTAAATGGGCGAAGTTGATCAATGCCCCCAAGGAAGAGGAGAATGATATTGATGTGTGTTGCAACCCAAGGAAGGATCATAACTCCATGGCTAACATGTATAAGCCTATTCAAGATAAAGATTTGGAGACACACAAGCTTGGATCCATATACTATATGCTTGCTGGTTTGACCACCGCAAACACTATATTGAGGCGTACTCTACTGCCCAAGTTAGGAGATCACAGGATGATTCGTGGTCACTCCATCAATTTGCTCCATTTGTTTGATGTGCCCAAGAAGTTTAAGGTCATGAGCTTGATCATTGAAACAATGAAGAGGACAGCAGCCGACCAGAAGAGATCTTGTGGATATGCCCCACACATCCATATGTTGATCAACTCCAAGGTTGGGACATGGACATATCTACTAGATATAGATCATCTACCCCTGAGGGCAGATTTTGAGGAGAATGAGGTTGTCATGGATGCTTCACATCCTACTTGTGCAGATGTATAGGAGAAGATAGACAAGGTAAAGGCTACAAAATGAACAAAGACAATAAGTGATCCAGATGCTTCAGTGTCTAATATCAAGACCTAGCAAGATCAACTCAGTTATCTGCTTGAGGCTACCGTGAGAATTGAGAAGAGCTTGGCCACCTTGTCTCAAAGTCAAGAGAGTCTTGAGAGGATCATTGAGACAAAATTGCATGACCTAGATGTGAAGGTCACTGAGATACAAACCACTATGGATAAGATGCGAGATGATGCTGAGGACAATGATGATAGATCAACCACTGATACATTCCAGAGAGTGCCAAGGGCGCAAAGATCACCAGCTGTGCCAGTTGCCGGAGACTCTAGGACTACACTTTCAGCCCCTGCAGCCACTGCCACAGTTGTTCCTCCAGTGTCAACTCCTCCAGCTCCATTGACTTCTTCAGAAGCATTTGTAGATTCCGTACTCTCCACGCCGTCTACATGCACCGGAGCAACAAGCCAGAAGACCCCTTTAGGAGCTCCCGAAGATCATGCCTAGAGTGCCGCATAACACTATACATTTTCAAACTTTTTGGTAACTTGCTGCCAAATGGGGAGAAAGTGTATAGATCATAGGCTTCGAGAGAGAGTGCCTTTCTCTTTTTTTGGTTCTTTATTTGCCTTGCCTCTTTCTACATTGTGTGTTTGGTTGTTGCTACTCTTTCTACTATTTGTGTTACGCTCGTGAGATACTTATGTGATCTTGTGTTCGATCGTACTATGCTTAATCTGTGCTTCCATGCTTATATCTTTACGATTATTTCTGTATGATCAATCACTTGTATCTTTGGTGATGAGTGCATGTTATTTAATTCTTATCATTTACGTGATCCACCAAGATGTATGTGACATGGAAGAGTAACCCATGATCCTAATCGATTATGCATTTGCATTCAAATGCGAAATTTAGGGGGAGCTATTTCTTATCACATACTTCTCAAAGCAACGATGTATTTCAGTCATATTATCATTTGTCAAAGCTTTGATCTATATGTTGTCATTAATTACCAAAAAGGGGGAGATTGAAAGTGCAACTAATTCCCGGGTGGTTTTGGTAATTCATAACAACATATAGCTCATTGAACTAATATCCGTTCAAGTTTAATATTTCAGATAGTTCAATGAATGGCATGACATGGACTAGGAATGTGGACCCCTCAAAATGCTAAGGACACATATTGGCAAAAGCTCAAAACTCTTCATTTATATTTTAGTGATCCAAGCTCACATTGAGTCCATAGGAAAGCCAATACTATTAAAAGCGGATGAGGTGTTGCTTTATGGTCTACTTGCTCAAAGTGCTTAGTGATATTTCTCCAAATCCCTCAACCACTTTCTCATTCCAAATATGTCCAAGATCCAAAGTCAAATTTGGCCCCACCAATTATTTCTACCCGGAGCCACCAAGTTCATTTGATATAGCCACTGCCAAAACCCTAACAGTTCGGTCACACCGATACGGATCTTGGTCTCACCGAGATGGCCTTGCATTCTCCCTATGACATGTTGCACTCTTTCGGTCTCATCGAGTCAGTGCAATCGGTCACACTGATTTAGCTTGACATCCGTTCTATTATCTTTTATTTCACCTCGGTCTCACCAAATTGAAGCCATCGGCGCCACCGAGTTGATGTTTGCCCTAAGCCCTAGCACATCGGTTCCACTGAGTTGTTCTAGTTGGTCCCACCGAAATTCCTAATGTTAACATTTTGAACTGAATTGGTCTCACCGAGTTCTTCTATTCGATCTGATTGAATTGTGTCAAATGTGTATAACAGTTGGATTTTGTGTGGAGGCTATATATACCACTCCACCCCAATCTCCATTTGTGAGAGAGCCATCAGAACATGCCTACACTTCCACTATTCATTTTCTGAGAGAGAACCACCTACTCATGTGTTGACACCAAGATACTTCAATCCTACCACAAGAATCTTGATCTCTAGCCTTCCCCAAGTTGCTTTCCTATCAAATCATCTTTCTACCATAGCAAAATCTGTGTGAGAGAGTTGAGTGTTGAGGAGACTATCATTTGAAGAACAAGAGCAAGGAATTCATCATCAACACACCATCTATTAGCTTTTGGAGAGTGGTGTCTCCTAGATTGGTTAGGTGTCGCTTGGGAGCCTCCAAAAAGATTGTGGAGTTGAACCAAGAAGTTTGTAAGGGCAAGGAGATCGCCTACTTCGTGAAGATCTACCCGAGTGAGGTAAGTCCTTCGTGGGTGATGGCTATGGTGGGATAGACAAGGTTGCTTCTTCATGGACCCTTCATGGGTGGAGCCCTCCGTGGACTCTCGCAGCCGTTACCCTTCGTGGGTTGAAGTATCCATCAACGTGGATGTACAATAGCACCACCTATCGGAACCACACCAAAAATATCTGTGTCTACATTGCGTTTGCACTCTCCAATCCCTTCCCTTTACCTTCATGTGCAATGTTTTACTTCCCACTGCTACACTCTTAGAATTGCATGTGTTGGTTGATTGCTTAACTTCTACTAGTTGCTAAAATTTGCCAATAGCTAAAGTTGGGAAAAGGCTAGATTTTTATTTGGTCAAGCAGTCTAATCACCCCCTCTAGACCTACTTTCCATCCAACATCATTGAAAGAAGGGGTTTCGTTCAAGTCTATGTTTTACTGACATACATGGTCAGAAGCTTAAGGTAATCATGATCTATGAGTACTAGTAGGACGAGAGTGCCAAGGATTTATTTGTGGATTTTTTTATTAATATTCGAAATAGTTCGAGAGGAACCAAAAGCGCTCCGGGGCCACCAAAAGCGTTTCAGAGTTTATCTGGCAATACCGAGTATTATCGATAAATAATATATTGGTGGAAAATATTTTTGGAGAGGTTAAATTAATAATAAAAGGCTCTAATATTACTTAGGAGGCTCTTATATTTAATTTAATATCAACAGACCTTAGAAGGCTAAGTGGTGGAAAACCACTTTGGCCCAAGAAGGGTGGCGCCCCCATCTCCCCATGGAAAGGGGAGAGGGAGGCTGAATTGGAGGGGGAGTCCCCCTCCACCTCGGCCAACCAATGGAGGGGACTTTCCCTCCCTCTTGTGGTGCCCCTCCTTGCTCTCTATCCTATATATACTAGAAGATTTTTCCCTTGGTAGACACAAGTTTTGGAGCCTCCTCTAGTTCATCTAGTTCTACTTGGTGCTAGTTGACTAATTAGAGGTAGACCTAGTTCCTCTAATCCTCATAATTAGAAGCCCATTGTGGTTCTAATCTTGTCCCTCTAATTCCCCGGTGATGATTAGATCTGGAGGGTGAAGCATTGCCAAATCGTGAAGACCGTGCTCTTGCAACCAAGTAGAGAGGCTATCCATTCGATCTTTCATTCGAGAAATCGTTCAAGGGCGGTTCGAGGATCGTCATAAATGGTTCGAGGGACTCCTATACAATATACACCAACTCGTCTACTTCCACTGCACTCTGGACTTGGTAGCTATCGTTGATTGAAACCCTATATGCATCTTCATATTGTTCTTAGGTGATCGTAGGGTGATTTTTTTGTTTTCTGCTACGTTTCCCAATGGTGGCATCATGAGCGGTTCTATGAGTAGATGCAGGTTTTGATCTAGATCACATGAGGCTATGAAGGTTTGATGTTCTTGCTATGCTTCCCTCGAGTGTTGCTTCAATTTAGTTCATTGATGACATGACGTACTTTTTTTACAAAGTTTTGATAATCGATCGGCTTCGACTGTCGATGATCTGCTAACAGTTCTTTGGGCTATATCATAGTCAAGAATAGTGAACCATCGCATACATAAGAGGGTGATGAAGATGAACAATCTTCTAGAGGGTCACACATATTTGATAAAGTTTAGTGTGGGCACATGTTTTTAATTAAGTCTCTTCTTCCATATACCCCAAAAGTTAATCTAGCAACAAGAATTATCGCCTTCATAACGTGTGTAGCCGTGTAGGTAGCCATTGTTATCCGTAAATCCTAGAAGCCACGTAATTACATTTTGCCAAACTAATTAGAGGACACCTAACTTGTTTTTGCAGGTTTGTATATGATGTGGTATACCCTTTGTCATGATAATGAGTTTACGTAGGAGGTAGCTATATGTTGTAATGTTAAGTGGCTTGCGCGTCACGTGATGATGGCCGGAGCTATGAGATTGCCACTTTAATCTAATAGACGTAGAGAGACACTACATGTTACAGGTGATGGTGGAAAGTGTACATGGAGGACCCTGGCTTGGAGTAAGTATACCAGGCGTAGGATGAGGTGCTGAAATTTTCGTGCCACGGCAGCAGTTCCTAAAATTGGTGCCACGACAATATTTTTGAAATGGCTTCCATGGCAACAATTTTTCTACCGCCACTACAATGTTTTGGGATAATTGACGATAACCCCCCCTGTTGGCAAATCCTTGATCATATACCCCCCGCCGCTGTCTCTAACATGAGTACAAATGGGTTGTGAAGTGTAAGATTAGTGGATGGCCAGACCATGTGAGCAGATGGTACTCGGCTGTGTTGAAAGCTCTAGAAGAATCATTCTGAGCTCGGAGCACGAAGCATCGAAAGATGAACATGAGTCACATGGAGATATGACTGACAAAGGTTTGCCTACTGGTTGAAGTTCATATCATTAGTGATGTCCACATCAATGGATGTGAATATCATCAATGTCTTGAATCACTCAAAATCAATTATTACAGATATTGATTTGATTGGGAGAACAATTATGTATTAATTAAGTTTAAACACAAGTGCAAATTAATTATGAACACTGTCTATGTGTAGTTTGCATTATAGTTGTAGTATTATAGCTCACTATTCCACTTTTGTTGTTGAAATTGGCTAGCTGTTATTTATCCGGTTGAATCTTTATAATTGAGAGGATCGTCCTCTAAAAGTCTCAGGAAGGATTTTGTCCTACCGCATGCTTACAATACTCTCCTGCTCATGCTATGGATGACAACACTCAAGTGCTTCGATCCAAAAGCTAGAATTACATTAAGGTCTGCTTGCTTCCAACAAGCCCGAACTTCGAAATATTTGAGGTAGTTATGTGATATTCTTAGAACTAAAAACTGTTTTCAAAAACAAACAAAGGTTAAAAGAAATGTGATATCTAAAGAAGTGTTTTGTTTGCAAGTTCTAGTGAAGTGTTCAACTACTTTTACGACTAAAATGTGTAAGATCTGGAAGAATGCTAGTCATGATTAGATGGTGAGAAACTTAAAGAAAAAAGAAAAAAAACCAAAGGATTTAACTATACTTACATGCCTAGGGAAGTTCGGAACTCACGCCACTCTTCAAGTTGGATGCCTCTTCTGTGAGTAGGAGAGATATTAGAAGTAAAACAATAAGAAGTAAAAGGCAGAAAAGAAAATAAGACTAGTTGTCCAACTCAGGTATGAATGTCACACAAGTTATAAGATGTAGAGGTCAAGTAAAATATAGTTCTTGGAAATGATGATCAATTTGTTGATCATTAATTCTTCGATATTGTGATCGAAATTTTGATCACGAGGATATTGACTCGATGGCATGATGATGCAAATCGTTGCAATAAGATACAACAGCCTAAATGATCAACAAACAATGAGGTTAAAAATATGTGTTGAAAACTTTATAAAAGTTATGATATTTTTCATCAGCATATTACCTTTGTATTTATTTTCATAATTCATTTTAGAGTTTGTACACTCTAATCTATTGCATAGAAGTTGCATGGCGGTTGTTCATGATAAAGCAATAGTTATTTGATATTATGAACAAAAGGCCATACTCCTATTATGAATAAGATGTATGTTATGAATATTGATAATAAAATTTAATATCCATAACACTGAAGCTAAATGTCGCAAGACTAAAATAATACCACATATGTGGGGCACTGCATTTAGTCACATTGGAGAAATCAACATGGAGAAATTCCATAGTGATGGATATTGAAGTAATACGATTATGAATCATCTAGCACTTACAACTTTCATCCAAATACTGAAGTAAACTAAAATACCTTTCACAAGCCATAAAGAAGAAGCAACAAAATAATTGAAACATGCATGTTGATGTGTGTGGTTCAACTAGTGTTGTTGTATGTAGTTGATTTATCTATCTTCAAGATTGACTCAAGTAGATATTTTATATTTACTAAGACATAAATCTGGATTTTTGAAATGTTTCCATAATGAAGCAGACCTCATTTTAACAAAAAAATGTTTCTACAACTTGATTGTAGAAAGAATTTGAAGTTACAAATTTAGCGAATATCTGATGAGCTATGAAAAGAATTTTATAGTTTGCACTTCCCAGAACATTACTAAGAGTAGAATGTCTTGAGTAGATGTAATCAAGCTATATATGACATGGTGAGATCAGAGATGACATTGATTATTTCTCCAATATACTTTTAATGTGATGCCTTAGAGAATGTGGCTTTTACAATGAAAAGAGCACCAACAAATTTGCTGAAATAAGTGCGATTTTGTAGATTATCCCAAATGATTGGATATTCCTCTATCTTCACCGAGGCAAGTGTTTTGCCACAGAGTGCCAAAATTTTGAAAAAATGTTTTCTACAAAAGAGTGAGTGGGAGGACAGTGCAACTCGACAAAGATTGCAGAATATTCGTGATCAGATCAAAGAAAAGAAATGCCAGAAGTAATTCTAGAATTTCCTACTGTGACTGATATGAAAGCCTCTACATCGGATATAAAGACTTCAGTCGAACTCGCAGCTGAACTATATAGGTTGAGAAAATTCATGTAAACCTTTGTGGTATGCAGGCGAAATATTGTTGAACAAACAATGAACCTATAATATACAAAGAAACATTGGTGGACCCTGACTCGAAAATTGGATATATGCCAACATAATCCAAGATACTATCCATTCACATAATTCAAGCTCAGAACTTGGTAAACCCTTCGAAAGACTTAGAGTCTAAAGTATAATAATGGATCTATAAACTGACAAAGATAAAAGTGTTTTATAATGCTTGACTTGTTACAAATAGTTCATGACAAGATCAAGGAGTTGACTATGATGAGATTATCTCATAATAGCAATATTTAAAGTCAGTTTGGGTTAAACTAGCAATTACTAAATATTTAAATTATGAGATATAATAGATGGACGTCAAAATAATTCCCATGAGATGGAAATAGAACCAAGGTTGTACATTTTATATAGTCCAAGGTAATTTTGTTAATCTAAAGGATGCTAGTAAGTGTGCAAACTTCAAGAGATACTATAATGAGCTGAAGAAAGCATAGTGGAGTTGGAACTTTCGTACTAATGAAATGCTCAAACAATTTGATTTCATCGAGTAAAGTGAAGATGCTTGTATTTACAAGAAAGTAAGTAGGAGCATGATAATGTTTCTATTCATTTTACCCTTGCACCGGTGCTAGGGAGAGGAGGAGTCCTCCCTCCACTCCAATTCGGCTTCCTCTAGCGTTTTCTAGAAGCTAGGGGCGCCCTCTTGAAGGAAATTTGCCCTAGAGGCAATAATAAAGTTGTTATTTTATATTTCCTTATTTATGATAAATGTTTATTATTCATGCTAGAATTGTATTAACCGGAAACTTGATACATGTGTGGATACATAGACAAAACACCACGTCCCTAGTAAGCCTCTACTAGACTAGCTCGTTAATCAAAGATGGTTAAGTTTCCTAACCATAGACATGTGTTGTCATGTAATGAACATGATCACATGATTAGAGAATGATGTGATGTACAAGACCATTCATTAGCTTAGCATAATGATCGTTCAGTTTTATTACTATTGCTTTTCTTCATGTCAAATGCATATTCCTTCGACTATGAGACTATGCAACTCCCAGATACCGGAGGAATGCCTTGTGTGCTATCAAACATCACAACATAACTGGGTGATTATAAAGATGCTCTACAGGTATCTATGAAGGTGTTTGTTAGGTTGGCATAGATCGAGATTAGGATTTGTCACTCTGAGTATCAGGGAGGTATCTTTGGGCCCTCTCGGTAATGCACATCATAAGAAGCCTTGCAAGCAAAGTGACTAATGAGTTAGTTGCAGGATTATGAATTACAGAACATGTAAAGAGACTTGCCGGTAACGAGATTGAACTAGGTATTAAGATACCGATGATCGAATCTCGGGCAAGTAACATACCGATGATAAAGGGAAAAATGTATGTTGTCATAACGGTTCGACCGATAAAGATCTTCATAGAATATGTGGGAGCCAATATGAGTATCCAGGTTCCACTATTGGTTGTTGGCTGGAGAGGTGTCTCGGTCATGTCTACATAGTTCTCGAACCCATAGGTACAACACGCTTAACGTTGGATGACGATTTTGTATTATATGAGTTATGTGATTTGGTGACTGAATGTTGTTCGAAGTCCTATATTAGATCACGGACATGACAAGGAGTCTCAAAAAGGTCGAGAGGTAAATATTGATATATAGGATGATAGTATTCGGACACCAGAAGTGTTCCTGATAGTATTAGTATTTATCGGAGTACCGAGGGCGTTACCTCAACCCCCGGGGGGAAGATATGGGCCATATGGGCCATAAGAGGGGATCACACGGGATCACACCAGCCCACAAGGGGTGGCGCCCCCTAGGCATGTGGACAAATTCGAGAAGGAGGAGAAGGAGTTCGGCCCCCCTTCCTTCTCGCCTACCGCCTTTCCTTTTCTCTCCGGCAAAAAGAAGGAAGGGTAGGCCGAATTGGACTAGGGGCCCAAGTAGGATTCCTCCTACTTGGGCGCTCCAAGGTTGACCCCCTCCCCCTCCCACCTATATATACATGGGGAGGGGGAACCTAGAAGACACACCAACAATTGGTAACCATGTGTGGTGCCCTCCTCCACAGTTTATGCCTCCGGTCATATTCTCATAGTGCTTAGGCGAAGCGCTGCGCAGATAACTTCACCATCACCGTCACCACACCGTCGTGCTGATGGAACTCATCTACTTCCTCGAAACTCTGTTGGATTAAGAGTTCGAGGGACGTCATTGAGATGAACGTGTGTAGAACTCGAGGTGCCGTACATTCGGTGCTTGATTGGTCGGAATGAGAAGCAGTTCGACTACCTCAACCGCGTTGGCAAACGCTTCCGCTTTCGGTCTACGAGGGTACATAGACACACTCTCCCCGTCTCATTTCTATGCATCTCCTAGATAGATCTTGCGTGAGCGTAGGAATTTTTTTGAAATTGCATGTATGTTTCCCAATAGGGCATCCGAGCCAGGGATGATATGCACTAGTAGAACACAAAGAGCTGATAACTTTTACAATACATGATCATCTCATACAACAACGTATATCATGATATGTATCATCATATCTATCGGTGTACAAAAGTAGGGGCTCTCCTTTTGACCCCTTTACTTGTGCACGGGAAGTCGGAGCCACGCGCCATGGCTGCACATAGCAGGGCGAAGGCGGGAAGCCGGAGAGAAGCTGAAGACTCGAGACAAACAAAGCAAAATCGAGGACAAAGGCCACAAAGTGCAAATGGACGAAGTAGGTTTCCCCGGCAAGATCCTTGCCGGGGGCAACCTCAGCAGCCCCGGCAAGGCCCTTGCCGGGGCAGCTCGTCCACACAGGCAGAGTGAGCCACCCTTGGACCCACAGCCTCCAACGTCAACAACCACGTCGGGCCAGGGTTCGGGAGGCACCTCCATGGTGGCATGCAGATCTTTGTGAAGACATAGAATGCTCAAGATCAGATGAGGATTGGGAGACGACACTCCCGGTGAAGATCCTTATCAAAGAAATCCACAAGACCCCCGGCAAGATCCTTGCCAGGGACGCTAGCGTGCCACTGCAAGACCCTTGCCGGGCCACCCGGCAGGACCCTTGACGGAGGTGACAGCAGGGCCACTGCCAGGCCCGCACCTACCAACTCGCCGCCACCGCTCGCATGCAGCTGCCAGCCCAACCAGCTGGGCAGGCACCTGCGTGGCAACATGCAGATCTTCGTGGAGGCTCCACCATCGCGCCACCTCAGCTGCTTGCCTGCCTACATGGCACCACACGCATCACTGGCGAGGGCGCATGTCAAAGCAAGGAGGAGCGGCGACGGACGGGACGAGCCTCACTCCCAGCCCCGATAAAGTGAGGGACACCTAAGCCATGCATTAAATGCATCTTGTCCTGTAATACGAGCGATAAGCTCGCAATACTATAGGCCTTTCCACCTCCTGTGTGCCACTGTGGCAGCCCCTTTTTCCTATAAAAGGAGGCACATGGCATACAGGAAAAGGATTCAGCTCTTTCAAACCACGCAGCATCCATAGCTAGTTCGAGGGCTCAAGAACGCTCAATACATCAACCAAGCAGGACTAGGGTTTTACGCATCCTCGCGGCCAGAACCTGGGTAAACGATCCTCGTGTCAATTGCCAATCAGGCTCTCTCACAACCCCGCGCCCTGCAACCGTAGTAGGGATTCTTGTGATCCCATAGGTTTCATTTCCCACCGACATCTTTGGCGCGCCAGGTAGGGGGCGCAATTGGGAGAATCCAGTCTAGCAGTTGACCTAGCTGTTCTTCATCGCCATGGCTCCTAAGAAGAAGACGACCATGGCGATCGGTTCGTCCAGGACCGGATTGCCAATACCAGTGCGGACCAGTAGTGGGCCAGTCATAGAGAGGACTCGTGGCGCAGCCCGCGAACATCCACATCACCCTGGCTGTTCAGGCCTGACGAGCAGCATCGTTCGCGCACCAGACGATGAGCCGCCAGTCGCGGGCTCTAGAGACGGAGTCGGCCCCCCCGCAGGCGGCGCGGGGCCCTCCAGGGGCGCCGCCATCCCGCCATACGGCGGCGCGGCAGCCTCCAAGACGCCAACACCGGCGCTTATGACGCGCTCTTCTCAGGTTGTGCGTGACAAGCAGCGCCGCCCTGCCGGTGACACTGGGCGCCGTCCTAGGAAGAGTAGCATGCACCCTTCACATGATGAGCAAGGTGAGCATGCGTGCCAGGGAGCTGACGGGGATGGCGAACGACTGCGGGGCCGTGACGCGGCTCCTTCTAATGTGGTTAGAAGTCGAGGCGCATCGCAGTCCACCCAGCTTTTGCCGCCACCCACGCCAGTGGAAGCCCTAGCATGTGCGCAACTGCTCCTCGATTTTCCTCCCGCCGCGGAGAAGCTCGACGAATGGAGGGCCACCGTCCTGAGCCTCGTCGTCATCACGAAGAACGATGAGTTGCGGCCGGTGGGATCCGTAGGCCATCGCTCCGTCGGGACACCGCATGCCAGCGGAGGCCGGTCCAGAGGCTATGCGGCCACGGTGCACTCCCCTCCTCCATCCCGACCACCTTGGGTGTCGGTCCATCACAGTGATGCTCATGATGATATCTCCATAGCATAGTCCGACCCGCGAACCCACCACGACCAACGCCAGGTTCTTCGGGAGCAAGTTCATGAAGACGCTCGAACCACCATCGAGCACCGGCGTGACGCGTGCCACCAGTCGGATAGGCGGGCAGGGCCCACTATAGACCACCCAGCACCGGGAGGCTATGGGGGCCTACCTTACGAGGTGAGTTGTCCGGCCTTCACCCGTGAGCTGCGGCAGTTCCAGTGGCCCTCCCACCGCACGTTCAAGCCCGACGTTGGTGAAAAGTACATCGACAAGACTCACCCGTCAGAGTTCCTCAGTATCTACACCATCGCGATGCAAGCTCCTGGGGCCCGCGGCGACAAGGTGCTTGCCAATTACTTTCCGTTGGCACTCAACCCCAATGTTATGTCATGGTTGATGCACTTGCCGGCGGACTCCATTTCTTCTTGGGCGGATCTCTGTCATGAGTTTGTTGGCACCTTTACGGAGGCCACCAAGCTCATGGCCAGGCGAGTCATCTGCATATCATCCCCCAGAAGGAAGGAGAAAACTTGCGCAAGTACATCCAAAGGTTTAGCCGAGTGCAGTACAACATCCCCGACGTTCATCCTGCCGCCGTGATCGGTGCATTCCATCAGAATGTGCGCAATCGTAAGATGCGTGAAGAGCTGGCGATGAACAAAGTCAGAGATGTATCCAAACTTTATGTTGTGGCCAATCAGTGCGCTTGTGCTGAAGAGGGAAGGAAGTACCCCGGCGAAGACGCCGGCGTGGAAACCGACTCCACAGATGATACCGCCACCCTGGCGAAGAAGGGCCGGTGCCATAACAGGAAGTGCTTGGGCAAGACCGTGTTTACCGTCGAGGGATCAGACGATGCCGACGCCACCAAGAAACCCAAGGCAAGTGACCCCGGAAAGGAGGTTGCCCGGTGTGCTGCTTGCCGGGCCTTGGCGGCTGCCGATAAGCCAGGGGGCTCCGACAAGCAGTATTGCAAGATCCATCACACCAAAGGCCACGATCTCCAGAATTGCCGGCAAGTAGAGCTGCTCGCTAAGAAGAAGAAAGCCGAATACAAACGGTGGGACAAGGAGAAAGGCCAAGAAGGTGCCGAAGGATCCAACAAGAAACATGGCGGCCAAGGGGGACGCCGTGGCAAGGATAATCAGCACGAGAGGCCCGCCCGGGGCCGCGACAAGAAGCAGGAAGACGATGATCATGATGAGGACGATGAGTCCGGCGACCATGGATTTCAGAAAGCCACAGAAGCCATGTGCGTCGATGGTGGCACCTCGCTGCATACATCCCACTGCCAGCTCAAGCAGTGGGCGCGTGAGATGACAGCGGTGGAGCCGTTGGTCGACGCATGGAAGCCGCTGAGGTGGTCCAGCACGCCTATCATCTTGGACACCAAGGACCACCCTGACTGCACTACTGTGGTCGGGTGCTTGCCGTTGTTTGTCTCACCAACAATCCGCAACCTCAAGGTGACGAAGATGCTGGTTGACGGCGGGGCCGGTATGTTGATCTCGCTTTTTGTGATCAAGAGGCTACAAATCCCTGATGGAGACCTCGAGGAGACGGGCACGTTCCAAGGGGTCAACCCAAGGAGGAGCCAGCCGAAGGGAAAGATCACGCTGCCCGTGAGGTTCGGAGGTGAGCTGAACCACAAGAACCATTGCTGCTGTATCTAGCGGCAACAAATCAGGTGGTTAGCGCCGCACTAGTGGCACAGAGAGAGGTTGACGAGGAGGCAATGAGGGAGTTCCGGACTAGGGGGTGTCCGGATAGCCGAACTATCATGATCGGCCGGACTCCAAGACTATGAAGATACAAGAATGAAGACTTCGTCCCGTGTCCGGATGGGACTTTCCTTCGCGTGGAAGGCAAGATTGGCGATACGGATATGTAGATCTCCTACCATTGTAACCGACTCTGTGTAACCCTAGCCCCCTCCGGTGTCTATATAAACCGGATGGCTTTAGTCCATAGGACGAACAACAATCATACCATAGGCTAGCTTCTAGGGTTTAGCCTCCTTGATCTCGTGGTAGATCTACTCTGGTAACACACATCATCAATATTAATCAAGCAGGACGTAGGGTTTTACCTCCATCAAGAGGGCCCGAACCTGGGTAAAACATCGTGTCCCTTGTCTCCTCTTACCATCCGCCTAGACGCATAGTCCGGGACCCCATACCCGAGATCCGCCGGTTTTGACACCAACATTGGTGCTTTCAATGAGAGTTCCTCTGTGTCGTCACCGATAGGCTCAATGGCTTCTTTGATCACCATCAACGATGCAGTCCAGGGTGAGACCTTCCTCCTCAGACAGATCTTCATATTCGGCGGCTTCGCACTGCGGGCCAACTCGCTTGGCCAACTGGAGCAGATCGAAAGCTACGCCCCTGGCCGTCAGGTCAGATTTGGAAGTTTGAACTTCACGGCCGACATCTGCGGGGACTTGATCCTCGATGGACTCGAGCCACAGCCGAGCGTGCCGCACTGTCACGGCGAGCATGATTTAGCTCTACAGCCGGACAGTACCCTGGAGGCCGCACTCGAACCCGCTCCGATCTTCAATTCGGAGCCGGCTGTGCAGGTCGAGGACGGATGGCTAGACACCGCCTCGGGGGCTGCAACCTCTATGGTGATAGAGCCGAACACTGATCTTGTCCCTCATAAAGCTCGTGACTCCGAGGTGCCGGACTCCTCGCCGGACTCCGAACCTCCCGCGCCCCCTCCGATCGAATCCGACTGGGCACCAATCATGGAGTTCACCGCAGCGGACATCTTTCAACACTCACCTTTCGGCGACATCTTGAGTTCGCTAAAGTATCTCTCGTTATCAGGAGAGCCCTGGCCAGACTGCGGTTAGGACGGTTGGGATGCGGACGACGAAGAAATTCAAAGCCCACCCACCACCCACTTGGTAGCCGCTGTCGACGATCTAACCGACATGCTAGACTACGACTCCGAAGACATCGACGGTATGGACAACGATGCCGGAGACGACCAAGAACCAGCGCCCACCGGGCACTGGAAAGCCACCTCATCATACGACATATACATGGTGGATATCCCAAAGGATGGGAATGGCGAAGGAACAGTGGAGGATGACCCCTCCAAGAAACAGCCCAAGCGCCGGTGTCAGCGGCGCCGCTCTAAATCCCGCCACAGCAAGAATGAAGATTCCGGCACCGGAGACAATAATACACCGAACAGCGCCGAAGACAACCCACTCCAGCGAGATCCAGCGCAGGAGGACGGAGACGCCAGCCCTCATGAGAGAGCGGCAGAAGAAGAGGTAGAGGATTATATGCCTCCCTCCGGAGACGAGGCAAGCCTCGACGACGATGAATTCGTCGTGCCTGAGGATCCCGTCGAACAAGAGCATTTTAAACGCAGGTTTATGGGCACGGCGAACAGCCTCAAGAAAAAGCAGCAACAGCTTAGAGCTGATCAAGATCTGCTAGCCGATAGATGGAATAAAGTCCTCGCGGCCGAAGAGCATGAGCTCGAACGCCCCTCCAAAAGCTACCCTAAACGCAAGCTACTCCCCCGATTTGAGGAGGAAGCATATGAACCCGCATCACCAGGAGATAATACGGCTGACCGACCACCCCGTGGTCGCGGCAGAGAGGCCTCTAGGCCCTTCACCAGACCCGTACCCCGGCATCGCTCGAAAAGCACAAGGCCACAGGGGAACGCTCTGGACTTGCGAGCTATATTGGAGGATAAGGCAAGACAATCAAGATCGATCTATCGATCGCGTGGGCGCCCCACGGTACGTGATGACAACCGTCCCGCTGGACACAGCAAGTCCGGCCGGGCCAAACAAAACAGACAAAGCTCTTTTGAGCTCCGTCGTGATATCGCCCAATACAGAGGCGCCGCACACCCACTATGCTTCATAGATGAAGTAATGGATCATCAAATCCCCAAAGGGTTTAAACCCGTGAATATCGAATCTTACGATGGCACAACAGACCCGGTGGTTTGGATCGAAGACTATCTTCTTCACGTCCACATGGCCCGCGGTGACGATCTTCACGCCATCAAATTTCTCCCCCTCAAGCTTAAAGGACCAGCCCGGCATTGGCTTAACAGCTTGCCAGCAGAGTCAATTGGGAGTTGGGAAGACCTGGAAGCCGCATTCCTCGATAACTTCCAAGGCATGTATGTGTAACCACCAGACACTGATGACCTAAGCCACATAATTCAGCAGCCAGACGAATCGGCCAGACAATTCTGGACACGGTTCTTAACCAAGAAAACCAAATCGTCGACTATCCGGATGCGGAGGCCCTCGCGGCCTTCAAGCATAATATCCGCCACGAGTGGCTTGCCCGGCACTTGGGACAGGAAAAGCCGAAATCCATGGTAGCCCTCACATCACTCATGACCCGCTTCTGCGCGGGTGAGGACAGCTGGCTAGCACGCAGCAACAACCTCAACAAAAATTCTGGCAGTCCGGACATCAAGGACCGTAGTGGCAGGTCGCGTCGTAACAAAAACAAGCTCCGCATTAACAGCGACAATAGTGAGGATACGGCAGTCAATGCCAGATTCAGAGGCTCTAAACCCGGTCAGCGGAAAAAGCCATTCAAAAGAACTGCTCCGGGTCTGTCCAATTTGGACAGAATACTCGACCGCTTGTGCCAGATACACGGCACCCCCGAAAAGCCAGCTAACCACACCAATAGGGACTGTTGGGTATTCAAGCAGGCAGGCAAGTTAATTACTGAAAACAATGACAAGGGGCTGCATAGTGATGACGAGGAAGAGACTCGACCGCCGAACAATAGAGGACAGAAGGGTTTCCCCCCACAGGTGCGGACGGTGAACATGATATACGCAACGCACATACCCAAAAGGGAGCGGAAGTGTGCGCAAAGGGATGTATACGCAATGGAGCCAGTTGCCCCGAAGTTCAATCCATGGTCCTCCTGCCCGATCAGTTTTGACCGAAGGGACCACCCCACCAGCATCCGCCACGGCGGATTCGCCGCATTGGTCCTAGACCCAATCGTCGATGGATTTCAGCTCACCAGAGTCCTGATGGACGGCGACAGCAGCCTGAACCTGCTTTATTAGGATACAGTGCGCAAAATGGGCATAGACCCCTCAAGGATTAAACCTACCAAGACGACCTTTAAAGGCGTCATACCAGGTGTAGAAGCCAATTGTATAGGCTCAGTTACACTGGAAGTGGTCTTCGGATCCCCGGATAACTTCCAGAGCGAGGAGTTAATCTTCGACATAGTTCCGTTCCGCAGCGGCTATCATGCCCTGCTCGGATGTACCGCGTTTGCAAAATTCAACGCGGTGCCGCACTACGCATACCTCAAGCTCAAGATGCCAGGCCCTCGAGGAGTCATCACGATCAACAGAAACACTGAACGTTCTCTCCGGACGGAGGAACATACAGCGGCTCTCGCGGCAGATGTACAATGCAGCCTCTTAAGGCAATTCTCGAGTCCGGCCGTTAAGCGGCCGGACATAGCTAAGCGCGCCCAGAGTAACCTACAACAAGACCACCTGGCACGTTCCGAGCACGTGTAGCAGTGCGGCCCCAACCCCAGCCCCTGTAAAACATCAAAATAGGTCCTTCGCGTACACCATTGCGCTCTGAAGATACCATGGGCATGGGGAGAGGGGCACGACCACGATAAGCCCGGACTGCGGCTCAACCACACCAGGGGCTCTCAAGTGTGTCGTTCTTTTTTTTCCTTTTTTTAACCCACAGGACTCCGTTCGTCAGAGGCCCTGTCCGGCAGCAAACCTTCCGAACTCACGATGCAACAGCCAGGGAAGGATAAAGGCTACAACGAATATCCAGGTGGTCTCCATTACGAGCATTAAATCTGTTTTACGCACCATTCGGCAGCCTACCCCTGGAGGGGGACATGTTTAACAGTCCCATCCCTTGCTTATCGCACCATTTGTATCGTTCTGCACTTACAGCAGTCTTTCTTGAATAAACAATGCAGCACCTTTTTGCTTATAATTGCATTTCCTTTTTATACATACGTTCATTTACGACATGTTGCATCCGTACACTTTGGTACGGCTAAAATACACCAGGGGCTTATGTTTCCCGCATCATGGTGTGATAAGTCTGAACACTTTCACAAGTGCGGCACCCCGAACTTATAGCACTATATGCATCGGCTCCGAATCATGTCTTGGGTCAATAGTTGGGTTTGCCCGGCTCCCATGTTTTGGTACCTTACGTTCCGTTGTATCGGCTAAGGTAGCACTGGGAGAACCACTGCGATTGCGCCCCCAGTTGAGCTGGGTTAACGCCTCAGTGGAGAAAGCTAAAACTGACCGTCATGATGAGGCGAGAGCTGTTCGAGAGGTTTTTTGCGAGTCCTTAAAGACTTATGCCACTTTGAGCGAGGAGCCGGATCTTGTCCGGCCCAGGCGTGGATAGCGCCCCAAATTCGGCCTTCCGAAGACTAGGGGCTTCGCCGAAATTTAAAATTATAGAATTCTATGGCTATGTGAGAGTGTTCAAGCATTATAAGTCTGGTTGCCTTGTTCGCTGTGTTGAGCGCCTCCCTAGATGGACCCAAAAATGGGAACAAGAGTGCTCAAGTTTATCCCGAACGCCCCAGCACTCGTGGCATGGGGGCTGAAGCCGACGACTTGCCATCTTTCAGATTTGATAAACAGCCGCACAGAAGGTAATATTTTAAATTAACAAGCGTTGCTTAGCGCATATGAACTAAGTTTTCAGCGCACAGGATAACAAAATGAGAGTCTACTCAAAAATTACATCTTTGGAGCACTCCCCCGCAATAGTGCGGGCGCCCTTCAGCACACTCTTATAATACATCTCGGGCGTGCGATGCTCCTTTCCCTCTGGTGGCGGGTCCGTCACAAGCTTCTGGGCATCCATCTTGCCCCAGTGCACGTTTGCGCGGGCAAGGGCCCGACGGGCACCCTCAATACAGGCGGAGTGCTTGATGACTTCAACCCACGGGCACGCATCCACCAGCCGCCGCACCAGGCCGAAGTAGCTCCCAAGCATGGCCTCCTTAGGCCACAGCCGAACTATGAGGCCCTTCATGGCCTGTTCGGCTGCCTTGTGGAGCTCGACCAGCTGGTTTAGCTGGTTGCTAAGGGGCACCGGATGTCTGGCCTCAGCATACTGAGACCAGAAGACCTTCTCCGTCGAGTTCCCCTCCTCGGCCCGGTAGAATGCGGCAGCATCGGACACGCTGCGAGGAAGATCTGCGAACGCTCCTGGAGAGCTCCGAATTCGGGTAAGCAACAGGTAATTAACACTCACATGCTTACTTTGCATGAAAAATTCCTTACCCGCTGCTATTTTCTTCACCTCCTCAATCTCCTGGAGGTCCTTGTAGGCTTCGGCCTTAGCGGCTTTGGCACTCTCAAGAGCCATTGCAAGCTCAGACTCTCGAGTCTTCGAGTCACGCTCCAGGCTCTCATGTTTTTTCACGAGATCTTGGAGCTCTTGTTGTACCTCCGCCACCCGTGCCTCCTGCTTCTCTCGCTCGGTGCACTCCGCGGCCGCATTGCGTTCGGCCGCGGCCACCGCCTCTTTCAGGGTCACCACCTCATTAGCGGCCCCTGCAATACCCACATTATCCTTGTCATTCTTTTTGCAACCAAAATCCTTTTCTGTAAGGTACAATTCTAATAAGGTGTTGCTCACCTTCCTTGTCCTCGAGCTGCTTCTTGGCATGGCCGAGCTCGTTCTCAGACCGCTCGAGGCTTTCCTTCAAAGTATTGACCTCCGCAGTCAGTGCGGCAGAGGTCAGCAGCGCAGCCTGCAAACCCATATTGACATATTTTTTATGACTCCTGCGTGTATCTTCTTAAGATCCTCAGTCCGGCTTTTCTTTCCGAACACCGAACCGAGCATCAGGCGCTACTGTCTATGCGGTACTATTTTACATATATAAATATTCTTACCTCAAAGCCTGTTAGAAGGCTGCTGCAGGCTTCGGTCAGCCTGCTCTTGGCGAGCTACACCTTCTGAATCACCGCACTCATAACAGTGTGGTGTTCCTCTTCGATGGAGGCGCCATTGAGCGCCTCCAGCAAGCTATCCGGCGCCTCCAGTTGGACGTAGGCTGCCGGCGTCACGGTCTTGCCCTTCTTACGAAGGGGTCACCCGCCGGACTCCGGAGCCACTGTGGGTTCCGGGGCCAAGTCCGGTGCAAAGTCCGGGAGGTTGTCATGCGACACCTCCAGGGCCTCCTCCTCCTGGTGGGTCCCTTCCTGGGATCCCACCTCGGAATCGTCCGTGTCACGGGGGGTGGAGGCAGTCGGAAGAGAATCCATATCCGACGCACCTAAGGACCCGCTCGACGAAGCGGGAAGATCATCCTTGGGCGGACTGCACGGTTGTATGCGGCATTGGAAAGACATTATGTGGAGAAAAGGAAAAACCTTGAAGTTATTCGGGAGTTCGGATACTTACGATCTCGCCAGGGGCTTGGCCCTTGGAGGCTAGTCCTCATCGTTGTCACTGGTGTTGGCAGAGCAGTCCGGGGGAAGAGTTTTTCCCTTCTTGGACCCTTCGGCCTCCCTTGTTGGGGAGGCCTTCCTTTTCTTCCCTCCCCCCGCTGGGGAGAGGCTTTCTTCTTCTCCTCCTCGCCTTGGTGGGAGGAGTCGGCCTCGGATTCATCATCCGATAGCACCTGAAAACGGGAACTCTTCCGAGTCTCCGTGGCCTTCTTCTTGGCCTTCTTCTCCGGCACCACGTGGGGTGCCGGAGCCAGCAGCCCCGTTAGGCGGGCGTCTGCTGGGTCCTCTGGCAATGGGGCCGGACAGATAGTCCGTTCGGCTTTCGCCAGCCAGTCCTGTCAAAGGTAAAGGGAGTTTAGATCCCGCATAGAGTCAAACTATGGAAAACAAGTGGCAAAATCACTTACCTCGTCAGCTGGACGCTGCGAGCGGAATCCGCGATCTTCGGTAGCGGATGCGGGAGCCTCGGCGCCCTTGAACAGCACCTTCCAGACATCTTCGTACGTAGTGTCGAAGAGCCCGCTCAGAGTCTGGTGCTACCCGAATCGAACTCCCACATGTTGAAGCCCCGTCGTTGGCACGGGAGAATCCGGCGGATGAGCATGACCTGGACTATGTTGACAAGCTTGAGCTTCTTGTCCACCAGCTTCTGGATACAGGCTTGGAGTCCTGTCAGCTCCTCCGAATCCCCCTAGATCCGGCCACTCTCTTTCCAGGAGGTGATCCATGTAGGGATGCCGGATCTGAATTCGGGGGCCGCTGCCCAATCAGGGTCACGCGGCTCGGTGATGTAGAACCACTCCGATTGCCACCCCTTAATGGTTTCCACGAAAGTGCCCTCCAGCCACGTAACATGGGACATCCTGCCCACCATGGCGCCTCCGCACTCCACTTGGCTGCCCTTCACAACCTTCGGCTTGACACTGAAGGTCTTGAGCCACAAGCCAAAGTGGGGCTGGATGCAGAGGAAGGCCTCGCACACGACGATAAACGCCGAGATGTTGAGGATGAAATTCGGGGCCAGATCATGGAAATCTAGGCCGTAGTAGAACATGAGCCCCTGGACAAAGGGATGAAGAGGGAAGCCCAGTCCGCGGAGGAAATGGGGAAGAAATACTACTCTCTCATGGGGCCTGGGGGTGGGGATGAGCTCTCCCTCGTCGGGGAGCCGGTGCGCGATGTCACTGGACAAATATCTGACGTCGCGCACCTTCTGGATCTGCCCCTCCGTGACGGAGGAGGCCATCCACTTGCCTCCCGCTCCGGACATAGTTGGAGAAGGTTGAGGTGAGAAGTGCGGACTTGGGCGCTGGAGCTCGAGTTCGCGGAGGTGGATAAGCCAAGGAGGAGAAGGCGCAGGTAAAAGGGTTGCATCTTTATCCCCTTATATGGGCGAACAAAAACATGTGTCCCCACCGGCCTGGTAAAACTCGCTTATCTCCCAAGCGTCACAATCAATGGCGCGGTTGGGTTACCCACGTCCGTATTGATGGGAATCCCGAAATAAGGGGAACACGATCTCTGCTTCGACAAGACGTGCCAAGGAAACCGCTTCGCTAAACGCGCTAAGGTGGAACAACAAAAAACGATTTGAGTAAAGGCTTGGTAGTGCTGTGATGTCACGCCACAAAATACGTCAGCAGATTGAACTTGTGTAATATTATTCTCTCTACGGTGGTACGTGGAATTTATTTTTGCAGAACTGAACATTATCCTGGTGTTCACAATCTTCTATAAATTATTCGGAGGAAGAACCCGCCTTGCAATGCCGAAGACAATATGCGCGCCGGACTCGTCGTCATTAAAGCCTGGTGAGGGAGTCCCGGATTAGGGGGTGTCCGGATAGCCGGACTACAATCATCGGCCGAACTATCATCGGCCGGACTATCATCATCGACCGGACTCCAAGACTATGAAGATACAAGATTGAAGACTTTGTCCCGTGTCCGGATGGGACTTTCCTTGGCGTGGAAGGCAAGCTTGGCGATACGGATATGTAGATCTCCTACCATTGTAACCGACTCTATGTAACCCTAGCCCTCTCCGGTGTCTATATAAACCGGATGGCTCTAGTCCATACAACAACAACCATTACAATCATACCATAGGCTAGCTTCTAGGGTTTAGCCTCCTTGATCTCGTGGTAGATCCACTCTTGTAAACATCCACAATATCAAAATCAATCAAGTAGGATGTAGGGTTTTACCTCCATCAAGAGGGCCCGAACCTGGGTAAAACATCGTGTCCCTTGTCTCCTGTTACCATCCGCCTAGACGCACAGTTCGGGACCCTGTACCCGAGATCCGCCGGTTTTGACACCGACATTGGTGCTTTCATTGAGAGTTCCTTTGTGCCGTCACCGATAGGAAGGATGCCTCCTCCCGTCTTCAAGGACGGTATTTTTGCCAAAGGAGCCTTGGCCGCCGGCCAAACTATCCGGCTAGGTGGTTTTCTTATGACCGCCTGTCCGGCCACCGCTTCGACAATGACCTCTCAAGTCATCAAAAGCAATCTTTACGTCCGCTCGGAATTCGCCGAGCGGCTGGATCCAATAGAGCTCTCGTCCGTAAACGAGCTCTTGGATCGCATCGCTGCCCTAGGAGTCGCTACAGACTACAGTCAGATTGGGCTTAAAACCGATCTGAGAGAGATTAACTCTCCCCAGGTCACCCACCACGTTGCAGTGGTAGAGGAACAATGCGGCGACTCTTCTCATGTATTGAAAACTAGTCAGGTCCGGGCTCCCGAACCCCCCATGCCGAATTCCCGCGGAGGGACGGACTTCGATCAAGCACTGAACTTAAATTCAGGCATCGGACTAGACTCGTTGGACAACGTCCAGCAATCCAAGCTTCCAAATTTGGAAACTTCTCGGCCTTCGAGCCTTGAGATGGGTAGGGTTCCGGACTTGATTCCACCCACCCGCCCAGACTTATGCGATCTATCTCTACTCTGACAAGAGCCCGCCGAGACAGTACATCACTACTGGGCCAGATTCCTCCTGGTTATGGACAGGATAAAGGACTGTCGAGAGGAAAACGCAATCTCAATTTTTTGCAATAATTGCA
This sequence comes from Triticum dicoccoides, assembly GCF_002162155.2. Classification (NCBI taxonomy): domain Eukaryota; kingdom Viridiplantae; phylum Streptophyta; class Magnoliopsida; order Poales; family Poaceae; genus Triticum; species Triticum dicoccoides. The sequence goes on along the minus strand of NC_041381.1, from coordinate 474,301,767 downwards.
TGGACGAGGGAATCTTGAACGCCGTCAGCCGTCGTGAAATTACACGCTTCGCCGACCTGGCGTCCATAGTACGAAAGTACTGTGCGATGGAGAGTTTCCGGACAACCGAAAATAAGTTTTGGTACAATCCGGCCCCGAATACAACCCTAGTCCGCAACAAAAGGGTGCATTACACTCAAGCACCAGATACAAAAACCAAAAAGCAAAAACCCCATAAAGGGCACGGAACCGTACTGGAGGGATGGCTTAGCGGACCCTGTAAAATTCACAGTACAGAAGGCGCCATCCCAACACATAGCCTTCGAGCATGTTGGATATTATGGCAGGTGGCCAAAAGTGGAGAGGAGCTTCTAGCTCCGGAAAACCACTCCAACAACATCGGTACGGTATCAACAGTCTTCGAGACTTTCGCATCAAATAATATGCGGAAACAAACAATCCGCAGCCTCGCCAAAGTCTACCAAGTAGCAACAACCAATCCATGGAGTGACACAGCCATCACCTTCAACGCCAGCGACGAACCTAAATTCCGAACAGCCCGAGCTCCAGCCGCACTGGTACTTAGTCCAATAGTGGACGGCTTTCGACTTACAAAAGTCCTCATGGATGGCGGCAGCGGATTAAACCTCATCTACGAGGAAACCCTTCAAAAAATGGAAATAGACAGGAGCCGCATTGAGCGAAGCAGCACAACCTTTAGAGGAATAATCCCTAGCCGGGAGGCGCGCTGCACAGGAAAAATCACACTCGATGTGGTATTCGGCTCGCCGGACAATTACAGATCCGAAGAAGTCACGTTCCAAGTGGCCCCGTTCAACAGCGGATATCACGCTATATTAGGACGAGAGGCATTCACAATTTTTCAAGCCGTACCCCATTACGGGTACATGAAGCTCAAAATGCCTGGGCCCGGCGGAATAATCACTCTCGTTAGTGATCCGGACATAGCACTCCGCGCCGAAAACAAGACAGCCGCATTAGCCTTAGAGGCACTATCCGAAGCCCTAGCGGCAGAGGAACTCACCGCGCTGCGCTCTACGGTGAATAGGGACGATGTGATACTCGATAAGAGATCCAAGTCCACCTCCTTTAAACCAACAGATGAAATAGTAAAATTCCAGGTCCACCCAACGGACCCGACAAAGACGGCCTCCATCGGGGCACAATTGAACCCTGATGTAGACGCCGCACTACGAGAATTCCTTCGGGAAAATTGGGACATTTTTGCCTGGCACCCCTCGGATATGCCCGGAATCCCACGCAGATTGGCAGAACACAGCCAAAACATCCTAAAAGGATTCAAGCCAGTCAAATAGGCTCTTCGACGATTTTCCAAACCCAAAAGACAGGCAATGGGAGAAGAGCTAGCCAAACTATTGGAAGCCGGATTCATCAGAGACATCAAACATCCGGATTGGCTAGCAAACCTGGTAATGGTACCAAAGAAGGACAGATCCTGGCGCCTATGTGTCGATTTCAAAGACCTAAATAAAGCCTGCCCAAAGGATCCCTTCCCCCTCCCCCGCATCGACCAAATCATCGATGCCACTGCAGGGCACGACTCATTGTGCTTCCTGGACGCATACTCCGGCTATCATCAAATCAAGATGGCAGAAGCGGATCAAGCCGCAACGGCATTCATCACTCCATATGGACCATTCTGCTTCAACACGATGCCCTTCAGACTTAAAAACGCCGGCGCAACATATCAGCGCATGATTCAGACATGTCTGGCTACCCAGATCGGCAAAACAGTAGAGGCATACGTAGACGACGTAGTCGTCAAAACTAAACACGTCGAAACTCTAGTAGACGACTTGAGGCTCACATTCGACAACCTCAGAGCATATGACATCAAGCTGAATCCGGAAAAATGCATTTTCGGTGTACCAGCTGGAAAGCTGCTGGGCTTCATCGTATCCGGTAGAGGAATTGAAGCAAACCCAGCCAAGATCCGAGCTCTGTCACAGCTAGATATCCCAAAAGACCTCAAGCAAATTCAAAAATTGACTAGATGCGTGGCGGCTCTAAGCCGCTTTATCTCCCATCTAGGAGAAAAGGCATTGCCCCTCTATCGCCTCCTTAGGCGCACCGAACACTTCGAGTGGACGGATGCTGCCACTGCCGGACTCGAAGAAATAAAGGCCATACTGGCAACAAATCCGGTCCTGGCTGCGCCCAACCTAGGCGAACCAATGTTGTTATACATCGCAGCAACGCATCAAGTTGTAAACGCGGTACTCATCATCGAACGAGAGACAGAAGGGCATAAATTCCCTATTCAAAAACCAGTATACTACGTATCCACTGTGTTAACCCCCTGCAAGTCCCGTTACCCGCACTATCAGAAGATAGCATACGCGGTGTTCATGGCATCCCGGAAGCTCCAACACTACTTTCAAGAGTGTTCGATAACAGTGGCCTTTGAAGTACCACTTAACGACATTATAAACAACCGCGACGCGATGGGCAAGATTGCAAAATGGGCCATTGAGCTCTTACCATTTGATACAACTTACAGACCTCGGCGAGCTGTAAAGTCACAAGTTTTGGCTGACTTTGTCGCTGAATGGACCGAAGCCGAACTCCCTAAAGATTACGACGCATACTCCAATTGGATTATGCACTTCGACGGCTCTAAAATGTTAGCCGGATTGGGGGCTGGCGTCGTATTGACGTCCCCGACCGGAGACACAGTCCAATACGTACTTTAGATAATGTACACGGACTCCAACAACGCAGCCGAATACGAGGCCCTTTTACATGGTCTTCGGATGGCAATCTCCATGGGCATTCAACGCCTAGAGGTGCGCGGGGATTCAAACCTCGCAATATCCCAAATAAACAGAGACTTTGACGCCAAAGATCCGAAAATGGCAGCATACCGCAACGCTGTCCTAAAAATGTCAGCCCGGTTTGAAGGACTTGAATTCCATCACGTAGCCCGGGATAATAACCATGTAGCCGACGTACTGGCACGCATCGGCGCAAAACGCGACGCTGTCCCTCCTAACATCTTCCTGGAACGGCTCTTCAAGCCATCCGTACTATGGGAAGAGGAGTCTGGAAATAACAAACCGGAACAAGCCGCACCAACCGGCGATTCAGCCGATGACATAACACCTTCAGCCCACGACATAATGGCAGTAAATGCCTCATGGACAGAACCATTCCTCGCCTACTTGCTTAGGCAGGAGCTTCCCGAAGACCAAAATGAGGCCCTCTGCATTGTCCGGCGATCTAAAGCCTACAAGGTCTATGAGGGAGAACTTTATAAGAAAAGCACAACCGGAGTCCTTCAAAGGTGTATCTCCGAAGAGGAAGGGCGAAACCTCCTGGCTGAAATTCATGCCGGACTAGGCGGACACCACGCCGCAGCTCGGGCCCTTGTAGGAAAGGCATTCCGTATAGGATTTTATTGGCCGACGGCCCGAGCAGATTCTCAGGACTTAGTCCAAAGATGCGTCGGTTGTCAGCTCTTTGCTAATCAGAGCCATATGCCACCCACCGCCCTTAAAACTATACCCATTACCTGGCCGTTCGCGGTCTGGGGGCTTGACATGGTTGGACCACTTAAAGGGGGAACCCACAAGCAAAGGTACCTATTGGTCATGGTGGATAAATTCACCAAATGAATAGAGGCCAAGCCAGTTAAAACGGCAGAGTCCGGACCAGTGATAGACTTTATATCCGGGGTAGTACACCGTTATGGTGTCCCCCACAGCATCATCACCGATAACGGCACGAACTTCACGGCCGAAGAGGTTAAATCATGGTGCAATAATATGGGCATCAAGCTCGATTACGCTTCAGTCTATCATCCTCAAACCAACGGTCAAGTGGAACGAGCAAATGGTCTAATAATGAGCGGCATCAAACCCAGACTAGTGCGGTCCCTTACGAAATCTGACACGCACTGGGTAGAGGAGCTCGACTCCGTACTCTGGGGGCTGCGGACAACGCCTAACCGTACTACCGGATTCACACCATTTTTTATGGTATACAGCGCAGAAGCAGTTTTGCCCTGCGACATAATTCATGACTCACCTCGAGTGCGCATGTACGAAGAAAGAGAAGCCGAGTTGGATCGGCAAGACAGCTTGGACGCATTGGAGGAAGAACCGATGTCGCCAAGGCTCGTTCCGCATTCTATCAGCAGCAGGCTCGAAGATACCAAAGCAGAGAAGTACGGGCCAAGACTTACAACATTGGCGAACTGGTTCTACGCCTGCCGGACAAGAAAAAGGACAAGCTCAAGCCCAAATGGGAAGGCCCCTTCATCATCGATCAAGTCCTGACCGGCGGAGCGTACCATCTACGAAATGCATGGGATAACCGACTCGAGCCGAACCCATGGAACGCAGCCCGCCTCTGAAGATTCTATGCCTAGCGCCGGACTAAGAGTTCGTCCCTTTCCCCCCGTCCAATTTTTTTTACTTCAGCTGCCTTTTGTTTATCTTTTTCTTCTCAACCCTATTCATCCAAGCCTTAAAGGGCCTACTTGCGCAACGTTCGCGCGCAATTGATGTGCTATCCGCACTCATTATACCTGGGGGCTTCTTTACGACAAGCTTAATTATAAGGGCTTCATGCCCAGCACATGTGTCAAGCCTCCACATGTACCTTTTATTCACCATTATATGCATCGATATGACTTAAGTTTTGGCCAAGCTGGGTTGCCTGGCTCCTGTGCTTACCCCTACGTTCCCGATTGTGCGGCTAGGAGGTAAAGGGAGCATCTCTGTGATTGTTACTGCCGGGTGAGCCGGTGTGTACCTCAGACTGGGTGAAGCCGAAAGCTAGCGTTCTTAAGGGAATATTCGGTCGGTGATTTAAAAGATGATTTTTATCCACTTATTTATCTGCCCCCAGATGTTTTTCTGCTTTTTTTCGCAGTCCCTACAGCTTCTTCGCAAGCTCCCCAAGACCCTCGGGTAAGGAGAAGGCTGGCCATAAAGCCTGGATGACGCCGCTCATTGCCTGCCGAACTTGTTCGATCAGTTGCAACAATTCGGGAAGTTGATCACCCGTTGATACGGGCATCTCCTCCGCAGGGCGACCTGTGAGCATACCTGCAGACATATTCTGTCAAATTGACTTCCGCGCCGAACTCTTCTTTTCAAAGGAGTTCGCTCAAGCACTTACTATAGATGCCGCGACGAAGCCACTGATTCTCCTTAACGGAGCCCGACAGCTCGGCCCGAACGCCTTTCAGCTCTTCTCCAAGCTAGGCATGGGCATCCTGGAGCTTGTTCCTTTCATGCTGCACCATATGCAGCACCCTCTCGCCGGCCTTTAGTTGGCGCGAAAGTTCTTGCCTGTCCGGATCTTATCCGGCAGCACCTGCAACGTCATTTTTTAGACTTGCGCAAAGGCCAAACGCTACTTATCTTTCTAAAATAATGCGTTACCAGGAGAGGTCCCTGCGTTTCCTCCTGCGCCAGAGAGTGCGGCCTCAAGTTGGGCCTTGCACTCTTGCAGCTCCTGAGACAGTTGGGTATTATTCTCGGTAAGATCCTACGTTTCATATGATCCTTAAATCAGTTAATATAACTACTTTAAGTCTCGGGGGCTACTGGCATATACAACTATTAAATTCTTTTACCCGTATGTCTTTTACATACTGCTCCGTGGCTTTGGTAAAACCATCTTGAGCAGCACGAAGGTGCGCGTCCCCCGCGTTAAAGGCATTCAACGCCTCGGGGGAGAAGCACGCGCCACAAAATACTGTCCGGCGGCGCCTGTGATTCAGGGCACTCTCCACCTCAGACTTAGTGGCGGACAGTCTGTCGGCATCCTCCGTCGGAGGAATGTCCGGCTCGCGCCTTGCGCTTGCCTCCCCCTCTAGACCAGGTGCTGGAGCCTGGCTGGTAGAGGTTGGATTGGCAACCTCCACGCCCGCAGTTCGGTGGACGTTTTTTTCCCTTAAAAAGTCATGAGCACTCAAACGCTTCCTAGGAACATTGCTCTAATTAATGAATTGTGAGCTACACCTTTGCGGCGATGTTTCAGTCCGTGCCGCACTCTTCCGCCTACTGGTCCGGACTGGCCTTTGTTGGCCAGCCACTGCGGGCTCGGCTTCTCGCCCTAGGGGCGCCTCCTACACAGCGCCATCATATACGGTGGTCAGAAATAAGCAAGGATGGAATGACGGTGTCAGGTCTTCGGTCACAATCACCTGGGAAGCCGGATACAGTCCGAGATAGTCGGCCGTGATGGCGACAAAAGCATTGTCCATGCTGAGCTGGTGGAACACCCCGTCGATTAGCTCCACCATTATGTCCGGATCCTCTTCGGAGGCCGGATCCCGGGATCTCTCTGGATCCTCGGGTTGCAGAGCTGGACTTAGCATGTCCTCCACGATCCGGCGCAGCTCCTGCGTCGAAAGAAGAACACAATATGAGAAACTTAAGTTTCAAAAAGCATGGGTCGGGCACACAGAGCGTTCGCTTACCCAAGGCCGGGGATTATTCATGGAGAACCCATTTAACGGGTTCGTCCGAAGGAAATCCTCCTTCTCCCCCTTATACATGCCGGACAGGATCGTCACCAGATCTTCGACCGAATCCGGCCCTTTGCGGCCATGACGGGTGGCATCGTCCTCCCCGTTGAAATCCTACATGGGGTGGCCCCTGTATTGTAGTGGCTGCACCCCCCGCATAATGCATGTTGCCATGACTCCAATCATGGTCAACCCGGCATGGGCCAGTAACCTTATTCGGCCCATCAAATAATGGGGGCTCCGCGGACGCCAACTAAGGCGTTTCTTCAGAGGAGCATTGCTGAACTCCGGGAGGCCGATCTGAACAGGGTCCGGCAGCGGAGCGTCTTCTATATAAAACCATTCCGAAGGCCAGTCTTCGGATGCCTTCTTAGGGGTTCCGGATGGATATCCGGTCCCGGCAATGCGCCATATTTCGGCGCCGCCCACTTGATATATGGACCCCTAGTGAGAGCGGGGTACAAGGCAGAACAACCTCTTCCACAGCGCAAAGTGGGGCTCGACGCCCAGGAATAGCTCGCAAAGAGCTACGTAACCCGCAATATGCAGGATTGAGGCGGGCGTGAGGTGATGAAGCTGGAGTCCGTAGAACTCCAGGAGCCCGCGGAGGAATGGGTGTACAGGAAATCCGAGCCCCCTTATCAGATAGGGGACGAAGCATACCCGCTCCCCTTTGTTGGGATTTGGGGTAACCTCCGCTTGCCTCCCACCTTTGTAGGTGGCCAGCCTGGCTCGAACCGGAACCATGAAAGCCGGAGGGAGATATCCCCCCGCTTGGAGCTTCACCAGCTCGTTGTGCGGAACAGAGCATCTCCTCCAATCTCCTGGCAAAGGGCTGGGAGCGCAAGAAGATGAGCCAAGTTGACGGTCCATGATGGAATGGATTCTTGGTCGAAAGCGCTCCGATGAGTATTTGCGGGAGGAAGATGGTGATTTGGATCTGGATTCTTGCCTCCCTTATAGGCTGATTATTCGCACAACTAGGGGGTAAAACATAAAAGACACCCTGGCTTTTCACATTCGCGCGACGCGTGGAAGAAGGCCATTATTGGGCGTGGACGCCAAGACGCGCAACATTGATGAGGAAGCCGGACACTGTTCGGCAGGTATGTAGAACTTGAAGGAGAACCCGCCTTGCAACGCCGAAGACTACACACATGCTGGACTTATCGTCATTGAAGCCTGGTTCGGGGGCTACAGAGGGAGTCCCGGATTAGGGGGTGTCCGGATAGCCAGACTACCATCATCGGCCGAACTATCATCGGCCGGACTATCATCATCGACCGGACTCCAAGACTATGAAGATACAAGATTGAAGACTTCGTCCCGTGTCCGGATGGGACTTTCCTTGGCGTGGAAGGCAAGCTTGGCGATACGGATATGTAGATCTCCTACCATTGTAACCGACTCTATGTAACCGTAGCCCTCTCCGATGTCTATATAAACCGGATGGCTCTAGTCCGTACAACAACAACCATTACAATCATACCATAGGCTAGCTTCTAGAGTTTAGCCTCCTTGATCTCGTGGTAGATCCACTCTTGTCAACATCCACAATATCAATATCAATCAAGCAGGACGTAGGGTTTTACCTCCATCAAGAGGGCCCGAACCTGGGTAAAACATCGTGTCCCTTGTCTCCTGTTACCATTCGCCTAGACGCACAGTTCGGGACCCCCTACCCGGGATCCGCCGGTTTTGACACCGACACCTGGTTCAGGGGCTACTGAGGGAGTTCCGGACTAGGGGGTGTCCGGATAGCCAAACTATTGTGATCGGCCGGACTCCAAGACTATGAAGATACAAGATTGAAGACTTCGTCCCGTGTCCGGATGGGACTTTCCTTGGCATGGAAGGCAAGCTTGGCGATACGGATATGTAGATCTCCTACCATTGTAACTGACTCTGTGTAACCCTAGCCCCCTCCGGTGTCTATATAAACCGGATGGCTTTAGTCCATAGGACGAACAACAATCATACCATAGGCTAGCTTCTAGGGTTTAGCTTCCTTGATCTCGTGGTAGATCTACTCTTGTAACACACATCATCAATATTAATCAAGCAGGACATAGGGTTTTACCTCCATCAAGAGGGCCCGAACCTGGGTAAAACATCGTGTCCCTTGTCTCCTGTTACCATCCGTCTAGATGCACAGTTCGGGACCCCCTACCCGAGATCCGCCGGTTTTGACACCGACAGGCAACAACAGTGGTAGAGTCAACAGATGGCAAGCCGGAACACTACAAAAAAAATACACTTCCGTGATGATGCGTGTTTGTCACAGTAGGTCGCGTTTTCTGTCATGCATGTACATCCATGACAAATTTATGACAGAATCAAGATAGTCATACCTGTGCTGTCGTAGAAGTGTTCCATGACATTACCAAAATTATCATCACGGAAGTGTCCACTTCCATGACGATAAATCACACATCACAGAAGTGCTTTCGTCAAGGGTGACCGACACGTGGCATCCACCATAACGGTATGCCATTAAGCTATCTGGTCGGATTTTGGATCTCATAACCCGTTCACAGCAACGACCCATGCCGATTTTCCACGTGTAAAATTCTCATTGGTTGGCGGACCCACGCGCCAGCTCCATGTTGGCACAGGTGTTACTCATCCAACGGCCCAGATGGGCCTATGATATGTTGACATGTGGACCGGCCCAAACGTGGCCCACAAAGTTTAAATGGGCCGGCCCAACCAAAGGCCCATAAGATTTAGCGGGCCATAATGGTCCGGCCCAGCTAAAGGCCCACAAAATTTAGCGGACCATAATAGGCCGGCCCAGCTAAAGGCCCACAAGATTTTGCGGACCATAATGGGCCGGCCCAGCTAAAGGCCCACAAGATTCTGCAGACCATAATGGGCCGGCCCAGCTAAAGGCCCAACATTCTCTGTCAAATCGGCCCGTCAACGGCCTGTCCTAAACTTGTCATCAACGCAGGCCATGGTCACTTCTGGCCCATTAACTGTCCACTAAGTAATTGGGCCAAATTACGGCCCGGTGTATTTCTGGCATGTTAAAGGTCCTGCTTCATTTGGGCCCATTTAGAGGCCATCAAAACTTTCAGCCCATAAACGACCGTGAAGGATTTGGGTCATATTCGGCCATGTGTGACATTCGGCATGTTAGAGGCCCACTATAGATTTGGGCCACTTTCGGCATGTTGTCATTTCCGACCTGTTAACGCCGGACGTAAAACCATGGGCCATATGTGGACCAACGTCATATCGGGCCCATTAACGGCCCATATAAAAATGACGATAATCTAGCACGACCGAAGTGCCGGCCCTTTAAAGGCCCGTGTATTAGGTCGGCGCATTTACGGCCCGTCCGAATTTCGGCCTGTCAAATATCTGCATCGTAAGTGGGCCACCATTTCGACCTGCTAAGTCCAGTGGGTTATTTGGCACAATCAGGGCCCAATCTCACTTTCGGTCTATTAAAGGCCCATGTTTTTTATGGGCTCGAGATATTTACACCTATAAACGGCCTAATTTTACTGAGGGCCCAACTTATGTTTAGGCCTGTTAAAGGCCCTCTATGGGCACAGGCCTACCAGAAAAATATGAAAGCTTATGCTGATTTAGGCCCAGATATTTTTAGTGGGCTACATGCCAATTTCGGCCCGTAATCGCTTTTAGCCCAATTGGAATGGGGCCGACGAATGTTGGCATGTTGGGCTGCTACGAAGCTTTCGGCTGAATACATTACTAAGATAAACCTACACTATACAAAAATAGCATTGTAATTACTGCAGCCTGTGGCAGCATCATAAATGTTGTATCACAACAAAATAAATTGCAACCATACAACAAAAGGCCTGTTGGCATAAAGCTTACAGTCCTTCCAGATAAAAGCACCATCAGATGTATAGAAGCACAGATCATTTGACCTGAGTGCTAATGTTTCAGGCTGTAGAATCTGATGGAGCAGCATGATCTCTACCTTTTTTCCGCCATTGCTCTTGAACAACGAAGCGAATGTCTAATAGTTTGTTTCAAAACCATTCATATCTTGACGACATTTCTCAACCACTATTCTTGTTTCCGAAACAACGTCCCTTAGGGATTGAACTTGTGTCTGGAGCACAAATATATCACTCTGTCTAGCAGGAAGATTTTGTTCAGAAGGCGATTTGGATGATGTTACCTTGACAACCAACCCAGAATTACGCAGGAAGGTGCTTTTTGCACTATTAGTGGAGAGATACTGACGTACTGCAACAAGAGGTGACATTGTGCCTGTAGTAGCCTCGTCACCTTCAGGTGGTTGTGGCTGTTCAATCATTTGTTCCATAGCTTCCTGAAAGTTTGAACTTGTAGATTAGTGTACTAGATAATTTACTAATGAGACAAAAACAAACAAAGTAGGTTAATATTTATAAATAACTTATTTTGGTGAACTACTGTAATACATTATCATGTATTGTAGTGCCAACTACATAATAAAATCACTTTCGGAACATATGTCCATGTAGCATGCCTACTGTATTGTCTATTTCCTCACATTCGTTGACATCTAAGGATAACGAGACATGGTTTAAAGTAGGATGAACATAGTATGACAGCATTCATATCTTGGGCAAACAGATATAAAACAAACAGGCTATTTTATCATTGTGTGCACACATGAACATAACAACTAGATTACAGATCAAGACCAAAAGAATATACTTCATCTCTTTTGAACCATGTAAGGTGAAATGATACGTTAAGACAACTGTGTATAAAAGTGAACAGAGTAACTGACATTGGCTGCAAACCAAGTAGTTAAATGAACACATCGTAGTACCAATCAGTTCAAGGCAGGAGGAGTAAGGACTTACAACAGCGGCTTGAACTGGTGTGCTCATGCCCTTCATCTTGCTGGTGTGGCAATCCTTGAAGATTTGCACTGCATTCGGTTCAGGTTCTTTTTGGTCTGCACGGGCTTTCCTCTGTATTTGGAACAAGTCAATATAGATACGATAATATGGCACACAAAAAAGAAGGAAGTAGCAGCTATTTACAAGAGCCTCGCAGTGTGCAATATAGCTAGGAGATCCTGTTGTCTGTTGGAATTTCACTTTAGAACGGTTGGTTTTGTAAGGCACATACATAAATACAAGTTCAATATGTGGTCTGATCAAATACATATAGCCTACCTGATACTTTGGATCAGACCAATGTTTAACGAGGACTGTCCAGTCTTCATCTGTAATATATTCCACTTGGGATGTTTCGGCGATTTCATTGTTAGCCTTGCCTTCAAAGTGAGATTTTGTAAGGTGGTATCGATACTGTCATAGAGCAGACTGAAAAACATGAGTGCATGCTTGTTTAGTTGCATCATATTTCGAATCCAACTTGAACCTCATTTGTTGAAAAAAGAATGTGAGTCTTATTAGGAGGAAGCAAGAAAGTATGGAACAGAGCAAGACAATATTACTAATTGCGATGAATAACATTACTTATGGATAAATGGTCAAGGAAGGTGTTAAACTGGGTATTATCTTTCTCATTCCTGTACTGGATCCACGTTTGGAGGATACGTGCATGACACCTAACGGTAATGGCTGCGTCTGATACTAACTTGGCTGACTCTGTAGCATCACGTGGCCTTTTTAAACCTGCCTCAAAATGGATCTCCATTCTTCCTCCTTTAGATTTTTTAGTCTGTCAAGCATTATCCCTGATGTCTACTTCCGCTTGCTCCGTGGTGCTAGTTCAACAACGAATATGGAAAGTGTTAGTGTACATCAAATGTGAGAGTACATATAAAGGAGCATGCAACTGCAACTTGACTCGGTCAGGTACCATCTTGGTGTTGATGCTCATGAGGTTCATCTCATCTTGCCAAGTCCTGTTGTGTCAGCAGTGCTTCAGAAGTAGTGTTAGGTGTGAAGGTAGCTTGGGAACTGGCCAGTTCCAGAGCAAACGAACGAGTAACTGGTTGAGATGCTGGTACAGTTGAAGCGGATGCTGCAGCTGGTGGAGCAGGTGATACTATGTTGTTAGATTTAGCCGGTGGACTTGGACCTTCTACTGCACTATAAGTACCAGCAGAATCTCGATGGCAGATCCTTTTCCGTTTCACCCGACGAGTAACAACACTCCCTAGTATATGATTTTCCTTGCTCTTTTTTGACTTTTCCATGTCAAGCTGTACCCACAACACAAAAGAATAAAATCACTCTTCAGAACTCATTGATGCATGATACAGACAAGCATTACTTCGAAGTAAGACAACCGTATGAGCATGGAATATGTAAGAAAAATAGGACGGCATGACATATTCATAGCTACGATGTGCAAACTAAGCAGAATGATTTTCAAGAAAATAGAAGTAATGCAAGCTAGACACGATATGAAAGATGCAACCAATATTACTCTGCCAAGTTAAAAGTGTCTTGTCATAAGTGGAAATTCAAAAAATTAGAAGCAGTAAAACATAGAAATCAATGCAAGATGCAACCACTATCAAACTACCATGTTAAAAGCGTCCAATCATGAGTGACTGATGCGGGATACACAACAGCAGTACTTTGATGTAAGAACATGGTATGATAGATAGATGCAGTGTATTCTAGACACAGAAAGCCATGTCATATGCACATGTATAATGTATAAACTCAGCAGGTGCAATTTAATCAAAATAGAAGAAATACAGGCTACAAAACATATGTAACATGAAACCAATTATCACATTGTCAACTTAGAGCAAGCACCTGCGATGCTGGAGTACGGGAGATGAACTCATCATGTAGACTTGGGACTTCAACTTCATTAGCAGTAGAAGTGGCAAATCTAGAGAGTCTCTGTTTGCATCGGTGCGGAGGACCACCAACATCCCCTAACTTACTCTTTTCCTTCCTATTTTCTGATATTGCCTTATGAAGTCAAAACCACAAGAAGATGAATAAAATTAGCTCTTCATAACTGGTTGATGCATGATATAGACGAACACTACTTTGATGTAAGGCAAGCGCAGGATAGGAGGATGGAATATATACAAAAAAGATAGCGTTTCATATTCACACGTATGATAGGAGGATGGAATATGTATGAAAAAACAGTAAGCGGAAGGCATTTCAACAAAATTAGAAGAAATGAAAGCTAGGCACCATATGAACACGCAACCAATATCACTCTATCAGGTAAAAAGTGTCTTGTCGTAAGTGCCATTTCAAGAAATTAGAAGCAGTACAAGCTAGAAGACAATACAAGATACAACCTACATCACAGTCCCAAGTTAAATGTGTCTTATGGGTAAGTGATCGTTCCAGGTATAAGTTGTAAGCTACGCAGATGCAATTCAACATAATCAGAAGCAATACAAACTAGACGTCATACGGAAAACGAACCACATATAACAGTTCCAAGTAAGAGCAAGCACCTGTGATGGTGGAGTAGGGGAGATGTGCTCATCATGTACACGTATGTTCTAGAAACAGGAACACGTGTCATATTCACAGGCATTATGTGTAAAGTAAGCAGATGCAATTCAAATTAGAAGCAATACAAGCTAGACATCATACGCAACATGCAACCACATATAATAGTGCCAAGTTAAAGCAAGCACTTGTGATGGTGGAGTAGGGGAGATGTGCTCATCCTCTACACAGCTACGTTGACTGTCCAGCCTTGTGTTGTCTTGCAAATCTTGTTGGGAGGATGGCGGGGTAGAATCTGTAGAGACCCCCTATATGAGTTGCTCCAAAGGACCACCTTCATCCACTGCCGGACTAATTTCCTTCAGCTGTAATGATTTTGCATTCTGAAGTCAAAACGATAAGAAAAAGGAATAAAATTCGCTCTTCAGAATTCATTCATGCATGATACTGACGAACACTACTCGGATGAAAGGAAAAGACATGATGCGAGGATGGAATATGTATGAAAAATAGGATGGTGTGACATATTCACACCTATGATGTGGTAACTAAGCAGAAGGCATTTCAACAAATTAGAAGCACTGCAAGCTAGACACCATATGAAAGATGCAACCAATATCACCCTTCCAAGTTCAAACTTTATGGCGTTTCAACAAATTAGAAGCAGTACATGCTAGAAATCATATGCAAGACACAACCAATATCAAAGTGGCGACTTAAAGGTGCCTTATCATAAGTGACTGATGCGGGATATGCAATAATAGTAGTCTGATGTACAAACAGGAACACATGTCATATTCACAGGCATTATGTGTAAAGTAAGCAGATGCAATTCAACAAAGTTAGAAGCAATACAAGCTAGACATTATACGCAACATGCAACCACATATAATAGTGCCAAGTTAGAGCAAGCACCTGTGATGGTGGAGTAGGGGAGATGTGCTCATCATCTACACAGCTATGTTGACTGTCTAGCCTTGCGTTGTCTTGCGAATCTTGTTGGGAGGATGGCGCAATAGAATTTGTAGAGAACCTCCGTTTCAGTTGCTTGGAAGCACCACCATCATCCAATGCCTTGCCAATTTCCTTCAGCTTTATTGATTTTGTATTGTGAGGTCATACCGACAAGAAAAAGGAATATCATTCGCTCTTCAGAACTCATTCATGCATGATACTGACGAACACTACTCTGATGAAAGGCAAAGTCATGATACGAGAATGGAATATGTACGAAAAAATGGACGGCTTGACATATTCATACCTATGATGTGGTAACTAAGCAGAAGGCACTTCAACAAATTAGAAACACTGCAAGACACCATATGGAAGGTGCAATTAATATCACTCTGTCAAGTTAAAACTGTCTCGTCATAGGTGGCGTTCATCAAACTAGAAGCAATACATGCTAGAAATCATATTCAAGACGCAAACCAATATCACACTGCCAACTTAAAGGTGTCCCATCATAAGTGACTGATGCAGGATACACAAGAAGAGTAGTTTCATGTAAGAACATGGTGTGATAGACAGATATAGTATGTACCAAAAACAGGAAAGCGTGTCATATTCACATGTATCATGTGTAAGCTAAGCAGATGCATTTTACACTAATTAGCAGCAATACGAGCTAGACACCATATGCAACATGCAACCAGATATCACACTGCCAAGTTAGAGCAAGCACCTTGGATGGTGGAGTAGGGGAGCGAAGACTTGGACCTTGTAATGCACTATTAGTACAAGGAGAATCGGTAGAGATGCTCCGTTTACGTTGCTGCAGAGGACCACCATCATCACCTTCCTTACTCTTTTCCTTCCTCTTTCTTGATTTTGCCTTGTCAAGTCAAACCCACAAGAAAACGGAATAAAATTTGCTCTTCAGAACTCATTGATGCATGATACTGACGAACACTACTTTCATGTAAGGCGGCCGCATGATAGGAGGATGGAATATGTATGAAAAATAGGATGGCGTGACATGTTGACATGTATGATGTATAAAGTGTAAACTAAGCACAAGGTGCTTGAACTTGTTAGAATTGATGCAAGCTAGAAACCATATGAAAGATGAAACCAATATCACTCTGCCAAATTAAAAGGGTGCCGTAACAAATGTATTTGACCAAATAGAAGCAATACATGGCAACATGCTAGAAATAATATCCAATATGCAACGAATAAAGGTGACTCATCGTAAGTGATTGATGCAGGATACAGAAAAGAGGTAGTTTCATGTAAGAACAAGGTTAACACATAGATGCAGTGTGTACCAAAAATAGGAAGGCATTACAAGCTAGACACCGTATGCAACATGCAACCACATATCACACTGCGAAGTTAGAGCAAGCACCTGTGATGGTGGTGTAGGGGAAGTGCGGTCTTCAGGTACAGAGCTACGTTCAATATCTTCATTTAGGCTTGTTGTTTCTTGAGAATCATGTGGAGAGGATGAAATTGCATTCTTTAAGAGTATTGCGTCTCGTATTAACCCACACGTGTGACTGTCTCATCATAAGCGATAGATGCAGGATACATAAGAACAGTAGTTTGATGTAAGAACATGGTGTGATAGGCAGATGTAGTATGTACCAAAAGTAGGAAGGCGTGTCATATTCACATGTATAATGTGTAAGCTAAGGAGATGCAATTTAACAAATTAGGAGCATTGATGAGGGATACACAAGAAAAGTAGTTTGATGTAAGAAGACGGTTAATAGAAAGACGTAGTATGTACCAAAATCAGGAAGGCATGTCATATCCACAGGTATAATGTGTTAACTAAGCAGATGCAATTTACCCTAATTAGAAACATTACAAGGTAGACACCATATGCAACATGCAACCACATATCACACTGCCAAGTAAGAGCAAGCACCTGCGATGGTGGTGTGGGGGAATTGCGGTGATCAACTAGAGAGCTACGTTGACTATCTTCATTTAGCCTTTCTGTTTCTTGAGAATCATGTGGGGAGGATGACACTGCACTCTTTAAACGAGTAGGGCGTCTCACAGTAACCCACCCGGGTGACTGTCTCATCATAAGTGATTGACGAGGGATACAAAAGAGCATTAGTTTGATGTACGAACATGGTTAATAGACATATGTAGTATGTATCAAAAATAGGAAGGCATGTCATTATGAAAGGTATAATGTGTAAAGTAAGCAGATGCAATTTAACTAAATTGGAAGCAATACAAGCTAGACACCATATTCAACATGCAACCACATTTGACAGCGCAAAGTTAAAGCAAGCACCTGGGATGGTTGTGTGTGGCAATTGAGATCATCAACTGCAGAGCTACGTTTACTGTCTCCAATTGCTGACACTGCACCCATTAGAGCGCTAAAACGCTTAGTGCTTATCTTCGAATTACACTGGAGCGACTTCTGTCTTTTATTTTCTGCATTCATCAACACTGCGTCAGAGTCTGAAATACCCATGCATAAAAAAACAATGGTGTGAGTATGGGTGAAGTGCGTGCACAATTAGTACAGTGTAAAGGTAGCAGACAGCAGGTCGGTGAGAAATAAATGACAGGAGACATATGATAGCTCTACAACATGCATGGCACACTAAATTACTACAGGATTCTAGGAAAATAACAGTCGACTGAAAGAAAATAGGTCAGTCCATTTTTTCTGCACCGTCAGATGTACAAAGAACGGGCATATCACCTTCATCTACCTCCAGCCAGTCAGTGTTGACGATCTTCCTCGAAACGCCAGCGACCATCGGCCCAGTATTCCTCCCCTGCCTGTGCCCTCCCCTCGACCTCACCGCATCGCCGTGCTTGGCATCGCCCCCCGACCATCCATTCAAGCCCCGCCGACCTTCAGATCGGGCGCAAGCAGCTCCTGCGCCCCACACCCCTATGATAGACACCGATGCGCCGCTTCCCAGGGGAACAGGCGGACTAGGTGCTCCGCGCGCCTAAGCGGGTGCTGCTTCTTTTAATTGCGGTTCGACTGACCCTGAATTGAAATACAGGCGGGCTACTGACCTCTAGCAAAGGTGAAATAGTAAAAGGGAGGAAACCTTGTGCATTTAGTATCACGAAGAAGATGCAGTAAGAAGCGCTCAACTAGTTTCTTTCATGGGATGAATACAGTGTGAGCGGAGACGTAAGATTTGCACGAATAAGGGAAGAGGAGTACCTCTTTCTGCTGGCAATGTTGTGTCCTCCTTCTGTTTTTCCGACGATCTTCTTGTTGTTCACCGGAAACCAGAAGTTGTGGAGGACGGTGCAGCCTTGGACGAACCCATGGCCAAGTTGTTGAGTGTGGTGCGGTGGCCGTCTGTCGGCGGCGGGGAAGCAGATCCGAGGTGGCGAACGATGGCATAGCAGGAACA
Organism: Triticum dicoccoides; assembly: GCF_002162155.2. Lineage (NCBI taxonomy): Eukaryota > Viridiplantae > Streptophyta > Magnoliopsida > Poales > Poaceae > Triticum > Triticum dicoccoides. The sequence continues at coordinate 474,283,528 of NC_041381.1, read as the reverse complement.
ACTCCGGTGCAGTGGACGGTTGCGACAGTGGAGCCGCAGTAGTGAGGCGCAGGACGGCGTGGTCGGAGTGGTTCTGGTACGGTGCATGTCGGCGTCGGCATCGTGGAGGCAGCTCTGCCTCAGCTTCAGTTGCTAAGTCCTTGAGGGTGTTGCGGTTGCGGTTGCGTTGGGCGACGACGTTGGGGTACCGACTCCGGCGTGATGGAGGCGGGCGGCCGTGGATTGGCCTCTATGGGGTAGAGGACGGAGGAGGCTGGGGTTTCGCGGCTGGTAGAGAGGGCGTTTTCGCGCCCATAGAGTATGAATGGGGAAACGGAGGGAGGCGGGGAACTAAGGGGGAACAATGTTTCAGTTTGAGACACGCTTGTTTGAAATTTGGGGAAAGTTACAAACTTTGCCCCCATCTAAAATTTTGGACATATTGCGGGTTGGGGGTAGGATAGTCATGTCAGGTGTCGCAAATGTGGGCGGGATAGATTTCGACCGAGCACATGGGTGTTTAGGGGCCCATGGCGTATGAATGCTTCTCGGAGGCGGTTGAGACCGGCGTCTTGGTGAAGTTACAAACCTACCCCGGTTTAGACCTTTGGACATCGGGCCGATAGGCTACACGGGCTAGAGTCAGGACAGTAATTTCCTACCACCAAACATTAGTCTCGCGCGGTTTCGGGTGACCATAGGCCTATTTGGCGCTTCGTTCAATATTTGGGAGTAGAAGCATTAACGTTTTCGGTTATCTTGAATTGAACTTTCAGGATTTGTCAAACTTCACAAATCTTTACTCTTGAAAATCCTAAAGCTACGATTATTTTGGAATGGAGGGGGTACATTTTAATATACATTGTACACGAGTATATATTAACAAATATGCAACTTACCTCAGTTCATGCATGGTTCCAGATATAATCTCCTTGGTTGCAAAAAATAAAAAGTTAGATATGCGTATGAATGTATATAGCATGATCAAACTCACAACAAAGATTGATGCCCCCTTTTACATATGATTTACAAATGCCATTATCTTGGGTTCAAATAGATGAATGCACTTCCTATGAATTCGAATATTCGAAACCCCCTTTATGTTGGATTCGACATGTATTCTATTTCGTAGCTAGCAATTTGGAATGTATCCATGCAAGTGACAAATGTATAAAGTGCTTCACACTAACAACGTGGAGTGCACTAATTAATGTTTATATATGAATTGCAAACGCATCCATTGCCTGTATTTCCAACCGCTCTCACTCTATGGATCGATGATATGAAATAAACACATGCACATGCTAGAATTCAATAGAGTATGGGCGTCTGATAGACCTATTTTCATCCATATGCAATTTACAAAATTCATGATCTCATCCAAAAATAATAATGCAATTTATATTTTAATTTAATGCATAGAACTGCCTTTTACATGTAGATGCACTATGCCTCTCCTCGTTCTCACAAACGTGTTATATATCTCTCTAAATAATGCATAAGTGCACACACTTTATATGCATCAGCATTTCTCTTTCACACATTCTCACAATCTCTCTCAGGGTGTCGAGGTGTCTCACGCACATGCTTTCTCTGTTTCTCTCTCTCTTTCTGACTACTACCTACCACTCTTTTCACTAATCTCAGTTGGAAAATACTATTTCTCTCGCATGCATATATACACACGCACGGTCTCTACTAGCCCTCTATACGCACATATATGTGCCTACGTGTCTCCCGCACGCACATTATCTTTAGGCTTCTCTCGCACACATTCCCCCCCCCCTCCCCGACACACCTCTCTCTTAGTAGTTAGCAGATATGATTTCATCATATCATTCCGTAGGATATCCCTGGCTGTTAGGCTGGATGGTCATACGAGGCAAAGTTTTACCCTAGTTCGGATCGGACCCTTGCAGTTGAAGAAAGAGCCTACTCCTGGTACTGTATATTAGTGATAGGGGTGTGTACAAAGTACCCGTGAATACCAGGCATTGTGCGTGTGTGCATACTACCGATGAACTAGCCCCAAGCTTGTATAACATACTAAGGGCCTAGGGTTACAAATCATATATAGTCGTCTTATCACCAGTGGGGATAGAGTCCTCCGCGACTCTGGTAGCTTCGTGTTGTACACCGAGTCCTCCACATGGCTCTTCGTATAACACGTCTCGGTCCAACCTATATGTGGCGCAAGATGGAACCGACCCATGAGTCTTCATGTTGACCCACCACAACTAGAAATGATGTGCCCACCACGCCACACACGCAATCGACCACTAAGAAAATAAGAATATACAATAGTACAACGGTATCATAGCTCACAATACGTCTCCATATTTTGTTGATGACACTGACGGACGTTGCATTTGATGCGTGCTCCATATTTTGTTGACGACACTTACGGTCATTGTATTTGAAGCGAAAGCATGATATGGTCACTGGACTTCAGAATAAGCTCATCACGGTCACCACATACATTTTGTCGTGCTAACCAACATGTGGTTGGATGGTTAGGAGGACAGTGGTTTCTCAAGCCCACCAAGGTTAAAGTCCCGGTTCTCGCATTTATCTTGTGTTAATTTCAGTATTTTCTGGCGATGCACGTTCAGTGGGAGGAGACGTTCCACTCGACTAGGAGGCACCTATGGTGACTTCCTAAAATCTCAAGATCATATATGCTGGCCCACTCTCTCGAAGGTGCTCATAGGGGTAGGGTTCGCGTGTGTGCGCTTATAGCGGTGAGTGCTTGTGCGTATATATGAGCCCTTGCATCTGTACCGTGTTAAACAAATACATGTCATGATTATACAGTCACTGGCTCACCTGTACAACTCCGTATTTTGTTTATGACACAATCAATTGACCAATGAAATGTTCCACGCGACACAACTAGTGTTGCACCATTGGGGCGCGTAACCGTGGGGCCCAACTGTCAGCCCGTATATGAAAGAAAGAAATGGTAGTTTGAGTCTGTACTGTGTTAATAAAATAGGAGTGCATTTTAGGGTGATCATGCATATGGTCACTGGCTCACCATACAGCTCCGTAATTTGTTGATAACACGATCAGTTGACCAGTCAAACGGTCCACATTCAGCAGCGCACATTACCATAGGGCCCACCCGTCAGCGCGTATATGAAGGACATAAATGGTAATAAATGAGTGGTCGGTGGGTATTCGAAGTCGTGAGACCTCTGGTTGGCAGTCACCGGCAGTTGGAGGGGGGGCGTTCATTGGGCGGTGGGGTGGGGATCA
>NC_041381.1:474265779-474279809 GCF_002162155.2 Triticum dicoccoides | reverse complement strand
GGCGTGGTGGCACGGGCCGGCCGTGGGCGGCGGGGGCTGGTGACTCAGGGGGGTGGAGTTTGATGATAAACTGGAGGCCCTTGATTTCGTATCCAACGGCTCGAAAATCTAATCACCAGAGATGAAAAAGTCAGTCGACTGACGTGTAGCCTCACCCCGCACGTACACATGCACGCACACAAGACACGCACGCATGCAGACATGCAACACTGACATGTACACATGCACGCACCCAAGACATGCACGCATGCAGGCGTGCAACACTGACACGTACACACACACGCATGCTGGCGTGCAACACTGACACATACACATGCACTCACGAACACACGCATGTACGTACCCATGCATGCAACACTGAAACGTACCCTTGCACGCATGCAACACTCGCACGCCTGCATGCACACAACACATGATGCAAGACACATGCTCAACCTATACGTGCATGCACCCTTTGTTAAGGACATGGATTGTTACGGGTATTAATCAATCTTATCTATGATAGGCAGAACATTGATGTTTGCAGCGGTCTTTATGAATCACAACGTATCGAATGGGCTATCAACATAGTAGGCTTATCTACATGAAAAAGATGACGTCACGCTCAATGAACAATCATCGGTTTATGAAATGCCCGCTTCTAACCGCCCTGGCCCACCAAAGGTTCCTCTGCTATGCGATGCCTGTGTTGGATCACTAACATGCCGTCCATGCACCCAAAGAGCACACACGTCAGTGGAAGAACGGCGTGGTGTCCTAGGTCAGAGTCGAGGGCGCCACTTGCTGCATGGCTGACTGAACACGCCTCTGTGCCGTATTCAAACGCCTCCATGAAACCCGCCCGTGTGGAAGCCGAGAAACCCACTCTAGACATACGTCCATTCATGACCGGGCCGGCGTTAAACGCAATGCCGGCCGAGCTCCTCCCATCCGCCGTCTATTTAATCTCTTATTTAAACGAGGCCAAACGCCGGCCAAGAATCGCACAACTCCGCCGCTCCCCTATCTCCTCCACCATTGTGTCCACTCTTACAATGGCTTACGAAGAGTAGTTATTCCGCATCCAAGCCGACTGGGTAGACCGCCGGATACGAGCTATGCAGCTCGTTGATCCACCTCCCTCCCCTCGCCCGATGGAGCCAGTTGCCGCCCCAAGCTGGCGCGTGCTTCAGCAACTCGCCGCTCTAGGCCAGCTCGACGAGGAGCGGCGCATGGGCGTAGTTGCTGCCGTCCACGCCGCCGCCTTGTACTGCGTCTCTCGTTTTTGTGGTCGAGACTCCCATGCCGGCGGCCGTGCCATGCAAGCAGCGACAGAAGTCGGGTGCACGGAGAGCGACGAATTGGTGGCCAGCGCCTCTCCGTCCGCCGCCATCATCAAGGAGAAGTAGAACACAGGAGGCTGCCAACGCTTGGGTCCCATGAAGGCCACCACGGAGGCGACGCCGGCGTACACAACAGGTGTCTTGCTGGATCCTTTTGTTGCAAGGACCTCCGTCGACCCTGCATGGGCTCCTCGGAATAGGGGAATGTTAGGATGAACTCGAGCCGCTGCCGGCCATGGCGAAGTAGTGGCCGGTGATGAACTCGAACCAGTGCCGGCCACCATCATCTTCGGCACCAGCCAATGATATCAGTTGGGCAGTGGGGAAGCGAGCCATCCCTTCTGCTGAAGCATATACCTCCGGGGCTCCCGGCAGTCTGGTGATCATGCTGCCGGACATGAGGAACACAAATTGATCGGCGGGCGACCATTTAGGCCAGGTATTATATACCTGCGCTATCCAGAACTAGCACCGCGTAGTTCATTTGAATGTAATGAAATCCATCATGTTTGTATGAATATCCGGTATTTTATATGATTTCCGTCGTTGTTTATATGAAGTATCAGTTTGTCTACGTGTTTGGGTGAATTTCGTCCGGTTGGATGGCGTAATTTGCGGGTCACCGGTCGGTCTGCGGGCGGCTCAGGCGGCATTGTGGGACAAAAACACACAACTCGTGCAAGCTCGTCTCCAACATGCGCGCTGGAGGATGCATGACATCATGAGCACCCGAGCCATTCCTCGTTCATCGGTGGCAAAGGCACCGGTGGACAAAAGGGTCACCAATATTTTGGCTACCCCGGGCAAGATCCAAACAGCCCCTCCCAACAGATTCAAATCCCTCGTTCGCCATGGAATTTTGCCATGTGTTGTTTTCATGGACTAGCAAGATGCCCGTGCATTGCATGGAACATCAAGATGCATTTTTTTCAAACTCCCGCATGCATGCAAGGGATAATTAATGTCCTCCTTTGCTAGTACCATGAGGCAAACACCATTAATATTGCATCGATTAGTATTAGTGGCCTTGTATATCTTCAAATTGTACAGTAATTTTGATAGTGGTCCCTTGTATATAAAAATGGAGGGACAAAGATGAGAGATAAGGTGAGCAGGAGTGGGGCGTGGTGTGACTGGTGGTCGGACTGGGCGGAGGCATGCGGATGGACGGCACATTATGTCTAGGTTTGTATCTCTCTCACACACACTACGTAGGTGGGGGACATGCACGAAGAGAAGAGGTGCACTCACGGTGCACGTACTCCCGTCTCTTTTCCAACCACACCCACGCGGGTACATGGTGGAGCTCATTTCTGTATGAAAAAGGCAGCCCATGTGGTAATTTGGCACGTGTACTGGTTGTCCACTTGGTGGAGGGAGGATCGTCTACCACGGGTGAACAAACAAATTGTGACTTGACGTGTTATGTTAAAAAAAGAGGCAAACCATGTGGGGCCTACCTTAGAGGCAAGGATCTATACACTGGAGTAATTTTGATGTGTCCCGTTGTCAGGACCCCGACTCGATGTCACATCGATCTAGCCGGTAACACCTCATATCACTTTGCGGCCTCACGCACGGTATCCCCACGGGTGTCGCCTTACCTTTGCCCGGGACCGTTTGCGCCTTTTGGCTCACGTATATGATAGTGTCACTAGCATCCATATGATAAAGAGCCCGGGCTGACATGACTAGTCGTAAACCCAAAGTGGCACAGACTTACAGGGACAGGCATCCATGACCCAGCTTCGAACGTGTCGGTCATCAGCAAGTGGGTCCGGGCTGTAGCACTGGGCTAGCAGGACTCCGGTAAACCGGGCTGTAGCGGGCTAACAGGACTCTGGTACTCAAAGCGTGACATTTCCCCGAAGGGACAGACACAGGAACGAAGAAGGACACATGCCGGCCAGCCTAAGTGTTCCAGAGAAGTAGCAAGCTACCATGGCTCAGCGGTAACACTAGGAGACATTTCCCGGTAAGAGAGGCTACTAAAGATAAACAACTAGATAGTCAGATCCCACACATACCAAGCATTTCAATCATACACACAATATGCTCGGTATGTGCAAATACAACGAAGCATCACAACATGACTCTACGACACAAGTACTTTATTTAAGGCTCAGGGAGCCATACATATCATACACAAAGGTACGGGTCTCACGACCCAACATACAAGTCATACAGTCATACAAACCAGCAGCGGAAGTAACTTGTCTGAGTACAGACAACTAGTAAAATAAAAGAGGCTTGGAAAGCCTAGCTATACTACGTGGTCCTTCACAAGCTCAGGGTCACCACCTGGGTCTTTTAGCCTACTCGTTGATGTCAACGTCTACATAGAACCCATCAGAAGGGGTTGCAGCGTCTTCTGTAAAAATGTAGATTATAGCAACATGAGTACAAGGGTACTCAGCAAGACTTACATCAGATCCTAAATACATGCATGTTATCAAGAAGGGTTGGTGGAGTTATTGCAGCAAGCCAGCTTTGACTCTTGGCTAGGCTATCCTACGATACTCCAACTTGAAATGGTTTTGCGCACACGAGTCCACTACTCACCAATTCAATACACTACCGAGGATCCGCCTCCGTCTTCCTACGGAAGAGCCATCCTCGGCACTCACACTTATCTTGAGGCTTTTAGCAGTTTCCATTTACTTGTCTATGAACTGTATAGGCAACCAAGTAGTCCTTTACCGCGGACGCGGCTATTCGAATAGATCATGTTAACCCTGCAGGGGTGTACTTCTTCATACATGTTTCCACCACTTAGCGTCTGCACACGACATGTGCTCGGCAGACTTCAAGCGAAAGCCGACGTGGGTGTAGACCACGACCTACCTAAACACTTAAGCCTCTAGTCCAGGTTTATCGCCTATTCAGGTTCCATCCGCAGGGAGTCTGGCCGAGGTTTCCCATACGGCCCCGAACGATGTGAACAGGGTTCCCGAGATACCTAACGGGTATTCGGTACACCCGGCCACGTACCTACCGCATCACAGCCCACCCCTACGGTCAGCGCTGTCCACGGCCTCCAGTAGGCTACAAACACCAGAAACTACTTGCAACTCCTGGACAGAGAGCTAGGGTGAATAAGAAGTCGAGCGGGGTCATATTTCAGGGCCCAATGCATGGTAGTAGTTGTGTCTTAAATCACACATACAGATCTCAGTGCTTAAGGTCGGCTTCAATGAAACAACCCACCATGTACTCCTACATGGCCTCTCATCGATACCTTTACCAAATCGTGTTCACCACACCACTCTCATTACCGACATAATCATTTCACTCTAGCCCATCACCCAGATGAACCAGACCTGACACGACTCTAAGCATAGCAGGCATAGCAAGGTAGGAACAACACATACATAGGGCTCAATCAACTCCTACACATGCTAGTGGGTTTCATCTAGTTACTGTGGCAATGACAGGTCATGCAGAGGAAATGGGTTCAACTACCGTAGCACACAGCAGTTTGAATCGCGTTGTCTTAATGCAGTAAAAGAGAGCAGGAGCGAGAACATGGGATTGTATCGATATGATCAAATGGTTGGTTGCTTGCCTGATGGTTCGATGCACTGATACGGTTCTTCGTTAGGGTAATCACGGTACTCCTCGGAGGCAGAACCTGTCGCAAAGGACACCGATACACAACCATCACCAAACAGTATGCAACAATATGATGCATGCATGAGACATGGCAAAATGAGTGTATTGGGCTAATGCAACTAAGAACAGATGGGTTTGAACTAATTTGAACCATTGATTCAAAATTCAAACTCATAAGTTGCCATTTAAGGTGTTTTATCTTGTTCTTTGATAAACAGTAGGTTAGCTTGTTTAAACATGCATGAAAATAGTACAGATGGATAGATTGGATTTTTCTGATCATTTTTCATATATAATTTGTCCAATTTGGAGTTACAGAATAAAAGTTATGAATTTTTGAAGTTTAAATAATATTATGGAATTTCCTGATTTAATTTAAATCCAGAAATATAATTATTGCGCCAGCATGACGTCAGCATGACGTCAGTGGTCAACTGCGGCTGGCTGAGGTCAAACCTGACGTGTGGGGCCCACACGTCAGTGACAGGGGGGTTAAACAGGGTTAAATTAATCCTAATTACTAATTAGTGGCGCTGGGGCCCACTAGTCAGTGTCAGGGGGTTAACTAACAGTGGTTAGCACTAATCTGACCACCTGGCCGACGGGGCCCACGCGTCAGTGACTCTGGGGGTCCTGCCGTGGTCAAGGTGGGTCAAACCCACCGGCGACATGACGCCGGCGAGGCCCGAGACGGCGGCGCGATGCGGGATCGCGCTACAGGGCACGGGCGAGGCCGTTCTTGGGCTCGTTGGAGAGCTCTTGCTCCCGCGCGTCGAACGGTGGCCGTGGCTGGGCCTGGGGTGGCCGGAGTCGACGGCGGCGAGCTCGGCTGCGGCCGCCGGAGTTCGGGTGCGGTCGGAGTCGGTGTTGTAGGGTGTTTGGGGAGGCGTTGGTGCGTGCTGCGTGCTCCTAGTGAGGCGTGGAGCACGATAGTGTGCTCGGTTGGGCGCTACGGTGACCGTGGCCACGACGGCGACATCGCCGGCGGCGTGGAGCTCTCAGCCAAGGTGGGGCTAAGGCCTAGAGGTCGAGAGAGACCAGGGGAGAACGGGGAAACGACTCGGGGGCTCACCGCGGTTGCAGTGGGCGTCGAAGCGGGCTCGGAGACGCGCTGGAGACGGCGAATTCGACGGCGATGATGGTCGGAGCCCGAAGAGGGGAACGGCGACGTGGCGGCGATGCAGGGCTTCCGGAGGCCCGTGGAGCGGTGAGGAGGAAGAGGGGGTTGTGGCGGAGCTTCTGAGCTAGTCGGGGGAGCGAGGGGTGGCCGGAGACGGCTGCTATGGCGAACGGCGGCGACGGTGGTGTTCGGCTGTGTGAGAGAGAGAGCGAGGGAGAGGAGGGAAGAGCCGAGGGCGAGTGAGAGAGAGCAGGGGGAGGCGTGGCGTCGTCCAGGGGCATCGAGGCGAGGAGGGGAGGGCAGGCAGGCAGGGAGAGAGGTGGTGTGGCGCGGTGGCGCGCGCGCGCGCCGGCCACACTCCCCTCCCTCTGTCGGGACGAAGACGACAGAGGAGGGAGACGGGCTGGGCCGCCTGCTGGCTGGGCCGGCCAACTGGATGGGCTGCACAGGGAGGAGCCCAGGTAAGCTTCTCCCTTTTATTTTTTTTCTGTTTTCTAATTTCTGACATTTGTTTTGATTTAAATAATATATTAAATCATTTATTTAACTTATGCCAATTTTTGCAGGGGCTAGATATATATTATTCCAGAGCTCCTTTATAATTGGCATAACATTTGGACATATATTAATATATTTAGAAATATATTTCCAATGCAAATATTTATGCATTAATTCCAAATGCCCAAAATAAATGTCCATGAGCCACTAAAAATATTGGTTTGATTTTTATCTCTGTCCAATATTTTCAGAGAGCAACATGAGCATTTTCTTGGACCCTTTTGGAGAAATTTTTATTTGGGTCATTTTCAAAATGATTCTGAGGGTTTCAGAGATCCCCATTTCAAGTTTCTGATGAAAGAGTAAATATGATGCAACACTCTAATGCATGACTAGCTAGGGTGTGACACCCGTCAACTCACAGAACGAGGAAAAGCTTGCTTAGTACGCCGTCTCCCCCGCCCACGGGCGCGGTGGCACGCAGGATGAGGTGAAGATTGCTTACGAGTAGTAGTAGTAGTAGTAATCCTACTACTGTACACCTTACGCCTGCTCCCTCGCCCATGCACGCGGTGGCTCACAGCACGAGGAGAAAATTTTACTCCCACTAAATTTCCATGAACTTGTACATGCATTGGTTAGTTTCCTCTTGACACTGCTTGCGTCGGGTGATCTAACGCACCTCGAAATCCAACATGTAATGGTACTACTACTAGTATAGTAGAATTGAGACTTATCAAACAAAAAAACAAATGTTTTTTAGATGAGCCCTATAAACCCTAGTGGGTACGTACTCCGTAAAAACAGATTTTTCCAAAACTAAGTCGCTCCCTTTCATGAATTCTGTAGTATACTCCTCCGTCGATGCTCCCTTTCATGAATTCTATTCTTCCTGTCACCGACATGTGGGACATATAGCAATCGAGTCGACGTGTCAAGCACCAAATAACAGTGCAGAACAGCAGGGGGGACGCACCCCACTCGTACCGGCCTAGTAGTAGTAATGAGCAATGAGACGTCAAATCACAATGCCGCACCTTCCCAGACGGACGAAGCAACCATTATTTCACACTTCGGTTCGCCATCATCTCAAACCACGTAGTATTGCTTCTGCCTCAAGAGGGACACACGCATCGCCTCAGTACATCATGACACGTGGGACCACATGACAGGCCATGCTCCCCCGCCGACCGCTCGGTAAAATCACCTCATTTTTACTATACTTCCTCTGCATCGGTTTACTACATGGCATGCACGTCATTCTAGGTTGAGAATTTAACTGGCTATATATGTGATGAATAGTACTCCAGCCTTTAAAAACTGTATACTTTTGTACAATAGTACTATCGATGGATTGCACCATGGAGCAAAAATTGAAATTAAAAAAAGGTGGTACATATAGAGAGCGCTAGTCACCAAATTATGCATATAGTACTATTAAAAAAGCTAGTACATGCTTAATTGGGGTGCTAAATTCTATTAAATAAATGCTAGTAGTATGTATCATCTTGAGGAGTTAATGTAACGAGAAGAAACATAACATAGTTCTACTGGGGCTCAACACAACACACCCCTCTAATTCAACTAAGCACACCTAAAATTAAACTATGCAACTAATACGATAGACACTGCATTAGAACCACCATGAGCAACGATACTGACACCTTACTCACTCAGAGGAGTCCTAGTCCACGTCCTCGACTTCGTCCTTGTCCCTCTTCCTCTTGGCCGATACTTCTTTGCTTGAACCGCACACTTCGCTCTTGCTCTTCATCCAACCCTTTTAGATATTGAAACAAAGGTAGCCATCCATTGCAGCGTAGTGGATGTGGTCTATATCTGGTACATTCCGCTGCCATGCATGATGATGAAATGTGTAATGAGGTTTCTCCAGTTTACGGTACGAAGGATGAACCATGGCTCCTGCCAGGGTCAGCATTGAAGACTGGCCACCGGAGGGTAGCAACCGATTCTTCTGGAGGTCGAAGGGGTTGCCTATAATGAGGCCTATCCGACGCAGGACTTCTTTGTCTTTACCAAAGTCCACAGTAACGAATTTGACTAGGTTACTCTCGAGGAAGTTCTTAAAATCCAGGCATTCAACGTCGGCATGTCATATGTGGTAGACCAAGCATAACTCATGCACGCAAACCTGGATCACGGCGGGCTTCTTCCTCTCTTCGTCCTTTAGATCCTTCTTTCGTCCCAAGACTATGGTGTACTCAACATCTAGCCCAGCAACCCGCTCATCATCTGAGTCTTCGAACATGCATCTGAACCGAGAAAGGCATCCTTTCACCGTCACGGAAGAATGGGTGGAGATGACATCGAACTCATCGCCGTTGATGGTTCTAACCTTGTACTCATCGCCGATCGTGGAGATTTGGGACGCCATGGATTTGGGAGGAGGGTTAGGATTAGTGGAACTGCTGTAATGTGAATGGACAGGACGACTTGGAGCGAACCGCCGTAGTATTAAAGGACGTGCGGGGACGAGTAGGAGCGAACTGCCAGCGTGCGAACGACAGGGTAGTGGCTTTCCATTCTCCCATGATACGTGCTTCCGAGAGCCCTTGGATCTGAGATAGAATGGTTGCATGGCGTGATTCTAGACCTATGGGTGAATATCCTATCCTGGAGGGTTATTCTGCAATTTTTCAGCAACTTAGCGTGCGACCGTTTGATCTCAGATCCAAGGGCTGCCAGCAGCCCGTATCATGGTTGTGCCTACCACGACCCTCACGTCGCTCTCGCGGTTGCACCCTTGGAGATTTAACATGGCGTGTTAGGCTATCTGATGTTGGCATGTCATACATAGTCATCACTTAATCACTCATACTACAACAAGGTTAGCTATAAGGTTGGCTATAAGTGTATTTATTTTTTTACTCCTCTCTATCTGTTTCTTCGTACTCCCTCCGTCCCATAATATAAGAACGTTTTTGACACTAGGACACAGGGAGTACTAGTATTTATTGCATTTGCCAAGGAGTGACCTCTTCCAATGAAATGGTGTTGCTAAGTTTGCTTTATTTAATTAGCTATAGACTCAAAATTGTCTTTTCACCTAGGAACACGCGCTTTGCACCGTTTCTTCCTTGGGTCACCAAACTAGTCTCTCTCTTCTTGATTATCTTGCCACATCAGACTTTATGCCTATGTGGCAAGCTTAGCACCTGTAGGAGCAAGTAAAAGTATGTACAATAGTGCGCTTTACATGGCATTTTTGCATATGTGGAGGAAAGAGAGGCAAGGAAAAAGTGGAGAAGTGGGCTCTCATGCAAGAGCCAGCCTCTACTACATGGTGGAGCATTGGGAGAGGCACCTGTATGGAGGTGGTCAGGAATCGGGAGACTCACGCCGGTCATAGCGCCGTAGTTAAAATGATAATGGCAAGTCAAATCACAGAGCCCCACCTGTCCAGCAGTAACTCGCTATCAAATCACATAACCCTATGTTTGCAGCAGCCTACTCCCTCGTCTTCTTGCGTTTCTATCGAACCGACTAGGCGGAGCTGCCCCGCCTACCGCGCAGGAAAAGCCCCGCCCTTGACTTTTAAATACAACTACATCCGCTTAAGAATCCAATGATATAGTAGTACTTTTTGTGACATAGTATCTCATATTTAGTTAGTCAAATGGATGACCTAGAACTACGTGCACGCCCTATAAACCGAGATGCCTAAAAATAAAAAACCGAGATGGAGAGGGTAGTTCAGCATGTATCTTTTTAGATCAATATAGTCGGGATTCACCAAGGATCAAAACCAAGTGGTAGGCTAATCCTGTCGTGTTGGTGTAGCAACTCAAGCAGGGTTAGTCCGCACACGAAATGGTGACACACTTAACATGACCCCTTTGGCCAACATGTGGCTCATCCACTATCTTGTTCCATGTGCGATGCACCAAATTACAGTTTGGAGCAGCGGTTGGAACTGTAGGCACCCCAGTCGTAGCGCCGTAGTAGTAGAAAATGAGCGGCGGGGGGTCAAATCACAAAGCCCCACCTTTCCTGCATTAAGCTGGACGAATGAAGCAACCATCCTGTGACGCCCCCGACTCAATCATACACTAATCATGCATGCAAATGTGTTTGATCAAGATCAGGGACTCATGGGAAGATATCACAACACAACTCTAAAAATAAAATAAGTCATACAAGCATCATAATACACGCCAGGGGCCTTGAGGGCTCGAATACAAGTGCTCGATCATAAACGAGTCAGCGGAAGCAACAATATCTAAGTACAGACATAAGTTAAACAAGTTTGCCTTAAGAAGGCTAACTAAAACTGGGATACAGATCGAAAGAGGTGCAGGCCTCCTGCCTGGGATCCTCCTAAACTACTCCTGGTCGTCTTCAGCGGCCTGCACGTAGTAGTAGGCACCTCCAGTGTAGCAGGAGTCGTCGTCGATGGTGGCGTCTGGATCCTGGGCTCCAGCATGTGGTTGCGACAACCAGGTAGAAGGGAAAGGGGGAAAAGAGGGAGAAAAGCAACCGCGAGTACTCATCCAAAGTACTCGCAAGTAAGGATCTACACTACTTATGCATGGGTATATGTGTAAGGAGGCAATATCAGTGGACTAAACTGCAAAATGCCAGAATAAGAGGGGGATAGATAGTCCTATCGAAGACTACGCTTCTGGCAGCCTCCGTCTTGCAGCATGTAGAAGAGAGTAAATTGAAGTCCTCCAAGTAGCATCGCATAGCATAATCCTACCCGGCGATCCTCCCTTCGTCACCCTGTGGAAAAGCGATCACCAGGTTGTCTATGGAACTTGTCTGGGTGTGTTTTATTAAGTATCCGGTTCTAGTTGTCACAAGGTCAAGGTACAACTTTCGGTCCTCCTTTTACCGAGGGACACGGCTATTCGAATAGATAAACTTCCCTGCAGGGGTGCACCACATAACCCAACACGCTCGATCCCATTTGGCCGGACACACTTTCCTGGGTCATGCCCGGCCTCGGAAGATCAACACGTCGCAGCCCCACCTAGGCACAACAGAGAGGTCAGCACGCCGGTCTAAATCCTATGCGCGCAGGGGTCTGGGCCCATCGCCCATTGCACACCTGCATGTTGCGTACGCGGCCGGTGAGCAGACCTAGCAACCTCCACTACAAAGGAAGTTGCGTTAACGCAGTCCAACCCGATGCGCGCCGCTCAGTCGCTGATGTCATGAAGGCTTCGGCTGATACCACGACGTCGAGTGCCCATATCTTTCCCATGTAGTTGGTTAGTGCGTATAGGCCAGTGGCCAGACTCAGATCAAATACCAAGATCTCGTTAAGCGTGTTATTATGAAGCAACCGCGAACGCCGACCAGGGCCAGGCCCACCTCTCACCTAGGTGGTCTCAACCTGCCCTGTCGCTCTGCCACAAAGTAATAGTCGGGGGCCGTCGGGAACCCAGGCCCACCTCTACCGGATGGAGCCACCTGTCCTCCCAACCCCCACATCAGAATCACTTGCGGGTACTCAACGAGCTGACCCGACTTTAGTCACCATCTGTATAGTATGTATATATGTATAGTATATACCTGTGATCACCTCCCAAGTGATCACGACCCGATAGTATAGCAAGGCAGACTGACAAGAATGTAGGGCCAATGATGATAAACTAGCATCATATACTAAGCATTTAGGATTGCTGGTAAGGTATCAACAGATGTAGCAACAATGACATGCTATGCAACATAATAGGATTAATCGAAACAGTATCATGCTACACTACTGTAATGCAAGCAGTAGAGGGAAGAATAGGCGATATCTGGTGATCAAGGGGGGGCGGGCTTGCCTGGTTGCTCTGGCAAGAAGGAGGGGTCGTCAACTCCGTAGTCGAACTGGGGTCGCCGGCAGTCTCGGGGTCTACCGGAAGAAGAAACGAAGGAGGAACACAATAAATATCAGAGCAATCAAAGCATCACAAAGTGAGACGCGGCAATACGCGGTACTAGAGGTGACCTAAGGCAGCAAGAGGTGATACTGGCAAAGGGGGGAAACATCCGGGAAAGTATCCCCGGTGTTCCGCATTTTTGGACAGATGAACCTGAGGAATAAAGTTGTGTGTTTGCTATGCTAGGGATGTGTGGCGGATGAACGGGCTACGTATTCGGATTCGCCTCGTCGTACTGAGCAAGTTTCATGTACAAAGTTTTTCCCTCCGAGTTACGGATTATTTTATATATATTTTAAGTTTATTAAAACATTTTGGAATTAACAGAATTTATTTAATTCAAAATTCATTTTATGACATCATCATGACATCAGCATGAGTTCAGCAGTCAATAGTCGGTTGACTTGGTCAAACTGACGCGTGGGTCCTATATGTCATAGGCTTGGTTAACTAAATTGGTTTAGTTAAGTAATAGGTGATTGGGTTAACTAATTATGCTTAAAATAAGTTAATTAATTAAGTAATTAATTAATTTATTATTAGTTTTAATTATGTATTTTTATCTCTTTTAAAAAAAACATTCTAGAGGCGGGGCCCTCCTATCATTGACCCCAGGGGGCCTTAGCGGGGCAGGCTACCAGGTGCAGGCGCTGGGTGCGGGCGCACCCGAGCGGGCACTCGCCCGCAGGGCAGGACGAGGCCACTGGGGCACGACAGGGGAGGCTCGCGGGGCCTGGTCGGGCGCGGCGTGGGGCAGGTGTTAGTCGTGCGCCCGCCGGCGGCGAGCACCCAAGACGGCGGCGACGAGCGAGATCCGTCCTCCGGCATCCAAATCGGGCGCGGAAGGATGCGTTCGAATGAGTGCGAAGAGAGGTGTCCAGTGGTGGTAGTAGTTCGACCCGGGGTCGCCAGATTCAGCACCGGCGACGAGGTCCGCGGCAACCGGAGCTCAGACAGGACTGAACCCGAGGCCACGGAGCATGGCAGGCGGCGCTGGGGGCGGCGTTTGTCTCCTGGGGGCGTGCTGAGCATGGTGCAGGGCTCGAACACGAGGTGCACATACGGTGGCCGCGGTGGGGAGGTACACGACGGCGACGAGCTTCGTCCATGGCGGGGCGAGCGAGATGGCGCAGAGAGGAGGAGGTCGGGTCAGGCGTCGTGGCCGTGGCTATGGGCGTCCGGAAGCGGGACTGGGCGTGGGGTGAGCGCGTGCTGCCCAGAGCATGAGCTCCAGCATGCGGGCGCGCGCGCGAAGGCGCGACCGTGGGTGCGGCGGGGTTGTGGTGAGCGTGGTCACCGTGCACAGGTACAAAGGAAGGAGGAGGGAGGAAGCCGTGGCCTCACCGGGGGCCTAGGGTCCAGGCAGCGGGGCTCGGGGAGGAGGTCGAGGACGTCGTGGCGGAGGGGAAGCAGGCCAGCGAGGAAGAGGAAGTAGGCCGGCGAGGGAGCTCCTGCAACGGTGGGGTCGAGGCAGAGGAGCTCCGATGAGGTTGCCCCGACGAACAGCGATGCCCGGGAGGTCCTCCAGGCGGTGGCGATGCGGCGTCGGCGTCGAGCATGGCGGGCGGCGGGGACCGGCGTCGA
>NC_041381.1:474251941-474265628 GCF_002162155.2 Triticum dicoccoides | reverse complement strand
GGGAGTGGTGGTCGTGGGGCTAGGTTTCAGTGCCCCCAGGGGGTATAGGCCAGGGACTGGGCCGGCCGGTTGTTGGCCTGGTGGCCAGCTGGGCTATGGCCTAGCAGGGGGGGGTCTTTAGGTGTCTTTTAGTTTTTTTTTATTTGTTTGTTTGTTTTTTACTTATTTTCCTTTTCTATTTTACATTAGTTTTTGATCTAGTATAGTCTTATAAAATACTGTATTTACCTCCTAAATTAGTGTCATGGTCTAGCCCTCTGCCACACAAAGGTTGGCCCCCCAAATAAAATAGTTTAACAATTTAATATTTACAAAAGGCACTAATTTAATTGTTATAGCCAATGTTTTAGTTATTTTGGAGCATTTACATATTTTATACAAATGTGGCTTCATCACCATAATTACCTATGCATTATATGTCACCTCTCAAACATTTTAGTTTTAATGTTTGAAAAACTTTTGATGTTTGCCTTTACTTCAAATTTGAATTTGGATCGGTTCTCATCTAACGTGAGATTAGCAATAGGGATCGTGGTGACTTGGCATCATTAGCAGGGTATTACTGTAGCTTAATTATCCTGGCATCACAATTCTCCTCCACTACAAGAAATCTCATCCCGAGATTTAAGCAGTGGAGTAAGGAGGGAAGGTGCTGGTAGCGAAAAACCTAACGAGTCTTCTCGGTCTTGGCTGCCCTTTCGAAGAGGTTGATCCCTTTCGTTGATGTTTTCATTTCTCTGCTTCAAGTAACCATGATCAATTCGTCATCCTTTCTTCGGGATCTCCATCGTCCTACGAACGCGACCAAGGGGAAAATCTCCGGAAAAACGCATCTCCACAATGCTGGGCATCTGAAAGTGAACTCAATGGGAAATACACAAGGTACCCCACGAGTTGTATTTCACCGATTTTGTTGAGTGCAATATACGATGGTACCAAAGTTTCAAATGGGTAGGCAATCATTCGATGACTAGACAGAAGCTGGAATGGGGGTTTGAACAACGAGAATAACATGATGTTTGATTCCAGGATGAATAATGGTATAGAATTTAGCTCGTGAATAACATATGAAGCCAGGTGCAAAGGATACATTAGAATCCGGGTTGTAAAGAAGAGTCAGGATTCGATCCAATGGACCTGTGTGTTATTGGCCCACCATGTGGCTTGAAAGTAGGAAGGGTGGTGACATCTTGCACAGCCGCGACAGGGAGGCATGTCAGTGGATAGCTTGTCAGCTGTGTCGGCAACAATGTCGATACCAAGGGTGAGGGACAAAGAGAACGATTTTCCTGCTTGTTGTAACGAGGCGGGCCATTAGGCAAAGTTCTCGTCCATCGACAGTTACTGGAATGTCATCAACAATAATAATAGGGTCACACTGACAGAGTTGTAGGCCGAGGTGTTTTCATAGGAAGAGAATTCATTTTGCTTAGGTTATATAGACCACAAGAAAGGTTAAACAACCAATGGAAGGGAAAATGAAATTATCGGATTAAACAGACCAACGGAAGGGAAAATTGTGTTTACACACAATTATTAGGAGTATATCCTCCCCATGTACAAGCAGAACAAGGCATACAGGGTAGGAGAGCAAGTACCCAACCATTCAGATAAGAGGCAAGGATTAATCAAGATAATAACCATACAACGGTGTTTGGATAACTGACCAAGAAACATTTAGCATCGCGCCTCCAATGTTCTTGTTGATGAGCGGGGTATCATAGTCATGCTTCGAGGTAGCAATGATATGGTGTTTCAATCAAGGACCGGACTTTGGATACACAAATGATCCATCAGGAGCAACTTATGAAATAAGTCTTACAATTTTCTTCAGGAAGAATGGTTACCCGTGCAAAAGAAATTGTAATGATTGGTCCTCCAGCCAGGGGGTGCTAGGCATGACATCATATTACTGGGCCATCAAAGGACCAACATCATAACTCCTGGAAGTTGTCTCAACCATCATATCTGACCGAGATTGAGATCCGATTGGTGTCATGATACCTCAGACTCAGGACATTCGAGAAAAAAAGGTGCGACACAAATCAACGAAATGACATTGCAAGATTCTCGGGAAATGAACTACGGGAGCGGGTTCCTGAAACAATAGTTCATCATTAAACCAAGGAGGGGATGAAGAGGTGGTTGTTGGGCTCAGCGATAATTCATCGAGATTTCCAAACGGATGGATTTCCACAATAATGTGAACAAGAAGATGACACTTGTCAATTCAAATGATATAATGTTGTATGCCTGAGGAATACATACACCATCAATCACTAGTTGAAAAGTGTGCCCGAAATATTACCTTAGGCAGCAAGATCAAAGTTTCAATAACCACCAGTCTAAGAATGAACTGTCGACCATTAACTTCAAAGCAATAGGGTTGCTAGAAGTACAGAACTCAGGCAGCATCGTTAGCATATCGGTATCCTGGTTAAAAACAACACTGGGACCAAGGAAGAATGGTGATGGTGAGAAGTATCATCATACCGAGAATTTCAAAGAGGTGGAGCAATCCCCGCAACATTCTTGACAGAAAAGACAGTAATACTTCAAGGCAGAACACAACACTAGCTGGAGAGCAAAGATCTCAAGGTATAACACAAAACATGAACACGTTTGTGTTGAACGGAAGGCAATAAAGTGGTCGATGATAAAACAAATCATCGAGGACAAGGATGGTATTTCTCATCATGAATTCAGTTGATATCCTTGAAAAGCTCGGAATGTTGATGATGATCACGACACATTTGTCGAGAGATCTCATGAAGATGTAATTGATCGGCGATGACATCAAGTTGAAGGAATGATGAAGCGAAAGGTTATTTGAACCATGGGTACGACAAAAACTCGAAATAAAGTTTGTTGTTCAAGGAGAAATGATATGATGAGGAAGATCAATGTAATATTAGCTCACCATCGATATTTGTGCTCCAGGAAGAACCAGATAGCACAGTTAAATTTAGCACGATAATGCCGTAGCCGATAAGGCTAGGAATTACATGATGGAGTATTAAACTCGTAAGCAATGCAGATTACTAAGAGTTGTTGAATCACAATGTGGACTCGATTCACTATTAGGTGTTCTCGGATGACAACAACCCAAAACTCATGGAGTGACTATGATAGGGAAAGGTATTACTCTGGCACAAATTCATAAGATGTAGTGCAATGGCATGATATCCTCCAGATACCAGGGAGATAATACTCGAAGGCATATCAAAATAAAGGTTGAAGTGGGGTGTATTGATCTATAGAAGACAAGCGCTTTTACTTGTCTGAGAAATGGAATCAAAGGAAGAAATTATGGTTGGAACCACGATTGCAAAGGATCAATTCACATATCCAGATGATATTTTCAAGGAAATTGTAATTATCGCAAGAAGCTTCCATGATAGGATCTACATCGTGTCCATGGGCATGAGCACAGAGGTTCAAGGTCGACTCCCACTTCGTAAATGCATATCCTTCCATTCACCTCTCGTATTTCAAAAATGACATTTGTTAGTGAAAGTTTTACCTGGTGCAATACCAGATAAGTATGACCCGTGAAATCTTTCGGGTTCACACGGATTAGGGAATGCGTAGGTTCAACCCATCAAGGCATCTTAGGAACATATACCACAAGCTTCAGGAGTAAATAACACAAGCTCGAAAGCAGAGCATGGTTAGTCAATCAGAGGATAGGATTTACCAAAGGAGAAAGAACTTCCAAAGTGATTGAATATGAAGGACGCTATCGGATAAAATCCAACAAAAGATCTGGTGGTCCTCAAGGGATCTGAGGTGAGCATCGGTACTCAACCAGAGGAAGAAACAATGCAAGGAGATCAGACTATAGAATCAACTGACTAACTCAAAGCTCAATGCAAAAGAATTATGATTTCCAATCAAGGGATCAGAAGCAAATGCTCTGATTAAGGAAGGATAAGTTGCATAGACTTAGGGGTATAACCGTTGGCAATCTGATTGGTCGAGAACCAGCTCATGTTTAAAATGATGTCTGAGCCGGAAGGATGAATTCTGGGTTGAATTGATGATGGCGAGCATTCACAAACATATTGAATCAAAGACTCAAAATGACAGTGACAAAGGATGCTCGTGAATATTGCTAGACATGTGGAAAGTAACCATAATGCAAGCAGACAAGTATTTGTGGAGCAATAGTTGGCAATGGATTATCAGAAGACCGGATAGTATTTCAAAGTATCTTGTGGATCACATAATCAACTAGGAATGATCAAATCCTCGATGAGTGTGAGGAATTACTCGTAGATGTATTAAAGCGAAAATGGAGCTGCAAGCCAGCAGGCATGATGGATTCTCGGGATATTGGAATATTTTAGGGAATCTTGTAACAACAAGAGAAATTGGGGATGAAGGTATGAACGACAAATGCATGTAGTTATCCATAACGATTTATCGGTGATAGGGATTGTAACAGCAAAGGGCACAAGGGTCTCGGGAAAACATCGGAGAGTATCATCGGAATCCTTCGGTGCAGCAAGAAATCATCTGGAGTGAGGGTCTCTTCGGGAGGAAGTAATTACGAGAACCTAGAGTTAGAGTTAGCAAAATCATTTAACCCGAATAGAAGAGAGATCAGAGTCCCAGAGTAAAGATCGAGGAGTAAAAGATCCTAATACCATCCAATGGCGATGTGGGCCCGCAAGCCGCACAACCACGTTAGTAAAAATTCTTTTTCAATGACTAGACTCAACTTCGGCCAAGGAGTTGAAAGGGGATTCCTATAGGCAGTCGGCTCTGATACCAACTTGTGATGCCCCTGACTCAATCATACACTAATCATGCATGCAAATGTGCACGATCAAGACCAGGGACTCACGGGAAGATATCACAACACAACTCTAAAAATAAAATAAGTCATACAAGCGTCATAATACAAGCCAGGGGCCTCGAGGGCTTGAATACAAGTGCTCGATCATAGATGAGTCAGCGGAAGCAACAATACCTGAGTACAGACATAAGTTAAACAAGTTTGCCTTAAGAAGGCTAGCACAAACTGGGATACAGATCGAAAGAGGCGCAGGCCTCCTGCCTGGAATCCTCCTAAACTACTCCTGGTCGTCTTCAGCGGCCTGCACGTAGTACTAGGCACCTCCAATGTAGTAGGAGTCGTTGTTGACGGTGGCGTCTGGATCCTGGGCGCCAGCATCTGGTTGCGACAACCAGGTAGAAGGGAAAGGGGGAAAAGAGGGAGAAAAGCAACCGTGAGTACTCATCCAAAGTACTCGTAAGCAAGGATCTACACTACTTATGCATGGGTATATGTGTAAAGAGGCAATATCGATGGACTGAACAGCAGAATGCCAGAATAAGCGGGGGATAGCTAGTCCTATCGAAGACTACGCTTCTGGCAGCCTCCGTCTTGCAGCATGTAGAAGAGAGTAGATTGATGTCCTCCAAGTAGCATCGCATAGCATAATCCTACCCGGCGATCCTCCCCTTGTCACCCTGTGGAAAAGCAATCACCAGGTTGTCTGTGGAACTTGTCTGGGTGTGTTTTATTAAGTTTCCGGTTCTAGTTGTCATAAGGTCAAGGTACAACTCTAGGTCGTCCTTTTACCGAGGGACACGGCTATTCGAATAGATAAACTTCCCTGCAGGGGTGCACCACATAACCCAACACGCTCGATCCCATTTGGCCGGACACACTTTCCTGGGTCATGCCCAGCCTCGGAAGATCAACACGTCGCAGCCCCACCTAGGCACAACAGAGAGGTCATCACGCCGGTCTAAATCCTATGCGCGCAAGGGTCTGGGCCCATCGGCCATTGCACACCTGCACGTTGCGTACGCGGCCGGTGAGCAAACCTAGCAACCTCCATTACAAAGGAAGTTGCGTTAACGCAGTCCAACCTGACGCGCGCCGCTCAGTCGCTGACGTCACGAAGGCTTCGGCTGATACCACGACGTCGAGTGCCCATATCTTTCCCGCGTAGTTGGTTAGTGCGTATTGGCCAGTGGCCAGACTCAGATCAAATACCAAGATCTCGTTAAGCATGTTATTATGAAGCAACCACAAACGCCGACCAGGGCCAGGCCCACCTCTCACCTAGGTGGTCTCAACCTGCCCTGTCGCTCCGCCACAAAGTAACAGTCGGGGGCCGTCGGGAACCCAGGCCCACCTCTACCGGGATGGAGCCACCTGTCCATCCAGCCCCCACATCAGAATCACTTGCGGGTACTCAACGAGCTGAACCAACTTTAGTCACCATCTGTATAGTATGTATATATGTATAATATATACCCGTGATCACCTCCCAAGTGATCACGACCCGATAGTATAGCAAGGCAGACTGACAAGAATGTAGGGCCAATGATGATAAACTAGCATCCTATACTAAGCATTTAGGATTGCTGGTAAGGTATCAACAGATGTAGCAACAATGAAAGGCTATGCAACATAATAGGAATAATCGAAACAGTATCATGCAACACTACTCTAATGCAAGCAGTAGAGGGAAGAATAGGCGATATGTGGTGATCAAGGGGGGGGGGGGCTTGCCTGGTTGCTCTGGTAAGAAGGAGGGGTCGTCAACTCCGTAGTCGAACTGGGGTCGCCGGCAGTCTCGGGGTCTACCGGAAAGAAGTAACGGAGGAGGAACACAATAAATATCAGAGCAATCAAAGCATCAAAAAGCAAGACGCGGCAATACGCGGTGCTAGAGGTGACCTAAGGCAGCAGGAGGTGATACTGGCGAAGGGGGGAAACATCCGGGAAAGTATCCCCGGTGTTCCGCGTTTTTGGACAGATGAACCGGAGGAAGAAAGTTGTGTGTTTACTACGCTAGGGATGTGTGGCGGACGAACGGGCTACGTATCCGGATTAGTCTCGTCGTATTGAGCAAGTTTCATGTACAAAGTTTTTCCATCCGAGTTACAGATTATTTTATATTAATTTTTGTAAAAGTTTACTAAAACATTTTGTAATTAACAGAATTTATTTAGTTCAAAATTCATTTTATGATGTCATCATGACATCAGCATGAGTTCAGCAGTCAACAGTCGGTTGACTTGGTCAAACTGACGCGTGGGTCCTATATGTCATAGGCTTGGTTAACTAAATTGGTTTAGTTAATTAAATAGGTGATTAGGTTAACTAATTATGCTTTAATTAAGTTAATTAATTAAGTAATTAATTAATTTTTTATTATTTTTAATTATTTATTTTTATCTCTTTAAAAAAAACATTCTGGAGCCGGGGCCCTCCTGTCATTGACCCCAGGGGGCCTTAGCGGGGCGGGCTACCAGGTGCAGGTGCCGGGTGCGGGCGCACCCGAGTGGGCACTCGCCCGCAGGGCAGGGCGAGGCCACCGGGGCACGACAGGGGAGGCTCGCGGGGCCTGGTCGGGCGCGGCCTGTGGCAGGTGTTAGTCGTGCGCCCGCCGGCGGCGAGCACCCAAGACGGCGGCGACGAGCGGGATCCGTCCTCCGGCATCCAAATCAGGCACGGAAGGATGCGTTCGAATGAGTGCGAAGAGGGGCGTCCAGTGGTGGTAGTAGTTCGACCCGGGGTAGCCAGATTCGGCGCCGGCGACGAGGTCCGCGGCAACCGGAGCTCAGGCAGGAGTGAACCCAAGGCCACAGAGCATGGTAGGGGGCGCTGGGGGCGGTGTTTGTCTCCTGGGGGTGTGCTGAGCATGGCGCAGGGCTCGAACACGAGCTGCACGCACGGTGGCCACGGTGGGGAGGTACACGACGGCGACGAGCTTCGTCCATGGCGGGGCGAGCGAGATGGCGCAGAGAGGAGGAGGTCGGGTCAGGCGTCGTGGCCGCGGCTATGGGCGTACGGGAGCGGGACTGGGCGTGGGTTGAGCTCGTGCTGCCCAGAGCGTCAGCTCCAGCATGCGGGTGCGCGCGCGAAGGCGCGACCGTGGGTGCGGCGGGGTCGTGGTGAGCGTGGTCACCATGCACTCGGATAGAGGAAGAAGGAGGGCGGAGGCCGTGGCCTCATCGGGGGCGTAGGGTCCAGGCAGCGGGGCTCGGGGAGGAGGTCGAGGACGTCGCGGCGGAGGGGAAGCAGGCCGGCGAGGAAGAGGAAGCAGGCCGGTGAGGGAGCTCCTGCAACGGTGGGGTCGAGGTAGAGGAGCTCCGGTGAGGTTGCCCCGACAAACGGCGACAGCCGGGAGGTCCTCCAGGCAGTGGCGATGCGGCGTCGGCGTCGAGCACGGCGGGCGGCAGGGACCGGCGTCGAGCCCCGATCCAGATCTGGATCGGGGGGAGGGGGAGAGCGAGCGAGTGTGGGGGGGAAGTGGTGGTCGTGTGGCTAGGGTTCGGTGCCCCCAGGGGGTATAGGCCAGGGACTGGGCCGGCCGGTTGTTGTCCTGGTGGCCAGCTGGGCTATGGCCCAGCAGGGGGGGTCTTTATATGTCTTTTAGTTTTTTTTATTTGTTTGTTTGTTTTTTACTTATTTCCCTTTTCTATTTTACGTTAGTTTTTTATCTAGTAAAGTCTTATAAAATACTGTATTTAACTCCTAAATTAGTGTCATGGTCTAGCCCTCTGCCACAAATAGGTTGGGCCCCCAAATAAAATAGTTTAACAATTTAATATTTACAAAAGGCACTAATTTAATTGTTATAGCCAATGTTTTAGTTATTCTGGAGCATTTACATATTTTATAGAAATGTGGCTTCATCACCATAATTACCTATGCATTATATGTCACCTCTCGAACATTTTAGTTTTAATGTTTGAAAAACTTTTGATGTTTGCCTTTACTTCAAATTTGAATTTGGATCGGTTCTCATCTAACGTGAGATTAGCAATAGGGATCGTGGTGACTTGGCATCATTATCAGGGTATTACTGTATCTTAATTATCCGGGTCTCACACATCCTTTCACTCGGCGCAAGAGCATAAAGAAAATAGAAAACAATAATGCGTGCGGTAGCTACCTAGGGCACCCTAGGGTAGGGTAGGGGTCTCCACTACATATCCTTTTTTTGAAAGCGCCTCCACTACAAATCGGCTTCTCCCTCGTCCTCTTGAAGAAAACCGATGATGAGTCCGGCGGTAGGGTTTGTAGGAGTACTACGGCGTGCGGGGCCACGTTGTAGGGTTTGAGTCGATGCATGTGTGGGCCGCTTGGTTTTACGGGAATGAGGCAGCATTTTGGGTTCGGGGACCAGTGGATATATAGTACGTACAAAAAAATGTGGACCTATTCGACCGAAAGGCAATGATGCATTGAACACATGAGATTTTGAAACCAAATTATGAATAAATACACACTATAGCATGTAAAGCTTTGAGTCATATATGCATGATGTAGATGTTCGTTTAGTTCTTATAGTTCATCTCATTCAAAATCAATTAGTTTTATTAAAATGTTAAGATTCGTGGGGTTGTGCATTGTAAAGCATAAAGTAAAAAACAAATAATGGCAATTCATTTAGAAAAACAACAATTATGATATAGAAGATTCTAGGGCAAAGGAGAAGTGCTTGTGTTTTGAGGTTTGTGCATTATGCTTAAGTTCAACCATGGAGTCTTCTAAATTGTACATGTGGCAGATCTGATGGAATGTTGATGATATCCTACGGCTAGTAGTGCTCGGATTCGCCATCTCTGCACTGTCGGATTAGCTTCATCCAGCGACCATCTTTCAAAGTTTTTAGCACACCACTATATGGTTCTTGTGCCATAGTTGCATGTTTTGGAAAAAAGCTACTAGTGGGTTGTACTATCTATTTAGGAATAGAAGATGTATACATAGAAGTTGTAGGGAAAGAGATGACATGGAGCATCTCAATTCCTATGAGTAGGGATTGGAAAAGAGATGTCATTTGGTTCACATCATAGGAACTTTTCTATTGAATCTAGAGATGACATGTATCTCAATTCCTATGAGGAGGGATTAGAAAAGATATGTAATTTGGTTCAGATCATAGTAACTTTTCTATTGAATATACGCTAATGTTTATTTTCCTTTGAAATTAAGGGAGTATAGGAATCCATTCATTTGAACCAAGTGGCTCTAAAGCTATAGAAATTATATCATGTTTATTTCCTTTGAAATGTGGAGTATATGAATCTATTCCTACGAACCAATTGGCTCTAAAGGAAAAAATCCTACGAAAATCATATCATATAGAGTTCCTATGATATTTCTCGACACCAAAGGATGGTTGAAATTGATGCGGGTGATACGATGGTCTTATTTTGTAGACTCCTCCCCCATCTTTATAGTTACCTCTCGAAGATGAATCAAATGATATATAACAGGGTATTCTACATGTGCAATTTGGTACACGAAAACTCGGTAAAAGTTTGCGAGGTTCGAATTTTCAATAAAGCTATATGCACTGCATTTCGGAACGGAGGGAGCATACGTCAGTTGCTAACACTCATGTGGAAGATTTGTGTGTTGGAGGAGTGTCTGTTCTATTAAATGACATGGCAAAACTGACACTGTCGGATGCCGATCTAACGGTTCTTATGGCGTTCGTCAGGAAAAGGCTTGTGGCGAATGTTTGTCGGATAATGATTTACGGACACATGCATTGCATTGATACGTGCCCTCCTCCCTCTCACGCACACACACCCTGCCGAGTCACGACTCTCCCGAGTCCTCTCGCAGACTCGCACGTCGCATCCACCGTGTATCTGCAGTTAGACGTCACGCACATATGTGCTCTTCACACCCTACCCCCAGAACTTCTAAAAAACAAAAGACGTCGCGCACATTTTATTTTAGCTCACACATCACACACTTATACTATTACTCTCGCGGCGAATGTTCTTTGGGAATAGAATATTGTACTCTCACGAAGAGAAGCGATGCACGCACGCACTAGTTCTCTCACACCCACTCACTGGTACATGTAGGAGCACATTTTTTTGAAGCTGGTACAACAAAATCACTCCACTATATATATAAGCAGGAGCCTTAGCACTTGCTTTACTAGGGTTCCTCTCGTTCACTCTCTCATGCTCTGATCTAAGCAAGACATAGGTGGCCACACTCTCTCGCGGCTCACGGCTGGTCACAAATCCGGCCGGACAACCTCGACCGGGGCAGGGGTGTAGGTGCATCGTTCACGCTGTCGTCGGCGGCGAGGGAGGAGACCAACGGCTGCCCACGCGTCCCGATCGGCGGCCGTGCCGTTCTCTCCGAGAGAGCGCCGGCTCAGGAGTGCCTCCGCCCCCTTTTTCCTCCTTGTGGTATTGTGGCCAAGATGCGGCCTCCCGACGCTGTCTTTGCCACATGCCGACGACCCTCAGGTATATATTCCTTCAAAACGGAACACCTGCCTTGCTCTACTGCCCCAGCTCCCTTCGTGTGGATCTTTTTCTACTTCCGTCCACTGTTCCAAAGCCACCTAGACTTTTACTATTATTAGAGGTAAAGCTAGTTCATATAGTCGACTCTAAGAGTTGGTTCAAACAGGGAAGAAAGTGGGAAAGCTGTAGCATGAATCTAGGACTTGGTTCTAAGAGGAAACAGGGAAAGTAGTAGATACTGGCTACCCAACCGGTCTCTTGGTTGAAAAGACGAAGAAAACATGGTGGATGGCGAAGGGTAGGGGGAAGTGGACCTATCTCTTGGTTGAAAAAGAAAAGAAAGTGACGGGTGTTGGGGGACAACGCAAATGAGAATGAGCCGGTATAGATTTCCTGTGCTCACATAGAAAAATGTTGCCGAGGAGATAAAAATGGGACAAATGCAGACTGCTGCCTGAGTATTTGCCGCTCTCGGCAGCCACATCACCACTTTATGCCCCTGCTGTCCCTACACCCGTATCGCTACCGTTAATGTAAAGTCACATGAAGCATAAAGCAATGCCACCTAATGTCACTATAAGTAATGGTCTAGTGCCATCGATAAATTGAAGCAATGCCACCACCATTTTATGAAGTGCTTCCGTCTTGCTTTATTTCCCTTGAATTGTGTTTTTGCTGTTACACTTAACTCTCACACCGCTAATATTGCTTCATCCCAGTGGAACTGCACAAATTTGATTGCACATTTACCATGTGCTACTCTCATGACAGTAATACTAATGCTATTGTTCTGCATGTTAATCTAGTGGCATTGTTGATGTGATGTGATGCTACTTACTTAAGGACTCTTCATACTGTCAATCTAGTGCCAATTATAACACGGACCGAGGACTAGCTAGCATGGCTGCACGGCGGTTTTTTGGACAGGTGCGCGAACAAGAGGCATTGTGGTCTGCTTATTTCTGCAAATAATGGTGCTTAAATTTCATGGAATGCACAAGCATTTCAACTGGTCAGTACACTGCATGGTTCAGTTCAGCATTCCAGCTGAGACCACAATTATAATTGGTTATTCTGGAATGAGAGAATCTAACCCTGGATGGTGGCAACAAGAAAAAACCAGAGTGAACTCCAGGAAATTTAAGCCCGCTGGGAGGCCCTTTGCTCAAAGAAGCCTTGCTTGTTTTTTCCTGATTTGTAAACCTTCTTACAACTTTGTCTTTTGCTGTGAACTAGTATATGTTTGTTATGTTCTATGAATCATTGAGATGTATAAAATTGCTTAACTTATGCTTTTCAAGTTTTTTATGAAGACGAGTTTAATGTGAGTGTTCCACATGAGCGCTGGACTAGTGTGTGAATGTTTGGAATTTATTACATTGTGGCCTCAATTAACTACATGAACCACTCTAACAAGATACATAGTTGCTTATATGTCAGACAACAGATTGTTGATTGTTAGCTGGTCGATAGCCTAGTGTTGAAGCGAGCTAAGCCAATGTGCCATGTTTTGCACAACTGCCCACAAGTGGGGTAGCACCAATAGTGTTTACAAGTACTTGTGTATACTTCGGCGCATAGTTCTCGAACGAGTGCTCTATTTCATCAAAACACACACTGCTCGTATGATAAACCGTGACAACTTATGTCTTACCATGCCATATTCATGAAAAAACTAGTGAGGACGCATCTGTTTCGGCAACAATTACGATGGTTCTCACATGATTCACGGGCACACAAAAGTAGCAGTAGTTCCCATAGATGGATTCAAACAGAGTACTAGCCCCAGAGGGGTCGATAACAGGCAAGGTTCGGATAATTAGACACAATCCAAACTACTATTAAACACTAGCTGGGGCAACTATTTCATTCCTCGGTCTAATTTGGGCTGGACACAAAACGAACCTTGCCATGAACATCATCGAGGACGTCCCGCAGCAGCTCAATCCTGTGAACCTTCATGAAGACAACCTTGTGGCCTTGCCACTGATAAACTTGTTTGTGGAGGCATGCCACGTCATCTTCCTGCATAAGCTTGACAAGAACAGTATGCCTCACAAACGAAGGAGTAGCTTCGAAATTCTTGTGCTTCAGTACACCCTGGACAAAACGCCTGACAACAGTGAGGCTGGAATACAACTCTTCATTGGTATAACCGCAAATGGCTTCCAGGATCCAACAGCCTAAGAACTCTGTTTTCCTAGTGCGTATATTCAGTTCATCCGCCTCATAGCGAGTGACATGTACAACCACACAATCCTTGTCTGCATCAGGGTTCTAATTGAAACAGAAACAAATTCTGAATTACTTTTCAGTATAAGAAACACAAGTTATTTAAACCACTATGTATAGAATGACATCGAAGCTAATAAAATTTTGCATTATTAATCACCACATACTTAGATGAAAAACCACAATCGAGATCGGCAAAGAA
>NC_041381.1:474212950-474251417 GCF_002162155.2 Triticum dicoccoides | reverse complement strand
GTAACCTCAAATGGGGCGTTAACCATCTCAGTAGTGGCCGTGAGCATATCTGGGGTCGGCTCAGTGGCTGCCTCCATCTTCTTGGAGCTCTCTGTCTCGTGGGGATCAGCCTCCTGCGTCTGCTCCAATATCGGCAGATCTTTGCCTGGTTCTCTTGGTCCATCATGAAACTGACGAATACTAGGAGACCATTGAAAGGAAAACACAATCGCAATGATAATGAGACAAAAAAGAGAGTGAGGATCGGTTACTGCTTTGCAAAAGTTCTTTTTTTTCTTTGAACGAAAATATACCAACATCATGGATCCGCTTACCTTCCCTTCGTTGGGAGAGAAGAACAATGGCAGATGCGAGTGTTGCCTTTCTTGAAGACGGTGAGGGAGAAGGGGACTCAGCGAAGAGTGAAATGGTGGTTGCTTCATCCGTCAAACTTAGACTGCGGGGAGGTGGGGTTTTGGATACGACAGCTCGTTACTGCCGCGCTACGACCGGGGTGACTCTCCACCTGCATACTTCCTTCTAATTTGGTGGATGGCATTTGGGCCCGCGCGCTACATGGCCCGCATGTCGGTGAACAAAAGTATAACGACATTCAAGAGAGGGATACGTTTCAATGACCTAGCAGGAGCCAGAAGCGGTAGAGTGTCTCCACTGTACTAGTAGTAATTGTTTTTCTGGATAGCTGTAGAGTGTCTCCACTATACTAGTAGTAATTGTTTCTCTGGGCCCAAGACAAAACAGCCCATCCACACTAGTAAATAGTAAAATCAATTCAAAAGCCCATATATTTACTGAATGAGAGGCGCTACCCACACCCAGCACACCGCCCCCCCCCCCCAAAAAACCTGGGTGCTCTTCTTCCTCATTTCTCCCACCCACCTCACATCAGCTCACTCCACTCGTATCCCCAAATTCCTCACCTCACTCCTACAGAAAACCCTAGCTCCCCTTCTTCCTCACTCCTACAGAAAACCCCCAACTCCCCTTCTTCTTCGCTCGCACTACAACTAGTCTCGTCATTCGTTACTCTGCTCAAATCCGTGAGCGCGACGCGATGCCCTCGAGGAAAATGGAGTCGGCTAACCCCAGCGCCAAGAAGATGAGGCTCCCGCCAGCGGTGACGCCTGTTGTAGATCCCGCACCCGGCAGCGCGGGGAGAAGCGGCGACCCCGCCCCCACCAGATCCTAGGAGCCCGTAGAATCTCGGGTGGACCGCATCAGCGATCTCCTGGACGCTGTCCTTAGGAACATCATCTCAATTCTCACCACCAAGGATTGCTGCCGCACCCAAGTCCTCTCAATTTGGTGGTGCCCTCTATGGTGCGCCATGCCCCTTAATCTCGACTGTCGTCAGCTATCTCTCTTTAATGATTTTGAAATCCCCAGAGCCATCATCTCCTCCCACCAGGGTTCTGTTCAAAGCCTCTGTATCCCATCATGCTACCTGAGCAAGCATACCATGCCCTGCACGGTGGACGCCTGGCTGAAATACCCTGAATTCACAGAACTACAGTTGCTTGAGTTCTACTATTCCCTTGGAAATCACATACCACATACCAAAAGCCATGAACTTGTGCCCTCAGCACCGATGTCCATCTCGCGGTTTTCCTCCTCTCTCCACACCGCCACCTTTGCACTCTGCTACCTACCAGACAATCTGGTACTAAACCTTTGACTCCCATTTCTCAAGAAACTTTCACTACAGCATCATCCACTCCAATTTCCCTGCCCTGGAGTGCTTGTTGCTTGTTTTCACAGTTAGAATCAGTTGTCTCCAAATAAAGTCGCCTAACCTTGTAAGAATTGGAATTTCTTTTGACGGAAGGCAACTCATCATCCAAGATGCCCCTTCACTTCAAAGGTTGATCCTTGACTCTAGTTATTCACCGTTGTAAATAACCGTCCTCTCTACGCCTAAACTGGAGACCTTGGGTGTAATACATGATCTCTGTGCTCATTTCAATATGGTGTTTGGCTCCACAGTTCTTCAGGTACTTTATATTATCATGTACACTTTTAACCATAAGCTGCACTTTAAATTTCTGCCCATAAGTTATATATCATCTTGGAGTACACATTTTGTACTAATATTATGTTCTATGCTCAATGAAGAGTTTCTCCATGGATGGCCTATCAATGTTGCTGGATTCTGTCAAGATCTTATATATCCAAATGATTAGTTTTGATCCGAACAAGATTATTGGCTTGCTTCAATGCTTTCCATGTCTGGAGAAGTTGTATATAAAGGTGATAATTTCACACGCACATTGGAAGCCCGCATATAGTGTACTAGAATTAATCGTTCAGTTATTGCTCTTTTGACTCTCTTTTTTTAGACCTTAACTGTTTTCAATCTTCATGTCTATTTAGGCAATAGGACGGGGTAAGAAAGTTATAACCAATCGGTGGATTCGTAAGCATCGGGATTTTCTCACTTCTCATGAGATTCGACTGAAGACAATAATGCTAGAACGATATGTAGCCAACTGTGCAAACACTAGATTTGTCACATTCTTCCTGCTGAATGCAAGGTTACTATTGTCCATCAGGCTTAAGTTTATCAGCAGCATGGTTTTGACGGATGGGTATGTCGAAGAGCAAGAAAGGAGTTTCAGGTGGGCAAAAGAGCATCTGAATGTGCCGGGCTTCTATTTACAACATATTGTGGTCATAATCCATTAAATTTTACGACCCAGGATGTTCATTCTATGGACCTGACCGATGCATTTGACTGTGCCTGCCGAAAGCAGTGCTGGAGTTAGATGTTGTTGCCCTTTTCAACCTGGGTTTTTTTGTAAACCTGATGAACAATTAACCCTCGTGCTTTTGTACAGTTTGTAAGCTGGAGTTAGATGTTCCTGCCCTTTTCAACTCGGCTGTGACTGTCATATTTTCTTTGAAACAAGGCATGGCTTGCCATTCGTTTAATTTAGAGTGTAATATTGTAACAAATCCCAACCATGGGACATAACATCACTCTCGCAGGCTGCTTGAGCTCACTGTGCATTACAGAAGCCAAGTGATTAGCCCCCACCAGCACCCACAAACTTATTTCGAACTAGCACATCAAATGGGCTGTAAATTTTCATAGGAAAGGCTGCATGACCGTGACAGATTTGGATTCTGACATTTGGGACCCGCCAGGAAATAGCCAAGCCAGTCAACAAACGATTCTGCCTGCCAGTCGTTGGATTGACATCCAACATCTGTCGTGTATCTTCTATCTCTTGTCTTCTTCCTCCAGCCGCCCAAACTGAACCACCCTGTCGGCTCCGCCTGCTCCCGCATCCCATGCCTGGCTGCGCCTCTGCCGCCCTACCGTGCGTACCCTCCAACGTTGTCCAGTCCCTCCTTCTATTCCCCCACACATCCTGTTATTCTCCGGTGATGTCAGCCCCAACACGCACCCGCACCCGAACCAGTCAACCCTCGTACTCCCCTCCGCCTATGACTGGACCGGTGCATCTTCCACGGCTCCTGTTCGTTCCGTCTGAGGCCTCGCCGTTGTCCTCCGCATTGCGGCCTTGGTTCGCTCACCGTGCGCGGTGCGCCGCCCTCTTGCATTGTCAACATCGTCAACAACCGAGAGGAACAAGGAGATGATTGTACGTGGAGAGGATGACAGTAGGGACCCACCAGCATCATGGTAGTACGCATGCAAGTGCCTCTGTATTACAAGCCCAAAAATATGGTTCCTCCTAATGGTTGGACATCTGGGGCTCATGCCATTGTCAACGTAGTCAATAAACGAGAGAATTACACTATGAGCGGCTGACACCAGGGACCCAGCAGGTCACGCAATTGTTTTTGTGAGGAACAAGCAGTTGTTATTTATACTAGTTTTAGCGACGGATCAGGGTAATAGCAGGGCTGTGTGGGGGGCGTGGCCCATCTAGCCAGGGTTTTATTTATGTTTACCACATCATGAGCCCAGTTGTGATTTTTTCTTGCTCAAAATGGCTAGCCCAGTTCTATTTTATTAAAGAAATAGACAAAAAAAGGCCTACTTGCTTTATCGGCCCTGCTAGGCTACAAATCTTTCAAGACGAAGAGAGTTTCATTCGGTTTGCCCAGAAATGGGCTGTACATTTTTAAAACACATTAAACCGGGAATTAGTTTCAATTTTTTTAATTACAAGATTTTAAACTCCATTGATTTTTATGCGTGGACAATTATTTGGATTTTATATTTATATAATTTTTTTTCAAAATAGTTTGAATGTGAATCGATATTTCTGGATTAAAAATAGTTGACCGCACTGAAATATGCAAAATTTCGTATACTTTTTAACCGTGGCCACAATATGGGGTGTAATGCTATCAAAGAGAAGATGGGCTCCAAAAAAAATTCTTAACAATTAGCAAATGGGCTGTACATTATTAGAAATAATGGCAGACGGGTTGTCTGCTGTTTTCCACAGATTTGAGGCTGACTTGTGCGCCTACTACAGATTGACACGTATGCTTTCATAAAAAAACGTTGACGCACACGCAATGCCCTGTCAACTTAGTCAACACACGAGAGCACTGACTATTGGATGTCCATCCAACGGCTGTCGTGCTTCTTCAATCTTTGCTCTTCATGCTCCAGCCACTCAAACAAGCGCCAGCGGGACTGCTTGCTCCCTCCTCCCCGCGGCCGGCTGTGCTGCCGCGCAGGCCTCACCGCCCCACCGTACTCCCATCACTGGCCTAGCCATCCCTCTACTGACCCACCTGCTGTTATTCTCCGGTGATAGCAGACGAACCAGTAAAGCCTCGTACAGTCGTACTCCTCTCTGCGTGGGTATCCACTGTCGCGTCTTCCCCAGCTCCGCATCGTCCCCTTCCTAGGCCTCGCCGTTGTCCACTGCCCTGGTGCTCTCGGAGCGGCGTGGTCAATGTGGTCAACGACCGACTTCCATCAGAAGAGTACTGTATGTGGAGAGGCTGACAGCTGGGTCCATAGCGGCCGCAAGGAAGTGCCTCCTTATTACGCGCAAAATAATTATTCCTCCACCTGACAGAGGGGATCGACCGGACGGGCCACCGTATTTCGTGAAAAAAACATTTCCCCCCTGACTGCAGGGACCTACCAGCTACACCTTCGCACGCAAGGAAGTGCGTCCTGGTAAAAAAAACGATTCGCCAGCTGACTGCTGGGACCCACCAGCTATACCTTCGCACTCAAGGAAGTGCGTCCGGGCAAAAAAACCGATTCGTCCCCCTGACTGCTGGGACCCACCAGCTACATCTTCGCATGCAAGGAATTGCCTGACATTTGGGACCCACCTGGTCGAAGCGTACGTAGCGTTGTCATTCTGGTCGCGAACGTGTATGTACATACTGGTGGATGTAGAGGCGCACACGTGTCGTAGTAGAGGCGCGCACGTGTCGTAGTAGAGGCGCGCACATAGCATGTACACGTACGTACAGCGGCCAGGGTGCAAGAAAGAAAATACGGCCACGTATGTGTACATACGAGCGGGGTCTCGAACGCCTACTCGTGTATATATACATACGGACAGGGCTCGTGTACATTGGCTGGGTCGGAACGGAGAAACAACATCGTCGTCATGTTCATGGGGAGCCAACCGGCTGGGTCAGAATGGAATGTGTGGTCATGTTCATCGGGAGGGCTTGGATGGAACAGGCGATGGAAACGAGGCCTGGCGTACCGCAGAACGGAGGAAACGGCCTTGTGTTCGACCGGCCACGTTCGAAATGGGATCCTGTTCATTAGGAGGGGTCTGGCGTACCACAAAATGGAGGAAACGGACCTCCTACGGTCGAAACGGGGGTCCTGTTGATCGGGAGGGGTGTGGCATACCGCAAAACGGAGGAAACGGACCTCCTACGGTCAAAACGGGGGTCCTGTTGATCGGGAGGGGTGTGGCGTACCGCAAAACGGACAAAACGGACTTGTGTTGGAGTGCTACGGTCGAAACGGGGGTCCAGTTCATCGGGAGGGGTGTGGCGTATCGCAAAACGGGACTCCACGAGATAATTAACCAGAGTGAACCTCCACCATCAACCTCCTCCAGCCTCCACGGGCTACTGTTCATCCACCGTCGACCTCCTCCAGCCTCCACCTGCGACTGTTCATCCACGGGCTCCTGTTCATCCAGCCTCCACCGCGCGCTACTCCACCGGCTACTGTTCAACCACCCCTCTCCGCGGGCTCCTGTTCAACCACCCCTCCACAGGCTATTGTTCATCCACCCCTCCACCTTCTACTGTTCATCCAGCCCTCCATGGGGTCGTCTTGTTCATCCAGCCCTCCACGGGGTCCTGATCATCCAACCCCAACCGGCTCGATCGATCGGGGTCCTGTTCATCCAGAGGCAACGCCACAGGTCCTGTTCATCCACTCCCACCGCTCACTGTTCATCCACCCCCCCCCCCACAACATTCACTGTTCATCTAGAGAGGCAACATCGATCGGCTTCAGTTAACAGCAGTAGCGAAGGAATCGATCGCTCGGGTTCAGTAACGCGTAGCTGGCAGTGCAATCGCTTAGGTTCAGTTAGAGCCCAACTCCTCGCACGGGTTCAGCCAGAGCCAATGCCTCGCAAACACGCGCGTACGTGTACGAGAGAAACACGCATGGATCGGCCCCCGACCACCCACCGTAACCGGGAACTCCCTGAAATTTTCCTCGCCTTTGCTTCTACCACGGTTTTTTCTGTCATGGACGGCCCAAAGAATGTCATGCAGCTGCGTTTCCGGCCCGCCCAGGACGAAAAGCCCATTTTCTGTCATGATTTTTTGTCATAGAAGTAGGAGCCCACCACATCTATGATGATACCGGGTTTTGTCACAATTATCGTCAAAGAAGTGTCATATGTATGACAGAAAAAAATTCGTTCGGCCTAAAATGTCACGGATGTGTCTTTTTTTTGTAGTGGAACCCTCTCTGGCAGGGCTCGATCCCGGCAAGACTGAGTCCCCGGCAAAGGCTGATGCCTGTGCAACAAGGCCACGCGACCGGATGAAGAGGCACAGAAGAAGAAAATGGTGCAGCATCCAGTTTACTTCGGCAGCTCCCTCCTGTAGGGGGCTAGGTCGAGGTACTCAGGTGTGCAAAAGCTGCTCTTCGACCTTCTTATGGCCTCGAGGAAGCTGCGCCATTACTTCCAAGCGCACGAGGTCATGGTGGTCACCCGCCTCCCATTGCAGCGGATACTGCATAACCCAGATGCGACGGGAAGGATCGTGGAATGGGCCCTGGAGTTGTCAAGTTTCAGTTTAAAGTTTGAAAGTACCTCGACGATTCAGAGCAGAGTCTTGGCGGAGTTTGTTGCAGAATGGACCTCGACGCCCGATGAAGAGGTGCAGGAGACCACTCTCCCCGGCAAGGAAACAAGCCGCAACTGGATCATGTACTTTGATGGGGCCTTTTCGCTGCAAGGCGCCGGTGCTGGTGTGCTGCTTGTCGCACCCACCAAAGAGCACCTCAAGTATGTCATCCAGATGCACTTCCCCCGGGAGATGTCAACTAACAACACCGCCGAGTACGAGGGTTTGCTTGCCGGTCTTAGGATCACGGCGGACCTCGGAGTCAAAAAGCTCATCGTCAGGGGCGACTCACAGCTCGTCGTCAGGCAGATTAACAAAGATTACCAAAGCCCGTTGATGGAAGCTTATGTAGATGAGGTGAGGAAACTGGAGAAGCGCTTTGACGGTATACAACCAGAGCATGTCCCTCGGATGGAGAACGACATCGCCGACTACCTGTCAAAGCATGCTGCCCTCAAGCTACCTGTGGAACCAGGTATCTTTATGCTTCAGTTAACTCAACCGTCCATCAAGTCGTCAACCGGGCAGAACAAGCGGAGGAAGCTAGGCTCCGGCAATTACTTCCCCACCGAGCTCCCCGGAGCCGGCGGCGAAGATGTTGCCGTGGATGCCGATCCTGCCACGGGGTGACCGACTCCGGCAGGACCTCAGGTCATGGCCGTAGAGATAGCCGCTCCCGTGGCAGAAGAGATGCCTTTGGTCCTTGTCGTCGAGCCACAGGCTCCGGCATGGGCGTAGCACACCGTCTGATTCCTTCAGAAAGGAGAGCTTGCTGAGGAGCAAGAAGAGGCAGAAAGAGTAGACCGCCGGTCTGCTCTGTACCAATTCGTTGATAACGTGTTGTATAGAAGAAGACTGAATGGGGTGAAATTGAAGTGCATCTCCCGGGAGGAAGGACTAAAGTTGTTGGCACAGAGACATGGAGGCATATGTGGCTCCCACATAGGGTTGAGGGCTCTTGCTGGCAAGGCTTTCCGGCAAGGTTTCTTCTTGCCCACCACCCTCCAGGATGCGACGGCACTAGTAACCAAGTGCGAAGCATGCCAGTTCCATTCAAAGAAGCTTCATCCACCAGCTCAAGCCCTTCAAACTATCCCTCTCTCCTGGCCCTTCTCGGTTTGGGGGCTCGACATACTGGGCCCCTTCCCCCATGCTGTCAGGGGCTTTGAGTACTTGTACGTTGCAATCGACAAGTTCACAAAGTGGCCAGAGGTGGAAGCAGTGAGGAATGTGACGACGCTGTCAGCCGTCAAGTTCTTCAAGGGACTAGTGTGCCGTTTTGGGGTGCCCAACAGGATCTCACCAACAACGGCACATAGTTCACAAGCCATGCCTTCATGCAATACATTGAGGATCTCGGCAACAAGGTTTCTTTTGCCTCCGTGGCACATCCACGGAGCAACGGCCAAGCGGAGAGAGCAAATGCTGAAGTCCTGCGAGGCTTGAGAACGAAGACTTTTGACAGATTACGCAAGAGTGGAAGGCGCTGGATTGATGAGTTGCCGGCGGTTCTTTGGTCGATCAGAACAACGCCAAATTGAGCCACCGGCCAGACACCCTTTGCCCTGGTCTATGGGGCAGAAGCAGTTCTCCCCATGGAACTCATATACGGGTCACCTCAAGTGCTCGCTTATGATGAGCTTGAGCAAGAGCGATTGCGGCAAGATTACGCGACGCTCCTTGAGGAAGATCGTCTCCGGGCGGCTGTGAGAGCAGCACGCTACCAGCAAGCCTTGCGCTGCTACCATAGCCGCAAGGTTCGTGCCCAGAGCTTTGAGGAAGGCGACCTTGTTCTTTGGCACATTCGGTCGGCCAAGAATTCCAACAAGTTAATGCCGAAGTGGGAAGGCCCTTATCGGGTAACACGAGTCACCAGGCCCGGCGTAGTCCGGTTGGAGACCGAAGATGCCATTCCAGTGAGCAACTCCTAGAACATCGAGCATCTTCACAACTTTTACCCATAAGGCATGACTGCCGGGCCTCCCGGCAAGCCACCCTTTTGTACAAGCCTTGTCGGCAAGGCATGTAATCCTTTGTACAAAGCCAGGCACAGACCCTGAGCATAAATAAACAAAGCGCGGGCGCCCTAAGTTATAGCATGCATACTAGGTTGAGTCTCTCCCTTGGTTAGGGTTGATAGTGCTTAGCGGCGGCTAACCCCTAGCTTAGAGGTTGAGTGCGCGTCTCTCTATCCTTCTCTATCTTCTTTGGTTCGCAGGGCACATAAGTATTCTTGCCGAGCTATTTTGGAAGAAAGGGACGGACCGGCGTCCGGGCCCCGGCAAGCCAAAGTTGTCGGGGGCTGCAAGGACAAAGATCCATCCGCGGCAAGCTAGGGTTGTCGGGGGCTGCAGATCCAGAAAATTTTTTCGTCCTCTACCATGCATTTCATTATGGACTGGGATATGTGAAACCTCGTTTTATCCCTAAGCTACCGTGCCCCCCTCTTTCCGTTCCCCGGGACTACCTCCTGGGGCTGAATTTGGTCGTAGTCGCGGCGGCAAGGAAATAAAATGAGGAGCCTAAGCCCACATCATCCCTGCCTCCTCCAAGTGTTGGAAATATGTCCTAGAGACAATAATAAATTAGTTATTATTATTATATTTCCTTGTTCATGATAATCGTTTATTATCCATGCTATAATTGTATTGATAGGAAACTCAGATACATATGTGGGTACATAGACAACACCATGTCCCTAGTAAGCCTCTAGTTGACTAGCTCGTTGATCAACAGATGGTTACGGTTTACTGACCATGGACATTGGATGTCGTTGATAATGGGATCACATCATTAGGAGAATGATGAGATGGACAAGACCCAATCCTAAGCCTAGCACAAAGATCGTGTAGTTCGTATGCTAAAGCTTTTCTAATGTCAAGTATCATTTCCTTAGACCATGAGA
This sequence comes from Triticum dicoccoides, assembly GCF_002162155.2. Lineage (NCBI taxonomy): Eukaryota > Viridiplantae > Streptophyta > Magnoliopsida > Poales > Poaceae > Triticum > Triticum dicoccoides. The sequence goes on along the minus strand of NC_041381.1, from coordinate 474,241,234 downwards.
TTATTCAAATCCCGGATACCGTAGGAATGCTTTGGGTGTACCAAACATCACAACGTAACTGGGTGACTATAAAGGTGCACTACAGGTATCTCCGAAAGTGTCTGTTGGGTTGGCACGAATCGAGACTGGGATTTGTCTCTTCGTGTGACGGAGAGGTATCTCTGGGCCCACTCGGTAGGACATCATCATAATGTGCACAATGCGACAAAATGGTTGATCACGGGATGATGTGATATGGAACGAGTAAAGAGACTTGTCGGTAACAAGATTGAACAAGGTATCGGGATACCGACGATCGAATCTCGGGCAAGTACTATACCGCTAGACAAAGGGAATTGTATACAGGATCGATTGAGTCGTTGACATCGTGGTTCATCCGATGAGATCATCGTGGAACATGTGGGAGCCAACATGGGTATCCAGATCCCGCTATTGGTTATTGACCGGAGAACATCTTTGTCATGTCTGCATGGTTCCTGAACCCGTAGGGTCTACACACTTAAGGTTCGATGACGCTAGGGTTATAAAGGAAGTTTGTATGTGGTTACCGAATGTTGTTCGGAGTCCTCGATGAGATCCCGGACATTACGAGGAGTTCCGGAATGGTCCAGAGGTAAAGATTTATATATGGAAAGTTGTTTTTTGGGTTCCGGGAAAAGTTTGGGTTTTTCCGGTATCGTACCAGGAAGCTTCCAGAAGGTTCCGGAGGATTCCGGAGGTCCGGAAATTGTTACACCACGTCCAATACAGCAGCAAGGGCTGTAGGGGGGCGCCCTAGCCTTAATGGGCCAGGGGCACCAGCCCCCCCAAGGCCCATGCGCATGGGAGAGGGGAAACCCTAAGGGGGAGGGCCTCCACTTGACTTGGGAGGCACTCCTCCACCCTTGGCCGCCGCCCCCAACCCTAGATAAGATCTAGGGGGCTGGCCCCCTCTCCCCCCACCTATAAATAGTGGAGGGGTGGTGGGGCAGCCGCACCCCAAGTTCTGGCGCAGCCCTCCCCATCTCCCAAGTACTCCTTCTCTCCCGCGGTGCTTCGTGAAGGCCTGCAGGATTGCCATGCTCCTCCATCACCACCACGCCGTCGTGCTGCTGCTGGAAGGAGTCTTCCTCAACCCCTCCCTCTCTCCTTGCTGGATCAAGGCATGGGAGACGTCACCGGGCTGTATGTGTGTTGAACGCGGAGGTGCCGTCCGTTCGGCACTAGGATCTCCGATGATTTGGATCACGACGAGTACGACTCCTTCAACCCCGTTCTCTTGAATGCTTCCTCTTAGAGATCTACAAGGGTATGTAGATGCACTCTCCGTCCCCTCGTTGTTGGTTTCTCCATAGATAGATCTTGGTGACACATAGGAAAATTTTGAATTTCTGCTACGTTCCCCAACAGTGGCATCATGAGCTAGGTCTATTGCATAGATTCTATGCACGAGTAGAACACAAAGTAGTTGTGGGCGTTGATTTTGTTCAATATGCTTACCGTTACTAGTCCAATCTTGTTTCGACGGTATTGTGGGATGAAGCGGCCGTGACCGGCCTTACACGTACACTTACGTGAGACAGGTTCCACCAAACTGACATGCACTTGGTGCATAAGGTGGCTAGCGGGTGCCAGTCTCTCCCACTTTAGTCGGAACGGATTTGATGAAAAGGGTCCTTATGAAGGGTAAATAGCAATTGGCATATCACGTTGTGGTTTTGCGTAGGTAAGAAACATTCTTGCTAGAAACCCATAGCAGCCACGTAAAACATGCAAACAACAATTAGAGGACGTCTAACTTGTTTTTGAGGGTATGCTATGTGATGTGATATGGCCAAGAAGAATGTGATGAATGACATGTGATGTATGAGATTGATCATGTTCTTGTAATAGGAATCACGACTTGCATGTCGATGAGTATGACAACCGACAGGAGCCATAGGAGTTGTCTTAATTTATTGTATGACCTGCGTGTCATTAAACAACGCCATGTAATTACTTTACTTTATTGCTAACCAGTAGCCATAGTAGTAGAAGTAATAAGTTGGCGAGACAACTTCATGGAGACACGATGATGGAGATCATGATGATGGAGATCATGGTGTCATGCCGGTGACGATGATGATCATGGAGCCCCGAAGATGGAGATCAAAAGGAGCAATATGATATTGGCCATATCATGTCACTATTTGATTGCATGTGATGTTTATCATGTTTATACATCTTATTTGCTTAGAACGACGGTACTAAATAAGATGATCCCTCATTAAAATTTCAAGAAAGTGTTCCTCCCTAACTGTGCACCGTTGCGAAAGTTCATCGTTTCGAAGCACCACGTGATGATCGGGTGTGATAGATTCTAACATTCACATACAACGGGTGTAAGCCAGATTTACACACGCGAAACACTTAGGTTGACTTGACGAGCCTAGCATGTACAGACATGGCCTCGAAACACAAGAGACCTAAAGGTCGAGCATGAGTCGTATAGTAGATACGATCAACATGAAGATGTTCACCGATGATGACTAGTCCGTCTCACGTGATGATCGCACACGGCCTAGTTGACTCGGATCATGTAATCACTTATATGACTAGAGGGATGTTTATCTGAGTGGGAGTTCATTAGATGAACTTAATTATCCTGAACATAGTCAAAAACCCTTTGCAAATTATGTCATAGCTCGCGCTTTAGTTCTACTGTTTTAGATATGTTCCTAGACAAAATATAGTTGAAAGTTGACAGTAGCGATTATGCGGACAGTAGAAAGCTTATGTCCTTAATGCACCGCTCAGTGTGCTAAACCCCAAACGTTGTCTGTGGATGTTGCGAACATTGGACATACACGCTTTGATAACTACGTGATAGTTCAGTTAAACGGTTTAGAGTTGAGGCACCAAAGACGTTTTCGAAACATCGCGAAACATATGAGATGTTTCAAGGGATGAAATTGGGATTTCAGGCTCGTGCCCACGTCAAGAGGTATGAGACCTCCGACGATTTTCTTAGCCGGCAAACTAAGGGAGAAGAGCTCAATCATTGAGCTTGTGCTCAGATTGTCTGAGTACAACAATCACTTTAATCAAGTGGGAGTTGATCTTCCAGATGACATAGTGATGTTTCTCCAAAGTCATTGCCACCAAGCTGCTAGAGCTTCATGATGAACTATAACATATCAGGGATAGATATGATGATCCTTGAAGTATTCGCAATGTTTGACACCACGAAAGTAGAAATCAAGAAGGAGCATCAATTTTTGATGGTTAGTGAAACCACTAGTTTCAAGAAGGGAAAGGGCAAGAAGGGATACTTCATGAAACGGCAAATCAGCTGCTGCTCTAGTGAAGAAGCCCAAGGTTGAACCCAAACCCGAGACTCGGTGCTTCTGTAATAAAGGGAACAGCCACTGGAGCAGAATTACCCTAGATACTTGGTAGATGAGAAGGTTGGCAAGGTCGATAGAAGTGTATTGGATATACATTATGTTAATGTGTACTTTACTAATACTCCTAGTAGCACCAGGGTATTAGATACCGGTTCGGTTGCTAAGTGTTAGTAACTCGAAATAAAAGCTACGGAATAAATGAAGACTAGCTAAAGGTGAGCTGACGATATGTGTTGGAAGTGTTTTCAAGTTTGATGTGATCAAACATCGCACGCTCCCTCTACCATCAAGATTAGTATTAAACCTGAATAATTGTCTTTTGGTGTTTGCGTTGAGCATAGACATGATTGGATTATGTCTATCGCAATACGGTTATTCATTTAAGGAGAATAATGGTTACTCTATTTATTTGAATAATACCTTCAATGGTCTTGCACCTAAAGGAATGGTTTATTGAATCTCGATCGTAGTGATACACATGTTCATGCCAAAAGATACAAGATAGTAATGATAGTACCACCTACTTGTGGCACTGCCATGTAAGTCATAAAAACGCATGAAGAAGCTCCATGTTGATGGATCTTTGGACTCACTCATTTTTGAAAAGTTTGAGACATGCAAACCATGTCTATTGGTATGTACGCATGAAGAAACTCCATGCAGATGGATCATTTGGACTCACTTGATTTTGAATCACTTGACACATGCAAATCATACCACATGGCCAAGATGACTAAAAAGCCTCGTTTTCAGTAAGATGGAACAAGATAGAAACTTGTTGGAAGTAACACATTTTGATGTCTGCAGTCCAGTGAGTGTTGAGGCATGCAGTGAATATCGTTATGTTCTTACTTCACAGATGATTCGAGTAGATGTTGTATATTTACTTGATGAAATACAAGTCTGAATTATTGAATGGTTCAAGTAATTTCAAAGTGAAGTTGAAGATCATTGTGACAAGAGGATAAAATGTCTATGATATGATCATAGAGATGAGTATCTGAGTTACGAGCTTTGGCACGCAATTAAGACATTGTGGAAATTGTTTCACAATTAATACCGCCTGGAACACCATAGTGTGATGGTGTGTCCGAACATCATAGTTGCACCCTATTGGATATGGTGCGTGCCATGATGTCTCTTATCGAATTACCACTATCGTTCATGGGTTAGGCATTAGAGACAACCGCACTCACTTTAATAGGGCACCACGTAATTCCATTGAGATGACACCGTGAGAACTATGGTTTAGAGAAACCTAAGCTGTCGTTTCTTGAAAGTTTGGGGCTGCGATGCTTATGTGAAAAAGTTTCATCATGATAAGCTCGAAACCAAAACGGATAAAATGCATCTTCATAGGACACCCAAAACAGTTGGGTATACCTCCTAATTCAGATCCAAAAGCAATAGGGATTGTTTCTTGAATCGGGTCCTTTCTCGAGAAAAGTTTCTCTCAAAAGAATTGAGTGGGAGGATGCTGGAGACTTGATGAGGTTATTGAACCGTCACTTCAACTAGTGTGTAGCAGGGCACAGGAAGTTGTTCTTGTGGCGCCTACACCAATTGAAGTAGAAGCTTATGATAGTGATCATGAAGTTTTGGATCAAGTCACTACCGTACCTCGTAGGGTGGCAAGGATGCGTACTACTTCAGAGTGGTACAGTAATCCTGTCTTGAAGGTCATGTTGGTAGACAACAATGAACCTACGAGCTGTGGAGAAGCGATGGTGGGCCCATATTCCGACAAATGGTTAGAAGCCATGAAATCCAAGATAGATCCATGTACCAGAACAAAGCATGGACTTTGGTGGACTTGCCCGATGATCGGCAAGCCATTGAGATAAATGGATTTTTAAGAAGAAGACGGACGTGGACGGTAATGTCACCGTCTATGAAGCTCGACTTGTGGCGAAGAGTTTTTCACAAGTTCAAGGAGTTGACTACGATGAGAGTTTCTCATCCGTAGCGATGCTTTAGTCCGTCAGAATCATGTTAGCATTAGCTGCATTTATGAAATCTGGCAGATGGATGTCAAAACGAGTTTCCTTACCAGGTTTCGTAAGGAAAGGTTGTATGTGATACAATCAGGAAGGTTTTGTCGATCCTAAGGATGCTAAAAGGTATGCTAGCTCTAGCGATCCTTCCATGGACTGGAGTAAGCATCTCGGAGTTGGAATATGCACTTTGATAAGATGATCAAAGATTTTGGGTTTATACAAAGTTTATGAGAAACTTGTATTTCCAAAGAAGTGAGTGGGAGCACTATAGAATTTCTGATGATATATGTTGTTGACATATTGATGATCAGAAATGATGTAGAATTTTCTGTAAAGCATATAGGGTTATTTCAAAACTGTTTTTCAAGTGAAAACCTGGATTAACCTACTTGAACATTGATCATCAAGATCTATAGGGATAGATCAAAAACGCTTAATGGTACTTTCAAATGAGCATATACCTTGACATGATCTTGAAGGTGTTCAAGATGGATCAGTCAAAGAAGGAGTTCTTGCCTGAGATGTAAGGTATGAAGTTAAGACTTAAAGCTCGACCACGGCAGAAAAGAGAGAAAGGACGAAGGTTGTCCCCTATGCTTTAGATGTAGGCTCTACAATATGCTATGCTGTGTACCGCACCTGATGTGTGCCTTGCTGGCAAGAGGGTACAAAGGTGATCAAGGAGTGGATCACCAGAGAGCGGTCAAAATTATCCTTAGAGGAATAAGGATATGTTTCTCGATTATGGAGGTGATAAAGAGTTTGACGTAAAGGGTTACGTCGATGCAAGCTTTAACACCTATTTGAATGACTCTGAGTAGCAAACCGGATACGTATAGTGGAACAACCATTTGGAATAGCTCCAAGTGGAGCGTGGAAGCAACATTTAAAATATGACCTAGAGATTTGCGAAGTACATACGGATCTGAATGTTGCAGACCCGTTGACTAAAACCTCTCTCACAAGCAAAACATGATCAACCCCCAGAACTCATTGAGTCTTAATCACATGTTGATGTGAACTAGTTTAATGACACTAGTACACTCTTTGGATGTTGGTCACATGGCGATGTGACCTATGAGTGTTAATCACATGGCGATGTGAACTAGATTATTGACTCTAGTGCAAGTGGGAGACTCTTGGAAATATGCCCTAGAGGCAATAATAAATTAGTTATTATTATTATATTTCCTTGTTCATGATAATCATTTATTATCCATGCTATAATTGTATCAATAGGAAACTCAGATACATGTGTGGGTACATAGACAACACCATGTCCCTAGTAAGCCTCTAGTTGACTAGCTCGTTGATCAATAGATGGTTACGGTTTCCTGACCATGGACATTGGATGTCGTTGATAACGGGATCACATCATTAGGAGAATGATGTGATGGACAAGACCCAATCCTAAGCCTAGCACAAAGATCGTGTAGTTCGTATGCTAAAGCTTTTCTAATGTCAAGTATCATTTCCTTAGACCATGAGATTATGCAACTCCCGGATACCGTAGGAATGCTTTGGGTGTACCAAACGTCACAACATAACTGGGTGACTATAAAGGTGCACTACAGGTATCTCCGAAAGTGTCTGTTGGGTTGGCACAAATCGAGACTGGGATTTGTCACTCCGTGTGATGGAGAGGTATCTCTGGGCCCACTCGGTAGGACATCATCATAATGTGCACAATGTGACCAAGGGTTTGATCACGGGATGATGTGTTACGGAACGAGTAAAGAGACTTGCCGGTAACGAGATTGAACAAGGTATCGGGATACCGACGATCGAATCTCGGGCAAGTACTATACCGCTAGACAAAGGGAATTTTATACGTGATCGATTGAGTCCTTGACATCGTGGTTCATCCGATGAGATCATCGTGGAACATGTGGGAGCCAACATGGGTATCCAGATCCCGCTATTGGTTATTGATTGGAGAACGTCTTGGTCATGTCTGCATGGTTCCCGAACCCGTAGGGTCTACACACTTAAGGTTCGATGATGCTAGGGTTACAAAGGAAGTTTGTATGTGGTTACCGAATGTTGTTCGGAGTCCCGGATGAGATCCCGGACGTCACGAGGAGTTCCGGAATGGTCCGGAGGTAAAGATTTATATATGGAAAGTTGTTTTTCGGGTTCCGGGAAAAGTTCGGGTTTTTCTGGTATTGTACCGGGAAGCTTCCAGAAGGTTCCGGAGGATTCTGGAGGGGTCCGGAGGTCCGTAAATTGTTCCACCACGTCCAATACAGCAGCATGGGCTGTAGGGGGGCGCCCTAGCCTTAATGGGCTAGGGGCACCAGCCGCCCCAAGGCCCATGCGCATGGGAGAGGGGAAACCCTAAGGGGGAGGGCCTCCACTTGACTTGGGAGGCACTCCTCCCCCCTTGGCCGCCGCCCCCAACCCTAGATGAGATCTAGGGGGGTCGGCCCCCTCTCCCCCCCACCTATAAATAGTGGAGGGGTGGGAGGGCAGCCGCACCCCAAGTTCTGGCGCAGCCCTCCCCCTCTCCCAAGTACTCCTCCTCTCCCGTGGTGCTTGGCGAAGCCCTGCAGGATTGCCACACTCCTCCATCACCACCAAGCCGTCGTGCTGCTCCTGGACGGAGTCTTCCTCAACCTCTCCCTCTCTCCTTGCTGGATCAAGGCATGGGAGACGTCACCGGGCTGTACGTGTGTTGAACGCGGAGGTGCCGTCCGTTCGACACTAGGATCTCCGGTGATTTGGCTCACGACGAGTACGACTCCTGCAACCCCGTTCTCTTGAACACTTCCGCTTAGCGATCTACAAGGGTATTTAGATGCACTCTCCTTACCCTCGTTGCTAGTTTCTCCATAGATAGATCTTGGTGACACGTAGGAAAATTTTGAATTTCTGCTACGTTCCCCAACACCAAGGGCATGAGAAAGGTCGAGCAAAGTGCAGGACGACAAGGCCTGTTGCCGGGCGTAAAACATTTATCTTAAAAAATAACGAGGATTCGCTCCTTGTCGTGGGTTCCACCCGTGAACAAAAAACCCGGCAAACATCCCTTTTCATTAAAAAACATCCTGTACAGGTACAGTTCATACGAAATGAAAAACATGAGCAAGGGGATTACAAGTTCTAAAGTTAACAAAGGCCCGAAGGCTTACAAGACTAAAAAGAGATAAGGTGCCCATAACCCCTTTCTTGTCCCTCTCCTTAGGAGGCAGGTCAAGGAAGCGAAAATGGGCGAAAGGGGTGCCTAAGCAAGGAACGAAGAGCAGAGGGCGCCAGGAGAACATGCCGGCGGTCGCCTAGGAGAGGGTCGGCAGCGGTGGCACCGGAGGGAGAGCTGGAAGATGAGGCAGTGGTCCGTCAATACGCTATGAAGGCGTCAGTGCCTGCATACTTTGACTTAACGGCCTGCCACCCACCTTCTTCGCCTTCTCCGGCCTCCCTACGCCAGGCGCCCAAGGAGAAGGCCCCGGGAAGTTCGAGAGGCTGGCCCCTCCTCCGGCGAGACATCGCCGGAGGAGTGGCCAGGTGCAGATGCTGCTGCTGCCGCACCCGCCCAGGTGCGTTGCGTCCGACGCCTAGTCGGACTCGTCCCTGCCATCTTCCCCGCTGTCCCCCTCATCACTCTCTCTTGAGGAAGTGTTCCCGTTGTCGGAGGAGCTCTCCACGCAGCAGTTGAAGCGAGTCCCAAGATCTTCGAAGACCTTGACGGAGAGCAGGTCATTCTCCATTAATTTGAAGAACAGGACGAGCCCCACCGTCAAGTTGTGGACGCGGGCGAAGGTCTTCCACCCTCGGCAAAGGTACATGACGTGAGGGGCGGGGAACTCGACATCGGCCCACGTGCCGCTGTTCCCACAACCCCTCATGTGCAGCCGCAATGCCTGCGGTGGATCCAACTCCATCTCCTGCGCGAATGGAGTCGGAAGACGAAGACGATGACGTGGCGGCTCGCGCAGCCTGACGAAGAATTCGCAAGGGTTGTCCCCGACGTGGCCCTCCATTGGAGGAGGGGCCGTTGGCGGAGGCGAGGTCGATCTGCCACCCCGCCCTCCTCTCCCTCGGGCGCCACGATGGCCTCGACCTCGCCCCTCCTCATCCCTCTAGCGGCCGGCTCCGCCGCTACAAGCTCTTGGGGAGGGGTGATGCATTGCCTAGCCAAAACCCTCGCTGCCACCGATGAAGCGTCGCCATGCCCCCTCGCCATGACAGAAGGAAGGAGGAAGTGAGAATGGGGAGGTGCAGATATCAAAGGATTGAGAGGCGCCGTTCCTCCCGCTCCCCTCTTTATAAAGAGGCGGGGACAGGGCTGGCCCGCCCCTCTCGGCCAGTCCGGCCCATTGAAGTGACAGCAAGCGGGGCCATCGACCACCCTCCCCGCTCCATTGAAGGCGCTTGGGAATCGACCCACGCGCGCGCGCAACTTCCCACATCCCGTGCGCCTGTCATTCGCTCTGCATCATGCATGCAGTGAATGTGGCGCAAGGGATGGGTGTAGTGGGACGCGTGGAGCAACGGTTCCCAAGCGAGGGCAGTAAATGAGCAGCGGTCCTACGGTCTCAAAGAGACACTCAAGCCGCCTCTTTACTGTCCACCACAAGATGACGCATGCACGCTTCCATCACGCACGCACGCGCGACCCCCACGTCGCGCGTTCAATGTGAGTCGCGGGGAAACGCAGCGGACGGAGCAGTTACCGTGGTAAAATCCGCCCCGCCTGCCCGCGCACCGTTCTGGGCCTGGCCCAACAACGTGTTACGCTTATGTATGGCCCAGGACAGGGGGCTCCTATCGGTGTACAAAAGTAGGGGCTCTCCTTTTGACCCCTTTACTTGTGCACGGGCAGTCGGAGCCACGCGCCATGGCAGCACATAGCAGGGCGAAGGAGGGAAGCCGGAGAGAAGCCAAAGACTTGAGACAAACAAAGCAACGTCGAGGACCAAGGCCACAAAGTGCAAATGGACGAAGCAGGTTTCCCCGGCAAGATCCTTGCCAGGGGCAACCTCAGCAGCCCCGGCAAGGTCCTTGCCAGGGCAGCTCGTCCACACCGGTAGACTGAGCCACCCTTGGACCCACGACCTCCAACGTCAACAACCACGTTGGGCCAGGGTTCGGGAGGCACCTCCGTGGTGGCATGACGATCGTTGTGAAGACATAGAATGCTCAAGATCAGATGAGGATTGGGAGACGACAGTCCTCGTGAAGATCCTTACCGAAGAAATCCACAAGACCCCCGGCAAGATCCTTGTCGGGGACGCCAGCGCGCCACGGCAAGACCCTTGCCGGGCCACCCGACAAGACCCTTGCCGGAATTGATAGCAGGGCCACTGCCAGGACCACACCTACCAACTCACCATTGCCGCTCGCATGCAGCTGCCAGCCCAACCAGCTGGGCAGGCACCTTCATGGCAACATGCAACTTCCAGGCCAACTCAGCACACACCTGCGTGGTGGCATGCAGATCTTCGTGGAGGCTCCACCACCGCGCCACCTCAGCTGCTTTCCTGCCTACATGGCACCGCACACATCGCTGGCCAGGGCGTGTGTCGAAGCGAGGAGGAGCAGCGACGGACGGGACAGGCCTCAGTCCCAGCCCTGATAAAGTGAGGGACACCTAAGCCATGCATTAAATGCATCTTGTCCTATAATACGAGCGATAAGCTCGCAATACTGTAGGCCTTTCCACCTCCTGTGTGGCACTGTGGCAGCCCCTTTCGCCTATAAAAGGAGGCCCATGGCATACAGGAAAAGGATTCGACTCTTTCAAACCATGCAACATCCATAGCTAATTCGAGGGCTTAAGAATGCTCAATACATCCACCAAGCAGGACTAATGTTTTACGCATCCTCGCGGCCTGAACCTGGGTAAACGATCCTCGTGTCAATTGCCAATCCGGCTCTTCTCACAACCCCATGCCCCGCAACCGTAGTAGGGATTCTTGTGATCCCATAGGTGTCGTTTCCCACCGACAATATCCAAGCCAGGTCTATACGTGGGAAAAAATTTATATGATGATACATTGCATGGTGCATATCATCTGATAACTTTTTTCCCAACATGTATGCGTAGATGATATGCACGAGTAGAACACCTTAATTCGAGCCAGGTCTATACGTGGTTATCCCTTTATTGTATAAAATGCAAACACCATGTAACTGCTTTACTTTATCACTAAGCGGTAGTTGGCGAGACGACCACGATGCTATGATGGAGAGATCAAGGTGTCGAGCCGATGACTATGGATATCATGACGATGCTTTGGAGATGGAGATCAAAAGCACGAGATGATGATGGCCATATAATGTCACATATTTTGATTGCATGTGCTGTTTATCTTTTATGTATCTTATTTTGCTCAGTACGGCGGTAGCATTATAAGATGATCCCTTAACTAGATTTCAAGGTATAAGTGTTCTCCCCAAAGTATGCACCGTTGCGACAGTTCTTCGTGCTGAGACACCACGTGATGATCGGGTGTGATAGGCTCTATGTTCACATACAACAGGTGCAAGACAGTTTTGCACATGTGGAATACTCGGGTTAAACTTGATGAGCCTGGCATATACAGACATGGCCTCGGAACACTTGAACCGAAAGGTCGAACGTGAATCATATAGTAGATATGATCAAATAGAGATGTTCACCATTGATGACTACTCCATCTCACGTGATGGTCAGACATGGTTTAGTTGATTTGGATCATGTATCATTTAGATGACTTGAGGGATGTCTATCTAAGTGGGAGTTCTTAAGTAATATGATTAATTAGACTTAATTTATCATGAACTTAGTCCTGATAGTTTTTGCATATCTATGTTGTAGATCAACGGCCCATGCTACTGTTCCTTTAAATTTTAATGTGTTCGTAGAGAAAGCTAAGTTGAAAGATGATGCTAGAAATTACACGGACTGGGTTCATAACTTGAGTATTATCCTCATTGCTGCAGAAAAGAATTATGTCCTTGATGCACCGCTGGGTGTACCACCCCCTCCAGCAACTGTAGACGTTGTGAATGCCTGGCTGTCGTGTGTTGATGACTACTCGATAGTTCAGTGTGCCATGCTTTACGGCTTAGAATCGGGACTTCAAAGACGTTTTGAACATCATGGAGCATATGAGATGTTTAAAGAGTTGAAGTTAATATTTCAACCAAATACCAGAGTTGACAGATATGAAGTTTCCAACAAATTCTACAGCTGTAAGATGGAGGAGAACAGTTCTATCAGTGAACACATACTCAGAATGTCTGGATATCATAATCACTTGATTCAGCTGGGAGTTCATCTTCCAGATGATTGTGTCATTGACAGAGTTCTCCAATCACTGCCACCAAGCTACAAAGGCTTTGTGATGAACTATAATATGCAAGGGATGGAAAAGACTATTCTCGAGCTCTTCGCAATGCTCAAAGCTGTGGAGGTAGAAATCTAGAAGGAGCATCAAGTGTTGATGGTTAACAAGACCACTAGTTTCAAGAAAAAGATCAAGGGAAAGAAAGGGAACTTCAAGAAGAATGGCAAGCAAGTTGCCACTACTGGGAAGAAGCCCAAAGCTGCACCCAAGCTTGAAATTGAGTGCTTCTACTGCAAAGGGACTAGTCACTGGAAGCGGAACTGCCCCAAGTATTTGGCGGATAAGAAGGATGGCAAAGTGAAAAAAAATTATATTTGATATACATGTTACTGATGTGTACCTTACTAATGCTCGTAGTAGTGCTTGGGTATTTGATACCGGTTCGGTTACTCATTTGTAACTTGAAACATGGACTACAGATTAAACGAAGATTGGATACGGATGAGGTGATGATGCATGTCGGTAATGGTTCCAAGGTCGATGTGATCATCGTCGGCACGCTATCTCTACATCTACCTTCGGGATTAGTTTTAGACCTGAATAATTTTTATTTGGTGCCAGCGTTGAGCATGAACATTATATATGGATCTTGTTTAGTGCGAGACGGTTATTCGTTTAAGGCAGAGAATAATGTTTGTTCTATTTATATGAGTAATATATTTTATGGTCATGCGCCCTTGAAGAGTGGTCTATTTCTATTGAATCTCGATTGTGGTGATACACATATTCATAATATTGATGCCAAAAGATGCAAAGTTGATAATGATAGTGCAATATATTTGTGGCACTACCGTTTAGGTCATATTGGTGTAAAGTGCATGAAGAAACTCCATGCACATGGAGTTTTGTAATCACTTCATTATGAATCATTTGATACTTGCGAACCATGCCTCATGGGAAGATGAATAAAACTCCGTTCTCCGGAACAATGGAGCGAGCCAATGACTTATTTGAAATAATACATACCGATGTATGTGGTCCGATGAGTATTGAGGCTCGAGGCGGGTATCGTTATTTTCTGACCTTCACAGATGATTTGAGCAGATATGGGTATATCTACTTAATGAAACACTAGTCTGAAACATTTGAAAAGTTCAAAGAATTTCAGAGTGAAGTGGAGAATCATCGTAACAAGAAAATAAAGTTTCTATGATCTGATCGCGGAGGTGAATATTTGAGTTAGGAGTTTGGCCTTCATTTAGAACAATGTAGAATAGTTTCACAACTCACGCCACCTAGAACACCACAACGTAATGGTGTGTCCGAACGTTGTAACCGTACTTTATTAGATATGGTGCGATATATGATGTCTCTTACTGATTTACCACTGTCGTTTTGGGGTTACGCATTAGAGAAAGTTGCATTCATGTTAAATAGGGCACCGTCAAAATCCGTTGAGACGACACCGTATGAACCGTTTCTTAAAGTTTGGGGATGCGATGCTTATGTCAAAAGGCGTCAGCCTAATAAGCTCGAACCCAAATCGGAGAAGTGCGTCTTCATAGGATACCCTAAGGAAACAATTAGGTACACCTTCTACCACAGATTCGAAGGCAAGATCTTTGTTGCCAAGAATGGAACCTTTCTAGAGAAGGAGTTTCTCTCGAAAGAAGTCAGTGGGAGGAAACTAGAATGTCGGTGTACTAAAGTAGGGGCGCTCCTTGTACCCCTTATTTGTGCACGGGCAGTTGGAGCCACGCCGACGGCCGCACTTAAGCAGGGCAGAAACATGGAATCAAAGCCGCGGGGCGGTCAAAGCAACGCCAAGGCGGAGGCATAAAGAGCAAGAAGGCGAGGTGGTTTCCCCCGGCAAGACCCTTGCTGGGGCGTCCTCCACGGCCCCGGTAAGGACCTTGCTAGGGCACCTTACCCTATGCCAGTGAAGCGCGCCACCCTTGGGCCCCAGTTCCTCCAGCGTCACCAACCACGTTGGGACTGGGGCTCGGGAGGTGCCTCCATGATGGCATGCAGATCTTTGTGAAGACAAGAAACACTCCAAATTAGGAGAGGATCATAAGACGACGAACCTCGGCAAGATCCTTGCCGAGGAAATCCACAAGACCACCGGGAGGATCCTTGCCGGGGACGACCGCAGCGCCACGGCAAGGCCCTTGCCGAGGACGTCCGCGAGGCCACAGCCAGGCCCACTTCTGCCAAGCTTCTACCACCGTTCCCATGCAGCTGCCAGCCCACCAGCTAGGCAGGCGCCTGCGTGTCGGCATGAGGCTTCTTGGCCAACTCAGCGCATGCCTACGTGGTGGCATGCAAATCTTCGTGAAGGCCCTACCGCCGCGCCACCTTAGCAGCCTGCCAGCCTACATGGCGCTGACCACCTCGCTGGCCTAGGCGCATGTCAAGGCAGGGCAAAGCGGCGGTAAAGTGAAGGGGACACGTCAGAGGCGCATTAAATGTGTCTTGTCTCGTAATAGCTAGCGATGGGCTTTACCACAGTACCCCGATGCCACCTCCTATGTGCCACTGTGGCGATCCCCTTGCCTATAAAAGGAGGCCCAAGGCATCCAGGAGAAGGATTCAGATTTTTGGACAAGTTACGCTCATTGTAGCTAGCTCAAGAACTCCAAGAACACAGATATACACACTAAAGCAGGATTAGGGTATTACGCATCCTTGTGGCCCGAACCTGGATAAACGACTTGAGGGCTTGTACTGACTGCTGATCTCGCTCTCCTCACGGCCCAGCGCCCCGCAACCATAGTAGGGATCCTTGTGATCCCATAGGTGTCGTTTTGCACCGACATCTTTGGCGTGCCAGGTAGGGGGTGCGCAGTAGTGAGAATCTAGTTTAGCAGCTAGTCAAGCAGCTCATCATCGCCATGGCTTCCAAGGAAGAAGGCGGCCAGGTGAGCGGCTCCATCAGCGAATGCAGCAAGCATTCGTGCGACGACAAAAAAAGGCTAAGTCATGCAAAACTTCGAGTAATTCCTTTTATATAAGGTTATCCTCCTCGGAGATCTTTCCTTTGTATGAGAAACCTGCACGCAGTGGGGCCCGTCCATTATTTGCAACGCCTTTGGTCTATTTAGAGTCCGCTCAACAGACCGAGCGGTTGCATCGAGAACGGCAGGGTGGCCTTCCGCTATTGGCAACGCCCTTGCTCTGCCTTGAGTCCCCTCGACAGTTTCAGCGGTCGCGCTGAGAACGGCATTGCCTGGTAGCAAGCACACCCTGCCGATCCGTCCTTTAAAGCGTTGCAGTCTGGGTTTGCACGCCGGCAAGCCTGCCCAATTGGCGTAGGATGGACATACAAGGAAGGGTTGAGCAAGGGATAACATGCATCAAATTTAAAATACTGCAGAGTTATATTACATCAATTGTTACTGCGGTTCTAACTAAAGATATGAATTGTCTTGGTAGTGAACCCGTAGCGGCAACAAGAAATGGGGTGCCTAATCCTGGCGCTGGCCCTCTACCCTCTGAATTCCGCCGACACGGCTGATGATGGGCTCGATGCGCTCCTTGAGCACTAAGAGGTCTACATCACCCGGTAAGCTTTCCAGCGCGGCGTTGTCGTCAAGGTCGGGGTTCCAGTATGCCAGCTTGGTGAGGACCTTGGTCATGGCGCCATGGCAAAGTATCCGGGACTCGTTGGCCAAGCAGCTCGCCCGGTTAGAGTCGAGTCGTTCCACGGCACCAAGGACGCCCTCAAAGAACAAGGTCAGCTTGGCATTGTGGCTTGTGTCCGGTTCCGGGGCGTACTCACTTCCGGCATCTTCATGTCGGCCAACTGCTTGGTGATCCTGTTGGCAATGTCGGCGAGGCGGCGGATCCAGATGTTCTCGCCCTTCACGTAATTTGCGTGGTTGGCGGCGTCGTTCTTCTGCTGCTGTTTCTCCTCCGCCAGGCTCTTGGATAGGGCTCCCTCCCGGGCCTTGGCCTCAGTGAGCGTCTTCTCGAGACCCTCCAACTGCAACTTCAGGTCATTGATGGAGTCGTTGGCGCAGGAGAGCTGCTCGGCCTTGGCAAGGTTCTCTCCTTCACCAGCTGATCGGCCTTGGCCTTCAAGACGTCTCGCCCCACCTCCATATCCTTCACCTTGTTGCCGTGGGCCAGGGCTTGGTCATCGAGCGCTTCCTTGTGCTTGTCCTCCAGCTCATGGGTCCGCAGTGCGGCAAGCTTCTCGACCTCCTCGTCCTTGTCGTGGAGGGTGGCGGCGAGCGTCATCTCGCGGGCGGTGAGCTCCTCCTCCTGGGTGTTTAGCTTGGCCTCGCGCAGGGACCGGATGGCCTCGGCCTTGGAGGCCTCCTCCCGGGCCTTCTCGATGTCGGCCTGCTTCAGGAGGAGCTCCAGCTCGTGCTTTGCGAGCTGACTATGGGCGGCCTTCAGCTCCTCGTGGGCCTGGGCGAACGAGGCCTGTGCCTCGGCGACGTGCTTCTGCATGTCCGCCTCCGCCTGGCTCACCACCGCCTCCCTAGACTTCGCCTTGTCCAGGCGAGCGCGGTGGAGCGCCTGCAGCTTCCAGAAGCTGGCGCCCATGGCCCGGAGAAGCTGCGCCTCCTGGGTGCCACCGTCACCGGCGCCCGGCTCCTCGACGACCTTGAGCCCGACTGCGGCAAGCACTTCATCATCAAACACCTCCCCATCGGCCGGCGCCCTGGTGCTTGCCGTCCCTGGGAGGTGGACGAACAAGTCGTGGCTCACCTTCAGGTATTTGCCTAAGCCGGAGGCAGCGGACGAGGAGGGTTGATCGTCAACCACCTCATCCTCGGCAGCGCCCTTGCCGGCCTACTCCTCTACAGCGCCCTTGCCGGCCTCCTCAGCGACACCCTCGCCAGTAACTCCGGCAAGCCCCTTGGCGGCATCTTCGGTCGCGGTCTCGGCGTCCTCCTTGGCGGCGACCTTGTCAGCCTCAGCCACAGCGTCTGCGGCGTCCTCCTTGATGATGGTGTTCGTGTCCTCCTGGTACGCCGGGGGGGGGGGGACTGGATGCCTAAGGAGGAAATGAGGCAGGGCCAAAACCAAAATTCAGGAGAAAAGGAAGAAGAGCAAGGGAGAACAAATGACTCACTCGAACCGGGCTGGGAAGAAGTGGCCCCCTCCCTGCCAACATTTGTTGCTGGGACGGGGTCGCCAGCGCCCAAGTTCACCTCCTCCTCCTCCTCCGTGCGCATGGGCTCGGTGTCTGGCACCCTAGCCGGACACGCCCCTCGGGGCGGTGTGGTCGATGGGGGCGGCGTGGTGGGGGTGGCCCTTGGTGGCTCCTCCTGCTGCTGTCCTCCTCCTGGAGCCACGGCAATGTCAGTACCAAGAAATCACACCCTGGCGCACGTTGATAGGAGGTAGGTGGTGGACGCACGCTGGGGGCTGAGTCGGGGCATGCGTCGCGGGCTGCTGTCTGGGCTACTATACACCACCAGCGGCGCCTTTGAGGTACCCGCCGAGTGCTGGCTGCCCGTCGAGGCTTTGGCCCTCTTCGCCGCCCAATGGGCCAGCGTCTCCGTCTCCCTTCAAGAACAAGTCAAGTCAAAGAAGGCGGCGCGATTCATGAGGATGGAAACAGCGAGCGGAGGAGTGCTTACTCATCCTTCTCCTCCTCCTCCTCTGTTGCCTTCCTCTTCCCGCTTGGGCTGAGGGACGAAAAGTCAAAACCAATCTCTGCGCCAGCGCCTGCGGGAGAGGGGGAGGCGATGGAGTCTGGTAGCGTTTGGATGAAGAAGAGGCGGTCGTCTTCTTCTTCGCCATCGTGGTCTTCTTCTTCGCCACCGCGGCCTCCTTCTTCGCCGCCGCGGTCCTTGTCACGCGCGCGGTCTCCCCTGGATCCCCTTGCTGCACCTCAGCTCTGCCGGGCTGGGCCGGCCCGACGTAGGACGCGCCTGTTCTTCGTAGCCGAGGGGTCACCGGCCTCGGCCTCCTTCTCGGACAACTCTTCGCCCATGCCCTCGGCACGGGGGCCTCGATGTTGTTGCCGCCCGCCTCCTTGGCGGACTTCACCCACTCGGGGAGCTCCTCCTCCTCGGCGGCCACCATGGCCTCATTCTCCATGCCGCTGGCATCGCCGGCCAGCCTAGCAAGCTCCGCCTCCAGCGCCCTGGCGGTGATGTAGTTCAGCTCCTTTTGGGTGGTGTCCTGGATGAGCAGTGGCTCGTCATGATCAAGTTCTTCGACCAAGTTGGTGAAGAAATCTTCCACCTCGCGTGCCGGGGGCTCGACCCAGGCCGGGTCGAGACCATGCGCATTGAAGCTCGACATCATGGTAAGGATTTCGGCCTGCCGGGAGTTGTTGCTCAACGGGACCACTCCCGGCGGCAGCCCGAAATAGGGCCCCTTGATGACCTTGCCGGACTTCGCGGCCTTGCCGGTCCTCTCCACCTTGCCGTCAGCGTACACATCGAGCTGGAAGAGCCTCCGGTAATACCAGGAGTGCCCCAGCACCGTGAGGTTGTTCTACAGGTGCGGAGCCTCAAGATGTCGGTCGCGTTCCTGAAATCCTAGGCCGGCCTCCCTTTCTTGTGCAGCGGAGCGATTCGACGGCGGATGAAGTCCGTCGCGATCATCTCGAGGGTAAGCCCGACCTCGGTGAGACGGCGCATCCTGGTGGTGGCGATCGAGAACTTCTTGCCATTGGGGTCGAGGTCGCTCCTGTCGGCGTTCTGGGAACGGGGGTCCCCAGACATGCCTGCCTGCGGCCTGCGACGTGGCTCAAAATGGGGGCAGCACGGCACATCTTCATCAACACGAGCTCAAGACCCTCGCGAGGGGCTAAGCCTCGCGGGGCGGACGACAAAGAGCTTCCTCAGGTGCGGCCTCATTAGGCTGGCTCGCGAGGAGGCGGAGAGATCAAGGCAGGGTACCTCACGAGGCGCCCATGACGCAAGCCATGACGACCAAGGGCGCCAGGTGGGCACCAGCCCGCGCAGTGGCCTCCTTTCCTCTTTGGTGCAAAGGGAGCAAGCGCGGGCGAGAGCATCAAGCAAAGGCATCCATTTTGGTGCAACGAGACCAAGACCAGCCCAACGGCAGGAAGGAAGTCATTGTGGAGCCCAAGCAGGCGTCACCACTAGAGCCTTTGACAGGAGAGGACCAACTTTAGTCAGGATAAGTGTACCAGATGTTCCCCTTCAAAATGGCCAATTGTTGGCGCCCTTCCCGCTCAATATTTGGGAAGAGGCCCAGGGCGTTTGCCTATAAATAGGACTAGCCGCCCCCAAGGGAGAGGGGGGATCATCTTGGGAGGATCAATCATCTTGGACCCCAAAAGAGAGAGAGAGAGAGAGAGAAGCGACTGAATTCCCCCTAGTAGTTCATCGCACCAGCCAAGAATAGACCCTCGCGAGGCTGTTCTTCCTTGTATTGTTCATCATCAGCCCAAGAGGCAATCCACCACACCACACACTGGAGTGGGCTATTACCACCGCAATGGTGGCCTGAACCAGTATAAACTCTGTGTCTCTTGTGTTTTCCCTTCGATAGCTTAGATCCTAGCGTGGCGGTGGGGTGCAGGTAGGTAGACGGCGAGATCTCCGCGCGCACCCCAGTGTTCGAACCTGAAGGGTCTGCTGGAACCCGAAATCTAACATTTGGCGTGCCAGGTAGAGGGTGCGCCGGAGTTTTCCCTTCCGCCACCGCCGCGACCCGCCTCGCGATGAGCAGTGTGCCGCTTGCTCCGGCCGCCAGCGCCAGCATGGGGGCCAGGGGGCTCTGAGCCTTGGCCCCGGCCTTGCAACGGGTGCGGTGGCCGGACAAGTTCAAGCCAACGACGCCGCCGTGCTACACTAGCGCGACCGATCCGCTGGCCTTCCTGCTGGCGTACGAGGAGGCCATCCTCGAAGCTGGAGGTGACAACGGGGTCATGGCCAACTGGCTTCCCATGGCCCTCACCGGCGCTCCGCGCGCATGGCTACTCCACCTGCCGGCGGCCTCCATGGCCTCTTGGGAAGAGCTGCGCGGCCTCTTCCTCACCCACCACGCTGCACCAACGCCTTCGGTCGTCGCGGCCCTCCTGGGCGGCTCGCAGGCGCCGCCTACGAGCCATCACGTCAAGCCGTTCGTCCACCGGGTCAGTGCTGCCTCCACGCGGCAGGGGGGCTCTCCCGGGCCGGTCGGCGCCAAAGGCCGGTCTGACCTTCAGCTTAGAGGACCACCCCTCCAACTCAGCCTGCTCCGGTACGCTTCCCATGCTGTGCGCCCCCACCATTTGCCCGGTGGCCGTCACCAGAACTCTCATCCACGGCGGCGCGGGCCTCAACATACTCTCAGTGGAGGCCTTCAACCTCCTCGGCATACCCTGGGAGCGGCTGCAACCCAGCCGGCCCTTCTTAGGCGTCGGGGGCGGATTGTCCAGCTCCTGGGGACAGATCCGGCTACTTGTAACCTTCGGCACCTACGACAACTTCCGCACGGAGCTGATCGATTTCGACATCGCCCCCATCGGCCTCCCCTACAACCCCATCCTTGGTTATCCAGCGCTGGCCCAGTTCATGGCCGCGACTCAGCCGGCGTACAACCTCATGAAGATGCCCGGGAGCCAGGGTGCCCTCACCGTGCATGGGGACACCGGAGACGCATTGCGAGTGCTCAAGCTCGCCTTCAAGACGGCGGCGTCGGCACAGCCCGCCGATGCGGAGACCCCCGAGCCCAAGGGGGCTGCGCTAACCAAGAAGAAACAGTTGTTCACCCAAGACAGGGCAGAGACCAAGCAAATACCCGTCGACGAGGACGGGTCCGCTGACGCTACTTTCACCATAGGCGCCAACCTCGAGCCCGAGCAGGAGGAAGCCCTGGTCAAGTTCCTGCGCGCAAACAAGAAAGTATTCGCCTGGGAGCCTGATCAATTGGCGGGGATCCCTAGGGGCGTAATCGAGCATCACCTCAACATGTGCCCCAACGTACGCCCTATGAAGCAGAAGGCAAGGCGGCAGTCCACTGAAAAACAGGCCTTCATCGTCAAAGAGACCCACAAACTAGAAGCCGCTAGGGTCATTCGTGAGGTCCGATATCCGGATTGGTTGGCCAACCCTGTCGTTGTGCCAAAGAAGGGAGGGAAGGAACGCATGTGTGTCGACTTCACCAACCTCAACAAGGCATGCCCGCAAGATCCGTTCCCGCTCCTCCGCATTGACCAGATCGTCGATTCCACCGGAGGGTGCGACCTGTTATGCTTCTTGGATGCCTTCTCCGGGTATCACCAGATCAAGATGGCGGTAGAAGATGTAGAAAAGACAGCCTTCCTAACCCCATGCGGGGTGTACTGCTACACGTGCATGTCATTCGGGCTGCGCAACACAGGGGCAACCTTCCAGCGGCTGATGCACATCACCTTGGGTCCGCAGCTCGGGAAGAATGTTGAGGCTTACGTCGATGACATTGTGGTGAAGTCTTGGGAGGCCAGGACCCTGATACAAGACCTGGAGGAAACCTTCACGAGCCTCAACGCAATGAACCTACGGCTCAACCCAGAGAAGTGTGTGTTTGGAGTCCCCTCGGACAAGCTCTTGGGTTTCCTCGTGTCCCATGGAGGCATCGAGGCTAACGCGGAAAAGGTCAAGGCGGTTGACGACATGAGCCCGCCAAATACCCTCAGAGGAATGCAGAAGCTCACTGGGCGCGTGACTGCGCTAGGGCGCTTCATCTCCAAGTTGGGAGAACGAGCGCTGCCTTTCTTCCAACTGATGAAGAAAAAAGGGCCCTTTGAATGGACAGAAGAGGCCGACAAGGCGTTTCAAGATCTCAAGAGGTACCTAACCAGCCCTCCGGTCATGGTGGCTCCACGCCCGCAAGAACATCTGGTACTCTACCTCGCCGCCACTCCCTACTCCGCCAGCGCAGCCCTGGTGGCGGTTAGGGAGGAGCGTCAAACCAAAACCACAGCAGCAGCCTGGGCCAAGGCAAAGCGGGAATAACGAAGACCCACAGGAACCACTACCACGACCGAGAAGGATCGGCAGCCGCAGGGGAACGCGCTGGGAACGAAAAAGACCCCTTCCCCAGATGGCCAGCCTCTGGAGGCTCCATCGCCTCAGGAGGTGCCACGGTCTCCGGAGGGCGCCATCAACACCGACGCTCCAAACCTCGTCGAGCACACAGTTTACTCGTGAGCACAATGTTGCGGGATGCGAGGACACGGTACCCCATGCCTCAGAAACTCCTCCTCGCGCTGCTGGTGGCCTCGCGCAAGCTGCGGCACTATTTTCAGGGTCAACCCATCAAGGTCGTCTCGGCATACCCCTTGGAGAGGGTGCTCAGGAGCCCTAACTCAGCCGGAAGGGTCACTGAGTGGAACATTGAACTACAAGCGTTTCAGCTCGAGTTCAGCACAACCAGAGTCCTCAAAGGGGCCGCATTGGCGGATTTCATGGCAGAATGGACGGAGGCACCGGGCCTCAAGGCCGACGAGGATCGGTCCCTCTCCCCGGGAAGCGAGGCGCCAGAAGGCTGGGTCATGTACTTTGACGGGGCATTCTCCAGACATGGCGCTGGGGCTGGAGCGGTGCTTATATCTCCCACTCAGGACAAGCTCTACTACGCTGTACAGCTCTGTTTCCAACAAGGTGAAAAGGTCTCCAACAACATAGCAGAGTATGAAGGTCTGATAGCGGGCCTGAAGGCCGCAGCTGCCCTGGGGGTGAAGCGCCTTACCGTCAAGGGCGATTCGCAGCTCCTCATCAATTTCTCCAACAAGGTGTACGAGCCAAAAGATGAGCACATGGAAGCCTACCTTGCGGAGGTTCGTAGGATGGAGAAGCAGTTCTGGGGGTTGGAGTTGCAACATGTGCCCCGCGGCACCAATCAGGAGGCCGACGACATCGCCAAGCGAGCATCCAGGCGATTACCTCAGGAGACTGCCATCTTCAAGGAGCGGCTATTCAAGCCCTCGGCCATGCCGTCACTGTCTAACACGGCGCAGCCTCGGGAGGAGCTCCCACAGCCACCTGCCTCGGGAGCCCTGGTCTGTGGCCCGGCCTCAGGAGCGCGCCTACTCCTGACAATGGAGCCTCAGGAGGGGTGCTGGATCAAAGAGCTCCGGAGTTACTTAACGCAAGGGACCCTGCCAGAGAAGGAGGAGGAAGCGGAGCGTGTGGCGCGGCAAGCCATAGCATACTGCATCAGGGATGGAGAGCTCTACCGGAAGCGGCCAAACGATGTGTCCCTACGCTGCATCTCCAGGGAGCAAGGGAAGGAACTGTTGGCAGATATACAAGGCGGAGACTGTGGGCATCATTCGTCATCGCGGACCCTCGTCGGCAAGGTGTTTCGCAGCGGGTCCTATTGGCCCACTACGCTCAACGACGCCGTCAAACTGGTGAAGGCTTGCGAGGCCTGTCAGTTCCATGCCAAGCAGATCCATCTGCCGATAGGGGGTCTGCAGACTATACCACTCTCGTGGCCATTTGCAGTCTGGGGGCCGGACATCCTGGGCCCGTTTCCTTAGGCGCCAGGGGGCTATCGCTACCTCTACGTTGCTATGGACAAGTTCACCAAGTGGGCTGAAGTAGAAGCCGTCCGCACCATCCCCGCAGGTTCCGTGGTCCAGTTCATCAAGGGCATCGTGAGCCAGTTCGGGGTGCCGAACTGCATCATCACCGACAATGGTTCGCAGTTCACCAGCAACCTCTTCAAAACATACTGTGCTAACCTTGGAACGCAGATGTGCTATGCTTTGGTGGCGTACCCCCGAAGCAACGGCCAGGCCGAGCGGGCCAACGCAGAGGTCCTGAGGGGCCTCAAGACCAGGACGTTCAAGAAGAAGCTGGAGGCCTGCGGCAGGGGTTGGTACGATGAGCTTCAGTCCGTGTTGTGGTCCATCCGCACAACCGCGACCAAGCCAACCGGAGAGACCCCATTCTTCCTGGTCTATGGGGCCAAAGCAGTCCTCCCTCACGAGGTCAGACGTCGTTCCGCACGGGTCCTAGTGTTCGACGAGGCGCAGCAGGACGCCATGCGGGGGATGGACCTCGTGCTGGGGGAGGAGCGTCACCGAGAAGCCGCGTTGCAAGCGGCGAGGTACCAACAAGCACTGCGGCGATACCACTGCCGCAACATCCTCCCCAGAACTCTTGAGGTAGGAGACCTCGTGCTCAGGAGGGTTCTCTCCAGGGAGGGACTGCATAAGCTCTCTCCCATGTGGGAGGGCCCGTTCAAGGTTGTTCATGTTTCTAGGCCCGGCTCCGCGCGCTTGGAGACTCAGGAGGGGGTGCCAGTTCAGAACGCGTGGAACATCCAGTACCTTCGGAGTTTTTACCCCTGGAAAGGCCCAGAGCCTGTGAAAAAGGCGAATGCCTGTGAAGACTATCTTTTTGGAAAAGTCCCAGAGCCTGTGAAGAAGGCGAATGCCTGTGAAGACTATCTTCTTGGAAAAGGCCCAGAGCCTACGAAGAAGGGGAATGCCTGTGAAGACTATCTTTTTGGAAAAGGCCAGAGCCTGTGAAGAAGGTGAATGCCTGTGAAGACTACCTTTTTGGAAAAGGCCCAGAGCCTGTGAAGAAGGCGAATGCCTTTGAAGATTATCTTTTTAGAAAAGGCCCAGAGCCTGTGAAGAAGGCGAATGCCTGTGAAGTTGTCGCGTTTTGGAAAAGGCCCGGAGCCTGTGAAGAGGGCAAATGCCCGTGAAGCTTGCTTCCCCCGAGAAAGGCCCGGAGCCTGTGAAGAAGGCCAACGCATGTGAAGCTCGCCGCCCGTGACACTCTCACGTAATAATGAGTTGGGTTGTACACGCCCCGGAGTCTCAGGAGCGCCGGCCTTTGGCCCTGGGGCTCCCTCCCACGCCCAGTGGCAGCACTTAGCTCCACGCTGGTGAGAAGACGTCGAATACTAGATTAGGTGCCGGACGTGACTATTTCATTTGCTTTCTGTAGTTGGCTTGTTCGTTCTCATTTGAAGTTTTATTGAAGCTGTTGCTGTATTTGACTTGTGGCTCTTCGACTTTTCGCTCTCCTGCCTCGATTTCTCTTGCGCAAGGTCTTGCGAGGTGGGAGCCCGAGCGCCCTCGCGAGAGTTTCTGTCCGTATCGTTCAAGGTTTCGCAACCTGGGTCCACTGCAGGACCACCCCTCCGGTCCGTGCCCCACGGGCACCGCGACACGAACACAGGACCCGGGTCGGTCGCCCCGTACGACTAAGGCTGAGAACTACCTGCGCGCGAGCGTGCGGGCGGAAAGCACAATACCGAAATAACAAAGCAGAGCGATGATTAACAACAATAACCCAAACACACCCCACGGGGCCCCACACTACTGTCTCTTTATGCAGGAAAAAGGAAAAGGAAAAACAAATCGGCGCGGCTCGCCCGACACCAGCCTCCAGGGAAGACTCGAGCCGCCTCCGGAGATCAGGCGGACTCCCTCTCGCGCTTCACCTGGGCGCGACGGCGGGCGGACCCGCTACCACCCTCCAAGCAGGCACGGCGGCGTGGAGGCTGACCGCGGCCACCGCTAGAAGAGTCGCCGCCCGAAGAAGAACCAATGAAGCTCGAGGAACCCAGGGCGCCGCCAACCACGCGAGTGCTTTCCTCCTCGCCCCCGCTGGGGCTGGTTCCCCGGCCGTGGTCGTCGTCCTCAGGGCAGCACCCTACACGGCGACCATCTTCCCCAAACACCCTCACGTAAAAGGTGGCATCGCTGTCGAACTTGAAGTGCAGGGTGCACCAACGGCTCAGGCCATGCGCGCGGGCAAACGTCTGCCAGCCACGGGTCAAGGCGAGGCTCCCGGCTGCGGAGACCTCCAGCGAAGCCCATGAGGCCTGGCTACAGCAGCCGTCCGCCTGGAGCCAGAGGCCGCCCGGGGCGCCGGCCTGGAGCTCACCTAGGAGGAAGCGAGGAAGTGGAAGCCGGGTGCTAGTTGGCTCCGCTGACCACACAACGAACTCCGGCAGCACCTCCGCAGCGCGAAAGCGCGGCCTAGGGGGTCGCGAGGCCGAAGCCCGCCCCCCGGCCGGGGCCAGCCGCCCGTCACCGCGCGGGAAATCACCTCCACGACCACGGGGAGTCGCCATGGGGGCCGCAGGGTGTTTGCGAGGGCGGCGTCGACCGCGCTTGGGTGGAGGAGAGGCAGGCTCAACCTGGCGGGCCTTTCCCTTCTGTGTGGCCGAGAACTTCCTTCACGGAGCCATGAAGAAGAGGGGGAAGCAAGAAGAGATGGAATGGAAGGGCATGCACCGTTCCGTACTTAAAGCCAGGGGAGGCCAACCACCGATCTCCACGATCACAGGTAATCATGACCCGTTTTGCATGCAGGGACTTGTCGATTCTGTCACATCCCTGGTCCTGTTATGCACTAGGCTAGACCTCTTGTGAGCATCATGTTTTATTTCAAATGAAATTTGAATTGAGGAGTTTTCAAAGCCTTAGAAACCTCTAAAAATAACCAACAATTAAATCTTCTCAAATGTGTCCAAGAAAATGTTCCTGTTATTCCATGGAAATATTGGTAAGAGGTAAAATTTAAACCAATATTTTTGGAGTCACAGAGATAATTATTTTGGTCATTTGAATTAATCCAATAACTATTTGCTTTGGATTTATATTTAAATATATATTAAATATGACTCCAATAATTCTGGAGGTTTGTGAGTGGCTTTGTATATATTTTAGCAAGCCACATAAAAATCTACAGAATTTATTTAAATGATTTAGTTGCTAAACTAAATCAAAACAAACTACAGAAAATAGAAAACAGTAAATAATAAAACAGAGAGAGAAGGGAATTACCTGTCGCCGCTTACCTGGCCCAGCTGGCCAGCCCATCTGGCCGGCCCAGCCCACCTCCTCCCCCCCCCTTTGTCATCTTCCTCCTTTGCCAGGAGGACAGACACCGCACGCACGCGCGCACGCGGAGGCCTCCACCTCCTGCTTCGCCGTGGCAGCCTCCCCGACTCCCTCACGACGCCACGGAGACGCCCTCGACCCCCTCGACCGCCTCTCTCTCTCTGGACCCCCTCTCTCCCTCCCCTGACTCTCTTCCCCGAGCCACCCGAGAGTCGCCGTCGCCGCCGCTCGCCATAGCCACGGCCACCGACCACCACTCGCCTCGCCGACCAATCCAGAAGGACCGCAGCGTCGTCCTCGTCACCTATGCAGAGCCAAGCTACGCCGGACGCACTGCATCACCGCCTTCTTCATCGTCTTCAAGCTCCGGCCCCGAGATCGCCGCGACCCCGCGCTCGCCTCGCAGCCTCCCCGAGCCCACTGACCACCCCTGCGGACTCGACGTGAGCTCCTCTTCGTTTCCCCTCCGTATTTTCGCTCAATTTCGTGCCGTATCCATCGTCTCCGCCGAGCCCGAGAGCCCATTGCCGCCGGCCACGAGGTCGCCGTGGCTAGAGCTCACGCGTGTCACGTCCAAGCACACCACCATGCTCAGCACCACGCCAGGATCCCAAAACCCTAGTCTATCGCTCCTGTGGCGCACCGTAGCTACCGCCCGCGCCTCACCCGAACTCCGGCCGCCGCCGTCGTCATGATTGCCGTCGCCTCCGGCCACCTTAGCTTCTCCCGTCCGCCCAGTTAGATGCGCGCGAGCCTGGGCATCCCGTAGAGCCCCTCCGCCGCTCTTTTGGTCATCGGAGGGCGAATCCCGGCGCTCTCCGCCGTCCCTGGCCTCGCCGGCGATGAGCCGCGGGTCAACTCCGGCGAGTTGACCC